>NC_057809.1:252524311-252861314 GCF_018294505.1 Triticum aestivum | reverse complement strand
CTTCAGGCCTCTCTCGCCCCGGAGGCGGGGTCGGCGGCGGCAGCGGCTGGCGTGTCTCCCCGCGCCTCTGGGTCGGGCCCGTCGGTGCCTCTCCCCCCCCCCCCCGTGTCTGGTGCTCCTATGGCTGCGGTCGATCCCTAGGAGTTGGCGGTGGCGGCCAGTCGGGCGGGCTCGTCGGGGCCAACCCTGGCGTCTCCTCAGCTGGGTGCTGGTCCCCAGGGCGGCGCTCCGTTGCGGGCTCCAGTGGCAGCTGGGGGTGGTTCGTGCCGCTTCTTCCCCCGAGGCGCGTCGGGGGTCCCCGTCCGCCGCCTGTTGGTCCTGCTGCCGGGCGGGGCTCTAGATCTGGGCCTGTTTCGCTTGGTGACAGTATCCTGCCTCCTCCTCGTGGCTCTGGTCGCATCCCTCCCCAATCCCAAGTCTCCAACCCCATCCTCACCTGTTTCGCATGTCACCGCCCCGGCCATTTCCAATCTCGGTGTGAAAACCCTCCCTTTTGCCTCATTTACAGAGAAGACGGTCACCTCACGGTGGACTGTCAGAATCGTGTCAAGCCTCCCGCTTTTGTTCATTATGGCACCGACCTCCCTGGGTGTTCTTTCTTTGCTTTAGATAGGGGGATCCCGGAGGCAGCCCCTATTCTATCACTTTCCAATGTTGGCATTATCTCCGTCCAGGCTAAACGCATTTCTTCCCAGACCCTTCTTGACGAACTTCAGTTATGGGATGAGGGTGGTTGGGATTGGCAAATTCGCCAACTTTCTGAGTTTGGTTTTGCTGTGACTTTTCCTTCCAAAGAGAGCCTTCGTATGATCTCCTCTTGCACTAGCTTCACGCTGCCTCTGAATCAACTTG
The DNA here is from genome assembly GCF_018294505.1 of Triticum aestivum. Taxonomy (NCBI): domain Eukaryota; kingdom Viridiplantae; phylum Streptophyta; class Magnoliopsida; order Poales; family Poaceae; genus Triticum; species Triticum aestivum. The sequence continues at coordinate 252,860,462 of NC_057809.1, read as the reverse complement.
TGGTCTCGGTCAAAGCTGCTTCCAACGGGTCCAAGGCGATTTCTTCTCTGTCTGATGTGTGGGTACTGGTTGAAGATGTCCCTCTTAACATGCGCACCACGGTGTTCCTCATGGCTTTCGGGGTTCTCATCAGGAAACCTATTGAAGTGGACCAAGACTCTCTGTCCATCCTAGGGTCGGCCCGGCTTCGGGTCTCGTGTGTTGACCCACTGTGCATCCGTGGCGCCATTGATGTCTTCCCTGCGACTGGTGGCTTTCGGCTCTCGGTGCGGGTGGAGGGGGCCTCGGGTCCGGTGTCGCCTCCTCCTCCTCCCCCGCCCCGGCCTCTGGCAATGGCGACAAGAGCAAAGATGGGGATGGATGCCCCGACGACTCCATGCATGGGACCAATCCTCGTTTCACCCAGTCGGAGTGGGATGGGCTTTCTCCCGAAGATCAGGATATGCTAAAGGAGAATGCGCCTGCTGGCAGGGGGCCCAGGACTAGGCGCCTGGCTTGGGCGGAGGGGATGCGGCCTCGGGTGAGGCTAAGGGCACGCCTTTCTCGGCGGTGTGCTCCAATCTCCCTGCCCGTCCCGCTTCTCCCTCCTTGTCTGGCATTGAAGATCTTCCCCCGGCTGGCCCCGCTGTGTCCAATAAGAAGAAGAAATCCTCTATCAAGAAATACTTCACCAAGAGTCGTGCTTCTGGTGACTCTAGGCAGTCCGCGGCTGGGCTCTGCCGAAGGCTTGATGCTGATCTGGGTTCGGCCTCGGGCCCGTCCTCTGCCGCGGCTTGCCCCAGTCATGCTCGCCCTGTGCCTGTGCGCTCACCTGCGTCCACGGCCCGCAAGAGCGGCCGTGTCTCCAACAGCAGTGAGCGGGTGGCCGATCGGGCTGCTCGGCGTGCTGCGGCTCGGGATCTACCCCCTTTAGGTTCGTTCCCAGCCCCCTCCCCGTCCCTCCCCACGGTTTCCTCTCCTGTGTGTTTAGTTCTTCCTTCACAAGCTGATGATCACTTGCTCAAAATTTTAGATGATGTGGGTATTTGCTTAGACTCTAGCCTGGGATCCCCCTCGTTTATTCTTGGTATTATTAGGGCAAATTAAATAGCCCAGGCTGATATTGCGAAAGCCAAGGAGGCTGGGGTGGGTTTGGGCGCCCCACTGGTTGTGGCTGGTGGGGACGAGGGGGGAGATGACAGGTGTCAAGCTCCCCCGATGGTTTCTAAACGTGGGGCAGGGAAGTGTGCAAAATCCTGCATGGCGCCGAGCAGGTCGAGTCTCCGTATTAAAAACATGTCTTTTAGATGAAGGCCTTATTCTGGAACATTAGAGGTTTCGGCGCTAGGGGGCGCAGGGACCAACTTAAAGACTTGGTTCGGTCTGAAAACGTAGAACTTATTGGCCTTGTTGAGACTATCAAATCTTCCTTTTCCTCGAGCGAATTATCGGCCATTGCTGGGATAGACAGATTTCATGGGAATTTTGTGGCCTCGGCTGGTCATTCGGGTGGTTTTCTGCTTGTTTCCAAAAAAGATCTTTCGATTTTGTGGCTTTTGACCATGGCATTTTTTGGGCTAGCACGGTGGTTTCTCTTTGATCTCTTAATTCCTTGCTGGAAATCATGGTGGTATATGGTCCGGTTGACCACGCGATGTCCTATGCCTTTTTGGACGAGCTTAGTATTAAAATTGAATCATGCCAGCTACCCCTCTTGATCGAGGGTGATTATAACATGCTCCGTTTCCCTACTAACAAGAGCTCGCCTAACTTTTCTTGGCCTCTGGCTGATGCTTTCAATGCTTTCATTAGGGACATGGCTATTCGTGAGATTCCTAGGGTTGGAGCCCGTTTCACTTGGTCTAACCATCAAACTCCCCCATCCGTTCTATTCTTGATAGGGTTTTTGTTTGTTCTATGTGGGATTCTTTATTCCCCCATGTCAGTCTTAGATCCCTTGCCTGTGTTGTCTCTGACCACACCCCCTTGATTCTAGATGATGGTACATGCCCAGTGGGTATCCTGAGGTTTCAGTTTGATGCTTCATGGCTACAAGTGGAGGGTTTCAATGAGTTGGTGGCACAAAAGATTCTGACTTTCCTTTCTTCTACTCGCCGTTCTTTTGGCCCGATGGATGACTGGCATCAATGCTCTTATTCCCTTCATAGATTCCTTAGAGGCTGGTCTAAAAACCACTACGCTGAGTCAAGGCGTGACAAAGCTAGGTTGGTGGCTCAAATTGGAGTTCTAGACTAACGCGCCGATAGCTCTGGGCTGTCCTCGAATGAATGGCAAACCCGGTACGGTTTAGAAGAGGCGCTGCTGGGCATTCATAGGCAAGAGGAAGTGTACTGGAAACATCATGGTACTATCAACTGGACCTTAAAGGGTGACTCGCCCACGTCCTACTTCTTTTCTATTGCTAACGGTAGACGTCGGAGACGCATTATTGATAGCCTTATAATAGACGGCGTCAGGGTTTCTGACCCTTCGGTGATTATGCGTCATGTGGTTTATTTTTTCTCTAACCTTCTAGCGGCTAAACCTAAGTTAGGCTTTAAGCTGGCCTCGTCCTTTTGGTCTCCTCTGGATCAGCTTTCGAACGCTGATAATGACAGTTTGCTGATCCCACCCATGGAAGAGGAAATTTTTGAGACGATCCGTTCTGCCAACTCAAATGCGGCTTCAGGGCCTGTCGGTTTTTCCATTCCTTTTTTCTGGCAATTCTGGCCTCAGCTAAAAGGCCTAATTATGGCTATAGCTCAAGGCTTTTGGTTGGGGACTGTTGACATCTCGAGACTTAACTACGCAATTCTCACCCTCATTCCTAAAGTCAAAGGCGCTGACTTGATCTCCCAATTTAGGCCCATTGCTTTGATTAACAATTTTGCTAAGATCCCTGCCAAGGGAATGGCTACTAGGGTTTCCCCAATCGCCCATCGGGTCATTAGCCCTTTCCAATCTGCGTTCATTAAGGGGAGATTCATTTTGGACGGGGTGCTTTGCTTACATGAGATAATTCATGACCTTCGTTGTAAGAACACCAAGGCTGTGGTCCTTAAGCTTGATTTTGAAAAGGCGTATGACTCGGTGAGCTGGAGTTTTCTTTGCCAAGTTTTGTTGGCCAAGGGCTTCGATGGTTCGGTGGTTCACCGCCTGATGCAACTTGTCACTGGTGGCCACACGACGGTGGCTGTCAATGGCCAGACCAGTAATTTCTTTGCGAATGGCAGGGGCCTGAGACAAGGAGATCCGGCGTCTCCCTTGCCTTTTAATTTTGTGGCCGATGCTTTATCTCACATTTTGTCACATGCTGCGGCTGCTGGGCACATCTCGCCTGTTAGCTCCCACCTTATTCCTAATGGCTTATCTCACCTACAGTATGCGGATGACACCATCATTATGGTTGAACTTAATGATAACTCCATCACGAATCTGAAATTTCTTCTTCTCTGCTTTGAAGCTCTGTCGGGCCTTAAAATCAACTTCTCTAAGAGCCATGTCATTGTGACTGGGGTACCTATCTCAGAAGCGCAGAGGCTGGCCCACCTTTTGAACTGATCTCTCGGATCTTTTCCTCTCAAATATTTGGGATTACCCATTTCCCCTCTTAAGCTTTTGGCCAAAGATTTTGCCCCGGCTATGACTAAATTTGGCAATAGAATTTTGCCGTGGCGAGGCCGTTATAATTCTCAGGCGGGCAAGGTTTCCCTTACCAACTCCTGCCTCTCCTCTCTCCCGATGTTTCTAATGGGCTTTTATCTTCTGTCCGAAGGGACTCACTCGGGCTTCGATAAGCACAGGGGTGCCTTTTACTAGAATTCCTCCGATAACAAACGTAAATATAGGATGGTTAAATGGGACCTCATTTGCAGACCTAAGAACATGGGGGCCTTGGCATCATTAATACCAGAATCATGAATAAATGCCTTTTGTTAAAATGGTGGTGGAAGATTATGTTCCTTGATGATCGCCCTGCTTGGCTTAACCTTCTCAAAGCTAAATACTTCCCCTCCTCGAGCCCTATGTTCGCTCCCTCTTCTGGTGGCTCTCAATTTTGGCGTCAGCTTGTTAGTATTAGACCGATTTTCCGGTCCCTTGTGAAATTTGTTGTTCATAACAGTAAATCTACTCGTTTTTGGTTAGACTGGTGGGTTGGGGACACCACGCTTGCGGTGGCTCACCCGATTTTGTTTTTGTTTTGTGCTAACCCCGAGATCTCTATCTCTGAGCTCTTGGCATAGGGTTGGCTTTTAGATCTCCGGCGTTCTCTTTCCCCTGTGGAGTTGGAAGATTGGCAACGCCTTACTGCCTGCTTCCCCCCGCTCTCGGAGGAAGAGGACTCTGTTATTTGGCCCCATTCCTCTTCGGGGCGTTTTTCTGTTAAGTCGGCGTATTCGAAACTTATCGCTGGTGGGCGCACTGACAAGTTTAAATACATTTGGTCTGCCAGCATCCCTCCTAAGATCAAAATCTTCCTTTGGCAAGCTCTTCGTCGCAAATTTCCTGCGGCTGACCAGATTAAGAAGAGGAACGGGTCGGGTTCTGACAGCTGTCAACTGTGCGGTGCCCTGGAGAATACCGAGCATATCTTTTTCCAATGCTCTTTGGCTAAATTCATTTGGAGTTGCATTAGACTTTGGCTTCGTGTTAATTGGAACCCATCCTATTTTGAGGATCTTCGGCATTGTATTAATTCTCTAGCAGGCCGGTCTAAGCGGGTTTTCATGGTGGGCTGGGCTGCGATTTGTTGGTCGCTTTGGACTACTAGAAACAAGTTCACTATTGAACACATTTTCCCGGCTAACCCTGTGAGTTGCTTATTTAAAGCCAATGTCTTTTTGCAGCAGTGGAGATCATTGACTAAGGATGGGGACCTAGAGGCGTTCGACGATATGCTATCCAAAATGAAATCTACGGCTCCTGCGGCGCTCCAGGAGGACGGTTTCTTAGTGGTTTGGCTGCTCGTTTGGCTGGCCTGCGCGCCATGATAGGCGGGATGCCTTGTGCCCTTACTTCTTAGCCGTTTTATATTAAACTTATGTGGTGCCTTGTGATGGTTGTGACTCTGCCTGGTGGCTTTATCTATAAAGTCGGGCTCTCGCCTTTTATCTAAAAAAATCACTGCTAGACTGCTAATATGCTAAATGAAAAGAGCAAATAAGCAAAGATAGCAATAGCTGCTGGTTGCCCAAATCTCCAGCTGTATGCACATGGCCACATAAGGCAGTCAATCTGGTCAATCGAAAAGATAACGAGAGCAACGAAGGAAACAAATCCCAGGCTGCTCGATCCCCAATTCTCATGAGACAGAACCATACGGAGAGCACAAGGCCAGCCAGTGCCACCTCCACGCACGCCGCCGCAGCAACGTTCACCGGCGACGAGAGGCGCTCCCGCCGCGCTCGTCCTCGTCCAAGGATCCTCTAGGGAGTAGGGTGCCCGGCGCGACGCCGTTGCAGGCGCCGTACGCGAGTCCGGGGCGACCGGGCTCCATGTCCCAGCGCGAGCGGCGCGGCTGCTCGACGGGGAGCTTGATGCCGAGAAGACGAAGGGCATAAGGCGGCGGCGAGGCGAAGGCATGGTGGGAGTCGGGGATGGCAGGCGCGGAGGCGCGATGGCGTCATCAGCCGTGGCACTCAAGAAGCTGCGGACGATGGAGCCGTAGACGAAGGTGGAGGCCCCTGTTGGTGTGGAGATGTAGGTGAGGGCGTCGCCGTCCACCTCAACAACCATAGGGGTCGGAGACGGCAGTGGAGCAGCCTCGGCTTCGTCGAGCACGCCCTCCAGTGAAGTGAAGTGGGCGCCGCCACTCCTGGGTCGATGATGACGGTCGCAAGCGCGGGACGGTGACATGGACCCCAGCCGTGGTGCAGGCACCATTCCACGAGCGGCGGCGGAGCCGTGAGTGCCAGGGCGACATCCTCGAGCATTGGCGCGGCCGAACCAGCAAAGAGCCGGTCGGGCACCGCCGGTTCCAGAGGCCGCATTAGCCAGGGCCAAAAGTACCAATTCCTGATGGTGATTAGTATATGCATGACTAAATCGGACAGAGGCACCTTGTTATTGTAGCAATGAGATCAAGGTATGACTCTGATTCATTCCTTGTTCCCTTGATTTTCCTCTCGTGTAGTTCATCGGGTCGAAGACCGCCATGGCTATTTGCAATAGCACCATTGCATGGCATCTCTAGACTAATATCTTCTTGTGCGCTACATCTCTCCGCCCTGCCTGGCTGCAGCGAGCGCGCGAGTGTGGTTGTTGCTGCCATTGTCTGATGCCTCGGCGCCATGGATCCCGACGCCCATAGCGAGGAGCAAGCAGAGGGGAACGACAATCCTTCGGTGGTTCTCTTTGCGTAACCGCCGTGAATGGCCTTCTTCTCTCTATCGGTAGAGACTATCCGCTGATACCGTGTTTCGAGTAGAACGGGAGACAAGGCAAAATGATTCAAGTGTCCTTTATTCATCATGGATGTACACTTATATACAAGGAGAATGGATGCGTCCATGGGATGCAACGGTTCGCTGAGGCACCTCCTCGGGAGGCAACTGCCGATATGGGAAGCGGGTTATTCCTTAATAACCCCTAGGTTATTATTTTCAACACTTAGGATGTGGTGGTGTATTAATCCCATGTATTTCTTCAATAGGAGGTAAATTTTTAACATCCTCAATTTTAATACCTTTTTTCTTCATAGATTTCTTTGCCTCTTGCATATCTTCAAGACTGAGATATAATATACCCCTCTTCTTCGGAGTGGGTTTAGGCGGTGGTTCAGGAAGAGTCCAATCATCATAATTTTTCAATATGTTATTCAATAGTTCCTCAGCTTGTCCAACAGTTCGTTCCCTGAAAACACAACCAGCACAACTATCTAGGAAGTCCCTAGAAGTATTGGTTAGTCCATTATAGAAGATATCAAGTATTTTATTTTTCTTAAGAGGATAATTAAGCAAAGCATTATGTAACTGGCAAAGCCTCCCCCAAGCTTGTGGGAGACTCTCTTCTTTAATTTGAATAAAGTTAAATATTTCCTGTAAGGCAGCTTGCTTTTTGTGAGCAGGAAAATATTTTGCAGAGAAGTAATAAATCATATTCTGGGGACTACACACACTACCAGGAGCAAGAGTATTGTACCAAGCTTTAGCATCACCCTTTAATGAGACGGAAATAATTTGAGAATATAGTAATAGGGAGTTTTCTCATCATGAGTAAAAAGGGTGGCAGTGTCATTCAACTTAGTAAGATGTGCCACAACATTTTCAGTTTCATAACCATGGAAAGGACCAGATTCAACCAAAGTAATTAACTCTGGGTCGACAGAGAATTCATAATCCTTATCATCAATAAAGATAGGTGAAGTAGCAAACTTAGGATCACATTTCATTCTAGCATCTAGAGATTTTTCTTTATACTTGCGTAATAATTTCTCTAGATCATCTCTACCTCTGCAAGCAAGAATATCTCTAGTTGTCTCCTCACTCATAACATAACCTTTCGGTACCTTAGGCAATTCATATCTAGGAGGGCTAGTTCTAGTAGGTGTTTCAGGAGTTTCAGTTTCAAGCTCATCATCAAATTCAGCAACATCATGTTGTATAACTCTAGCAATTTGTTTATCAAGAAAGTCACCAAGTGGCATATCATCATTAAGCAAGGTACTAGCGTCATCATAAGAATTATCCATAGCAAAAGTAGCATCATCAATAACTTGCGACATATCAGAATTAATAGCATGTGGTGGTGTTGCAAGTTTACTTATAATAGAAGGTGAATCTAAAGCAGAACTGGATGACAGTTCCTTACCTCCCCTCGTCTTTGAGGGGAATATCTTGGTCTTAGAATCCTTCAGATTCTTCATAGTGATAATATGATAATAATCCCAAGTGACTCAACAAATATAGCTATGCTCCCGGCAACGGTGCCAGGAAAAGGTCTTGATAACCCACAAGTATAGGGGATCGTAACAGTTTCTGAGGGTAGAGTATTCAACCCAAATTTATAGATTCGACACAAGGGGAGCCAAAGAATATTTGAAGGTATTAGCAGCTGAGTTGTCAATTCAACCACACCTAGAGATTAATTATCTGCAACAAGTTGATCAGTAGCAAAATAGTTTGATAGTTTTGATAGTAATGGCAGCAGCAGTAGTAACGGTAACATTGATAGCAGTAATTTTGTACCAAGTGTAACAGTGATGATAGTAGTACTAACTTAGCAAGAACAATATAAGATAAATTCGTAGGCATTGGATCGGTGACTTGTTGGATGATATTCATCATGAGATAGTTATAACCTAGGGCGATACGATACTAGCTCTAGTTCGTCAATATAACGTAGGCATGTATTCTGTAAATAGTCATACGTGCTTATGGAAAGAACTTGCATGACATCTTTTGTCCTACCCTCCCATGGTAGCGGGGTCCATATTGGAAACTAAGGTATATTAAGGCCTCCTTTTAATAAGGAACCGAAACAAAGCATTAACACATAGTGAATACATGAACTCCTTAAACTACGGTCATCACCGGGAGTGGTCCCGACTATTGTCACTCCGGGGTTGTCGGATCATAACACGTAGTAGGTGACTATAACTTGCAAGATCGGATCTAGAACATAGATATAATGGTGATAACATAAATGGTTCAGATCTGAAATCATGGCACCTGGGCCCAAAGTGACAAGCATTAAGCATGGCAAAGTCATAGCAACATCAATCTAAGAACATAGTGGATACTAGGGATCAAGCCCTAACAAAACTAACTCGATTACATGATGAATCTCATCCAACTCCTCACCGACCAGCGAGCCCATGTCGTGACCCGATCCGAATGGATCAAGCGCTCTGTGCTCAGGTGTCATCCCTGGATCAGTAATGCTGACACCACATAGTACATCGAAGGATTTATAGCAGAGTGGCAATCACACACTTATTACATCGTTGTCTCAAAGAGAACTTATTACAATAAACATGGCTCAAGGCCATCTAGTGTCGATAACAGCGGAAGACTTGGAAGATAAATGGGTCCATCAACTCCAACAGCATCACTGAGTATAGAACCACGACCTAAAACACCTTACTCGTCGTCTGAAAAGTCTGCAACATGAGAAGTTGCAGCCCGAAAACGGGTCAGCACATGGAATATGCTGGCAAAGTAACACATAGAGAGTAATAGAATGAAACAGCTATACTATATGCATATATGGCTGGTGGAAAGCTCTATGGTTACAGTTTTGCGTAAAGCCAGTTTTTTCCTACTGCAAAGGAATAAATTTATTTAACTATCATGGTGGTTGTGAAACATCGAGAATGGTTGACAGCATTCTCAATCCCAATTAAAAATAATTAAAACCCAACAATATTAATTAGAAGTAACATGTTGAGATTCACATGATATTCAAGTACTAGATACTCAAGTTGTCCATAACCGGGGACACGGCTAATCATGATTAGTTTGTACACTCTGCAGAGGTTTGCGCACTTTTCCCTACATGACTCGATCGCCTCCGTTTGTTTTCTCGCACTACACGGTGTTTGAGAAACGGATGACCGAGACATAGTCTTTCAGAAGCGCTAGCACCTTACATGTGGGGTAGACCGTACCACCTACAACCCCTACATCTGCTAGTCCACCCCGTAAGAGTTCGCACAACTTAGTCACCTACGCCAGAGCCCATAGTAGCATGTGGCTACACACGGAAGTTTCTAGCATGAAAGATCTTATGATCCCTTTGAGCCTGGGTGGCGGTCCGAAAAAAAACAGGCAAGTCCTGATAGACATCAGGTGCCACAATCCACCCAGATGTGTGTTTAAGTTGCCACCTTAGATAAACCATTAAAATTATCAACTCACATCTGTCATGGATATCACTCACCCAATCCACGTCTACTAGCATAGCATGGCATAAAAGCAAACATAGAAGTAACTCCCAAAGGTTTCATAATAATACAGGTGATAGGTACTACCTCATATACTTCCCATCCCACAATTTAATTAGATCCTAATCATGCAATGTGTGAGGATTGATCTAATGCAATAAAACATGGGTTGTAGAAAAGGTATGATCAAAGTGTTACTTGCCTTGCTGATGATCCGCGAGTCCTAGGGTTTCGAAGTAACAAGCGGCGCAATCCGGGTAATCTAACGCAGACAAACAACAAGCACACAATAAGTACTCATCTAATGCACAGGTAAAACTCGAACAAGAGAACGAATCAGAAAGTTCAACTTAAGAACTCCGGTTGCAAAGAAAGAATAAACCGATCAAAGAAACGGAAAACAAACGGCGAAAGAAAACAACTCGGTTCTAGCAAGTTGAAACTAGGTCAAATTTTACCGGGGCAAAAACTTGTTTAAGTTGATTAGACGGAATGGCGGTGTCAAAATGAAACTCCAGGCGCTTGAATCACCAGATTCCGATAAACGAGCGAGAAGAAAGACTAGAACGAAGATCGGATCTGAGATCGCGATCGCGGAATAAATCCGACGAGAAGAAAAAGAAGAACGGTTAAACGAACGGACGTTCGTTAACCTAGAAGAATCCGGTGATCACTTTCGTTAGGACGAACGGTCCGGCGAACGGTCCAAAGGCAACTAAATCGGAAAGGAAAACGAATCCGATCTAGGGTTTCGGAGAAGAAAACCGAAACGAAAAACCGATCTAGAAAACGAATCAGAAGAGAAGAAAAGAATCGGAACGATTAGAAGAAAACGATCCGAGGAAAAGAGACGCGGGGCAACCTCCGGCGAGGTCTCCGGCGAGAGGCTCCGGCGGCGTGGCGTAGGGCGGCGGCGTAGGGCGGCGGCGGCGTTGGCAAGGTGCGGCGGCGGCACAGGTGTGGGGTGGCGCGGTGTAGGGCTTGGGGCTTGGGGTTTGATTTGATGGGTTTAGAGGGGGGTGTGGGGGTATTTATATAGGTGAGGGAGGGATTTACTTGGGGTAGGGGACAAGAAATAGAGTAGGAATAGGAAAGAAAAAGAGGAAACGGAGTAGGACTAAAGTTCTACTAGGAAAACGAAACAAAGGAAAGAGGGGGGGGGCTAAACCGGCCAGAGCCCTGCTGGGACTCGGCTTCGACCGAGGCGGCGGCCTGCCTGGCGCGCAGCGCGCACGCGCGCAGGGGCGCAGCGGCGGCTGGCTGGCCTGGGCCTTGGCCCGGCTGGCCTGCTGGAAAAAAGAATTTAACGGTTCTGCGTGCAGAAAAACACAGAAAAGAAAATCTAAACGGGCTCCAAATTTTCTAAAGTAAATTTTCCCCGACTCCTAAAAATGAGCCGAACAAAATGAACTTTTCTCCGGGCCTAAAATGCAATTTTCGAAAACGCGCATTTTTCCCTATCCAAATAAAATGCAAATAAAACTCCGGCAAAACCAAAACTTGATCAATTTATTAAATCTTCATTTTTTCCTCAATTTTGGGAAAGTCATATTATTCCCTCTCTCATATATTTTAACACCGGAAAAATAATTGAAGATAAAATAAATAAATCAAATGATCCTCTTTTCAAAATTTGAGAAAACTCCCAAATATGAAAATAACGAAATCTCCAACTCTCTCCGAGGGTCCTTGAGTTGCGTGAAATTTCTAGGATCAACCAAAATGCAAGAAAATATGATATGCATGATGATCTAGTGTATAACATTCCAAATTGCAAATTTGGGATGTTACAAACCTAGCCCCCTTAAGATGAATCTCGCCCTCGAGATTCGGGTTGGCTAGAAAATAGGTGAGGGTGGTCCTTGAGCAAATCTTCTTCTCTCTCCCAGGTGGCTTCATCCTCTGAGTGGTGGTTCCACTAAACTTTGCAAAACTTGATAACCTTGCTGCGGGTGACTCGGCTGGCATAATCGAGAATCTTGACTGGCTTCTCCTCATATGTTAGGTCATCCTTTAACTGAATCGCTTCAAGAGGTACTGTATCTCTTAGCGGTACCTCCGCCATCTCGGCATGACATTTCTTCAGCTGAGACACATGGAATACATCATGAACTCCTGACAGTCCCTCTGGTAATTCCAACTTATAAGCGACTTCTCCCATATGTTGCAAGATCTTATACGGTCCAACGAAACGCGGTGCTAACTTTCCCTTAACTCCAAAGCGCTTAACTCCTCGAAGTGGGGATACTCGGAGGTAAAATCTGTCTCCGGTTTCGTAAACTGTCTCCTTGCGTTTAGAATCTGCGTAGCTCTTCTGCCTGGACTGGGCTACCTTGAGCCTATCGCGAATCAACTTAACTTTCCGTTCAGACTCCTTAATCAAATCTAGTCCAAAGAATTGACGGTCTCCAACTTCGTCCCATGACAACGGTGTCCTGCACCTCCTTCCATATAAAGCTTCGAAAGGTGCCATCTTCAAACTGGTTTGGTAATTTTTGTTATAAGAGAACTCCGCATATGGCAAGTTATCGTCCCAACTAGATCCATAATCTAATGCACAAGCTCTCAGCATATCTTCCAAAATCTGATTGACCCTCTCGGTCTGTCCATCTATCTGCGGGTGAAAAGCTGTGCTGAACTCTAGTCTGGTTCCTAAAGTTTCATGCAACTGATTCCAAAACTTTGAGGTAAATTGGGTTCCTCTATCTGATACGATACTCCTCGGAACTCCATGCAAACAAATGATCCTAGTCATGTATATCTTTGCCAACTTAGCACTGGTGTGAGTGGTCTTAACTGGAATAAAATGTGCTACCTTCGTCAAACGATCAACTACTACCCATATCGAGTCATAACCTGCTTTCGTCCTGGGTAGTCCTGTGATAAAATCCATGCCTATCTTATCCCACTTCCATTCGGGTATCAGCAATGGTTGTAACAATCCTGCTGGCTTTTGATGCTCTGCCTTTACTCTCTGACATACGTCACAAACTGCTACATATGCTGCAATATCCTTCTTCATTCCGGTCCACCAGAATGTTTCCTTCAAATCCAAATACATCTTGGTATTCCCTGGGTGAATCGAATATGGTGAATCATGTGCCTCTTGCAAAATCAACTTCCTGATCTCCGGGTCATTTGGCACATAAACACGGTCCTCAAACCATAGGGTATCGTGCTCATCCTCACGAAATCCCTTAGCTTTTCCTTTGCTAAGTTTCTCCTTTATAGCAGCAATCTCTTTGTCAGATTTTTGAGCTTCTCTGATCTTATCCATCAATGTTGACTGAATCTCCAATGCTGCTACATAGCCTCTCGGAACTATTTCCAAACATAGCTCACGAAGGTTTTCTGCTAACTCCTTGGGCATTTTCCCCGTCATTAGGGTATTGACATGGCTCTTACGGCTCAATGCGTTAGCTACTACATTAGCTTTTCCAGGATGGTAATGCAATCTCATGTCATAATCCTTGATGAGCTCCAACCATCTCCTTTGTCGGAGGTTCAACTCCTTCTGCGTGAAAATGTACTTCAAACTCTTGTGATCCGTGTACACCTCACAATGATTTCCAATGAGGAAATGTCTCCACGTCTTCAATGCATGCACTACGGCTGCTAATTCCAAATCATGCGTGGCATAATTTAACTCATGAGGCTTCAGTTGCCGTGAAGCATACGAAACAACTCTTCCTTCCTGCATAAGCACTGCTCCAAGTCCTCGACGTGAAGTGTCGCAGTACACCTCATAATCCTTGGTCTGATCTGGCAAAATTAATACTAGTGAGGTAACCAAGCGTTTCTTCAACTCCTGGAAACTAGCCTCACACTCCTCAGTCCATTTGAACTTAGTATCTTTCTTTAGCAACTCCGTCATAGGATTTGCGATCTTTGAAAAGTTCTCAATGAATCTCCGGTAGTATCCTGCGAGTCCAAGAAAACTCCCGATCTCTCCAACTGTTGTTGGTGCTTCCCATTCGGTTACGGTATCAACCTTTGTGGGGTCAACTGCTATACCTTCTCCGGATATAACGTGTCCGAGAAATCCAACTTCCTTTAACCAAAACTCACATTTGCTGAATTTGGCATACAACTGATGTTCCCTTAGTTTCTCCAAAACCAAACGCAAATGTTCCTTATGCTCCTCTTCATTCTTTGAATAAACCAGGATGTCATCAATGAACACTACGACGAACTTATCCAAAAACTCCATAAACACTTTGTTCATCAGGTTCATAAAATAGGCAGGTGCGTTAGTCAATCCAAATGACATAACGGTATACTCATACAGTCCATATCTCGTGGTGAATGCTTTCTTAGGTATATCCCGCTCTCGAATCTTCAATTGATGGTACCCTGATCGCAAATCGATCTTGGAAAACACTTTAGCTCCTTGCAACCGATCAAACAGATCGTTGATCATTGGCAGTGGGTACTTGTTCTTGATGGTTACTTCATTCAACCCCCGATAATCTACAACCATCCTTAATGATCCATCCTTCTTTTCCACTAGAAGTACGGGTGATCCCCAAGGTGAAGAACTTGGGCGAATGTAACCTTTATCCAATAACTCCTTAATCTGATTCTTAATTTCCACCAAATCCTTTGCTGGCATCCTATATGGTCTCTTTGATATTGGCCCAGTGCCTGGCAATAAGTCAATCAAAAACTCAATGTCTCTATCCGGTGGCATGCCTGGTAATTCCTCAGGCAATACATCAGGAAAATCCTTTACCACTTGTACTTCTTCTTGCACAACTCCTGTTAGGCAGTTTACTTGTGTCCTGCTTGGCACATGCCGGGATACATACTTGATCCTTCTTCCTTCTGGTGTGGTAAGCAAAATTGACTTACTAGCACAGTCGATGTTTCCTCCATACATCGACAACCAATCCATGCCTAATATCACATCCAATCCTTGAGATTCCAATATTATTAGGTCTGAGGGAAACACATAGTTACCAATCCTTAATGGTAACCGATCACACCATCGTCTAGCCATAAACTCCGCTCCTGGTGAGCTTACTAACATGGGTGACCTAAGGGCTTGGGTTGGCAGGTTATATTTATCCACAAATCCCCTTGATATGTATGAATGCGATGCACTAGTATCAAAAAGAACGAGTGCAGTAAATGACTTAACCAGAAACTTACCGATTACTGCATCAGGCTGATCTTCAACCTCCTCCACATTTACGTGGTTCACCTGTCCCCTATTGAAAGGGTTCGGCTTCTTTCCAGAGCTTCCATTGCCATTTCCATTCTGGCCTTCAGGACATTCATTGGCATAATATCCGGTCTTGGAACACTTGAAACATGTGACTTGACTCAGATCTCTCTTGGTTGGGGTCGATGGGATGGTCCGGTTCTGGCCGTTGCTTCCTCCATTCCCATTACCATTCTTGTGGCTATTGTGGTTGTGCGAGCTTCCTCCTCCATGGGTATGCTGAAACTGAAATCCCGGTTTAAAGGTAAAACGGGGCTTCTGCTGGGCTCCAGAGTTATACTTCCCTTGTCCATACTTCCTCTTATGGTTCTCAATCTGCTGTTGCTTCCCTTCAATCATGATGGCATGATCTACCAACTCCTGGTAGTTGTTGAAAGTGGCTACCATCAACTTCTCCTGCTTAGCTGCATCCGTAGCAACGTCATCTGGGGCATAACGTGCTAACTTGCTGAAGTCGTCAACGTACTGGCCAACTGTCCTTCCCCCTTGGCGTGAGTTGCGAAACTCACGCTTCTTTATGGCCATAGCTCCTGCTGAAACATGGGCAGTGCGGAAAGCTTGCTGAAACTGATCCCATGTGACAGTGTCAACTGGGTAAGTGGCTGTGAAATTCTCCCACCATGCTGCCGCGGGTCCGTCAAGCTGGTGAGCGGCAAACTTTACTTTCTCACCATCCGTGCATCCTGTAGTGGTCAACTCCCTTCCTATCTTGCGGAGCCAATCATCTGCTACTATTGGCTCGGTGCTACTGGAAAACACTAGCGGATTCAGCCTAAGGAAACGGGCTAAGTGGTCAACAGGTGGCGGTGGTGGTGGTGGGTTGTTGTTGTTGTTGTTGTTCCGCTGGTTCTGGACTAATATCTGCATCAATTGATTCTGCTGCTGGATCAACCGAGTGAGCTCCGGTGGAAATCCATTGTCACGTCTCGGAGGCATCTGAGGGTTTAGAAAAGACGAGATATAAGAATAGAGGGGGTCTAAAGGGAAAACACTACCCATATGCACATGAGCAAAAAATCACTTCAATCAATCAAACAAGGGCTTACGAACGGTCTAACTATCGCAAAAGTGCTCGACTATACTGTGTTTACATGGGGGAATACTACTACTATCTGGTGGTCATCTAGAAATTTGAACCGGTGGAAGACTCCATGATATCTGCTCCAGCTTCGTCTTCAAAGTCGGGTTCACTTGGATCCGAATCGGTGTCGTCGATGATGATGTAGTTGTCCGGACATGCGACGTACTTGTCTTCTTCCTGGGATGCTAACTTCCTCTTGAGTTCTTCAATCTCCTGCTTAAGATCGCCATTGTGTCTTGCTAGAGCTACGATCTCGTCCATGTAGTCCTTGCGTGTAGACTTCAGTTCTCCTTCTAGCACGATGATCCTTGCCTTCGCATTCTTCAACTCTATCATATCATTGCACATCTAGTTCTCGTGGCGTCGAATGTGCTGGTTTAACTCCTGGATGAAAGATGCAATGGATCTATCCTTCTTGGTGCTGACTAACTCCCATTGTTCATCTCGGCATCCGCAAATCTGGTAGATAGTGTCCTTGAGGTCTTCTTGATAAACTTCTCCAATGCGTCCTATGGTGATATGAGCTGCCATGCTCCTTCCCAGACTCCAGGTTGGTGCATTGAAAACACTATCTATGGGTTTCGTGATTGGCGCGAATGTCCTTCCCGGAATGTGAGCTTGAATCTTCCAGCGCTCCTCTTCAGGCAGAGTGGCGTTGAAAGTTATCGTGAAGCTTGGTAATCCAATATTCAGGTACTTGGTGACTTCCTTCAGGTGAAATCCAAATGGTGTGCCTTCATCCGGTTGAGCGTACTTAATCTTCGCGTGCGTCATCCTAAAAGGGTAGAAAAGATGAGGAGTTAGAAAATGAGAAGAGAATGGGGATCTATGGCTTTAACTTAGTGGTCGTGTCCTACAGTCAGCATGTGCTCTGATACCATTCTCTGTCGCGTCCCGATCCGAATGGATCAAGCGCTCTGTGCTCAGGTGTCATCCCTGGATCAGTAATGCTGACACCACACAGTACATCGAAGGATTTATAGCAGAGTGGCAATCACACACTTATTACATCGTTGTCTCAAAGAGAACTTATTACAATAAACATGGCTCAAGGCCATCTAGTGTCGATAACAGCGGAAGACTTGGAAGATAAATGGGTCCATCAACTCCAACGGCATCACTGAGTATAGAACCACGACCTAAAACACCTTACTCGTCGTCTGAAAGGTCTGCAACATGAGAAGTTGCAGCCCGAAAACGGGTCAGCACATGGAATATGCTGGCAAAGTAACACATAGAGAGTAATGGAATGAAACATCTATACTATATGCATATATGGCTGGTGGAAAGCTCTATGGTTACAGTTTTGCGTAAAGCTAGTTTTTTCCTACTGCAAAGGAATAAATTTATTTAACTATCATGGTGGTTGTGAAACATCGAGAATGGTTGACAGCATTCTCAATCCCAATTAAAAATAATTAAAACCCAACAATATTAATTAGAAGTAACATGTTGAGATTCACATGATATTCAAGTACTAGATACTTAAGTTGTCCATAACCGGGGACACGGCTAATCATGATTAGTTTGTACACTCTGCAGAGGTTTGCGCACTTTTCCCCACATGACTCGATCGCCTCCGTTTGTTTTCTCGCACTACACGGTGTTTGAGAAACGGATGACCAAGACATAGTCTTTCAGAAGCGCTAGCACCTTACATGTGGGGTAGACCGTACCACCTACAACCCCTACATCTGCTAGTCCACCCCGTAAGAGTTCGCACAACTTAGTCAACTATGCGAGAGCCCATAGTAGCATGTGGCTGCACACGGAAGTTTCTAGCATGAAAGATCTTATGATCCCTTTGAGCCTGGGTGGCGGTCCGGAAAAAAAACAGGCAAGTCCTGATAGACATCAGGTGCCTCAATCCACCCAGATGTGTGTTTAAGTTGCCACCTTAGATAAACCATCAAAATTATCAACTCACATCTGTCATGGATATCACTCACTCAATCCACGTCTACTAGCATAGCATGGCATAAAAGCAAACGTAGAAGTAACTCCCAAAGGTTTCATAATAATACAGGTGATAGGTACTACCTCATCTACTTCCCATCCCACAGTTTAATTAGATCCTAATCATGCAATGTGTGAGGATTGATCTAATGCAATAAAACATGGGTTGTAGAAAAGGTATGATCAAAGTGTTACTTGCCTTGCTGATGATCCGCGAGTCCTAGGGTTTCGAAGTAACAAGCGGCACAATCCGGGTAATCTAATGCAGACAAACAACAAGCACACAATAAGTACTCATCTAATGCACAGGTAAAACTCGAACAAGAGAACGAACCAGAAAGTTCAACTTAAGAACTCCGGTTGCAAAGAAAGAACGAACCGATCAAAGAAACGGAAAACAAACGGCGAAAGAAAACAACTCGGTTCTAGCAAGTTGAAACTAGGTCAAATTTTACCGGGGCAAAAACTTGTTTGAGTTGATTAGACGGAATGGCGGTTTCGAAATGAAACTCCAAGCGCTTGAATCACCTGATTCCGATAAACGAGCGAGAAGAAAGACTAGAACGAAGATCAGATCTGAGATCGCGATCGCGGAATAAATCCGACGAGAAGAAAAAGAAGAACAGTTAAACGAACGGACGTTCGTTAACCTAGAAGAATCCGGCGATCACGTTCGTTAGGACGAACGGTCCGGCGAACGGTCCAAAGGCAACTAAATTGGAAAGGCAAACGAATCCGATCTAGGGTTTCGGAGAAGAAAACCGAAATGAAAAACCGATCTAGAAAACGAATCAGAAGAGAAGGAAAGAATCGGAACGATTAGAAGAAAACGATCCGAGGAAAAGAGACGCGGGGCAACCTCCGGCGAGGTCTCCGGCGAGAGGCTCCGGCGGCGTGGCGTAGGTGTTGGGGAACGTAGTAATTTCAAAAAAATTCCTACGCACACGCAAGATCATGTGATGCATAGCAACGAGGGGGAGAGTATTGTCTACGTACCCAACGCAGACCGACTGCGGAAGTGATGACACGACGTAGAGGAAGTAGTCATACGTCTTCACGATCCAACCGATCAAGCACCGAAACTACGACACCTCCGAGTTCGAGCACACGTTCAGCTCGATGACGATCCCCGGACGCCGATCCAGCAAAGTGTCGGGGAAGAGTTCCGTCAGCACGACGGCGTGGTGACGATCTTGATGAACTATAGTAGCAGGGCTTCGCCTAAACTCCGCTACAGTATTATCGAGGAATATGGTGGCAGGGGGCACCGCACACGGCTAAGGAACAGATCACGTGGATCAACTTGTGTGTCTAGAGGTGCCCCCTGCCTCCGTATATAAAGGATGGAGGAGGAGGAGGAGGTCGGCCAAGGCAAAGGTGCGGCTAGGATAGGGAGTCCTACTAGGACTCCAAGTCCTAGTAGGAGTCCACCAAGAGGGGAGGAAGGGAGAAGGAATAGGAGGAGAAGGAGAGGTGGCCGGCCCCCTTTTCCCTAGTCCAATTCGGACCAAAGGGGAGGGGGGGCGCAGCAGCCTTTTTCCTCTTCCCACTAAAGCCCATCAAGGCCCATTACTTCTCCCGTAACTACCCGGTACTCCGAAAAATACCCGAATCATTCAGAACCTTTCCGATGTCCAAATATAGTCGTCCAATATATCGATCTTTACGTCTCGACCATTTTGAGACTCCTTGTCATGTCCCCGATCTCATCCGGGACTCCGAACTCCTTCGGTACATCAAAACTCATAAACTCATAATATAACTGTCATCGAAACCTTAAGCGTGCGGACCCTACGGGTTCGAGAACAATGTAGACATGACCGAGACACGTCTCCGGTCAATAACCAATAGCGGGACCTGGATGCCCATATTGGCTCCTACATATTCTACGAAGATCTTTATCGGTCAGACCGCATAACAACATACGTTGTTCCCTTTGTCATCGGTATGTTACTTGCCCGAGATTCGATCGTCGGCATCCAATACCTAGTTCAATCTCATTACCGGCAAGTCTCTTTACTCGTTCCGTAATACATCATCTCACAACTAACATCTTAGTTGCAATGCTTGCAAGGCTTATGTGATGTGCATTACCGAGAGGGCCCGGAGATACCTCTCCGACAATCGGAGTGACAAATCCTAATCTCGAAATACGCCAACCCAACATCTACCT
Source organism: Triticum aestivum (assembly GCF_018294505.1). Lineage (NCBI taxonomy): Eukaryota > Viridiplantae > Streptophyta > Magnoliopsida > Poales > Poaceae > Triticum > Triticum aestivum. The sequence continues at coordinate 252,840,166 of NC_057809.1, read as the reverse complement.
TTGGAGACACCTGTAATGCTCCTTTATAATCACCCAGTTACGTTGTGACGTTTGGTACCACCCAAAGTGTTCCTCCGGCAAACGGGAGTTGCATAATCTCATAGTCATAGGAACATGTATAAGTCATGAAGAAAGCAATAGCAACATACTAAACGATCGTGTGCTAAGCTAATGGAATGGGTCATGTAAATCAGATCATTCAACTAATGATGTGACCTCGTTAATCAAATAACAACTCATTGTTCATGGTTAGGAAACATAACCATCTTTGATTAACGAGCTAGTCAAGTAGAGGCATACTAGTGACACTCTGTTTGTCTATGTATTCACACATGTATTATGTTTCTGGTTAATACAATTCTAGCATGAATAATAAACATTTATCATGAAATAAGGAAATAAATAATAACTTTATTATTGCCTCTAGGGCATATTTCCTTCAGTAGGGCGGCGGCGTAGGGCGGCGGCGGCGTGGGCAAGGTGCGGCGGCGGCGCGGGTGTGGGGTGGCGCGGTGTAGGGCTTGGGGCTTGGGGTTTGATTTGATGGGTTTAGAGGGTGGGTGTGGGGGTATTTATATAGGTGAGGGGGGATTTACTTGGGGTAGGGGACAAGAAATAGAGTAGGAATAGGAAAGAAAAAGAGGAAACGGAGTAGGACTGAAGTCCTAGTAGGAAAACGAAACAAAGGAAAGAGGGGGGGGGCTAAACCGGCCAGAGTCCCTGCTGGGACTCGGCTTCGACCGAGGCGGCGGCCTGCCTGGCGCGCAACAGCGGCTGGCTGGCCTGGCCCTTGGCCCGGCTGGCCTGCTGGAAAAAAAAATTTAAACGGTTCTGCGCGCAGAAAAACACAGAAAAGAAAATCTAAACGGGCTCCAAAATTTCTAAAGTAAATTTTCCCCGACTCCTAAAAATGAGCCGAACAAAATGAACTTTTCTCCGGGCCTAAAATGCAATTTTCAAAAACACGCATTTTTCCCTATCCAAATAAAATGCAAATAAAACTCCGGCAAAACCAAAACTTGATCTATTTATTAAATCTTCATTTTTTCCTCAATTTTGGGAAAGTCATATTATTCCCTCTCTCATATATTTTAACACCGGAAAAATAATTGAAGATAAAATAAATAAATCAAATGATCCTCTTTTCAAAATTTGAGAAAACTCCCAAATATGAAAATAACGAAATCTCCAACTCTCTCCGAGGGTCCTTGAGTTGCGTGAAATTTTTAGGATCAACCAAAATGCAAGAAAATATGATATGCATGATGATCTAGTGTATAACATTCCAAATTGCAAATTTGGGATGTTACAGCCAATGAAGGAATTACTCACTCCCGGTGGGGAGCATCATGGAATTGGCGATGGAGAAGGGTTGGTGATGACAAAGAACGAAGACCCCCCTCTCCGGAGCCCCAAACGGACTCTAGATCTGGCTTCCCGATGAAGAATAGGAGGTGACAGAGGCTCTGTCTCGTGGATCACGATTATTCTTTCTCCTTGATTTTTTCTGGAAAAATAGGATTTTATAGCGTCGATTTCAGGGTCTACGGGGCCACCAGGTGGGGACAACCCACATGGGCGTGCCAGGAGAGGGGGCGCGCCCTGGTGGGTTGTACCCACCCAGGTGCCCCTCTTTGGTAGGTCTTGGCTCCAAAAATTCTTATATATTATATAAAAATTCCTCGCAAAGTTTTGTTCCATTTCAGGAACATTTATTTCTGCACAAAAACAACACCATGGTAGTTCTGCTGAAAACAGCGTCAGTCCGGGGTTAGTTTCATTCAAATCATGCAAATTAGAGTCCAAAACAAGAGGAAAAGCGTTAGGAAAAGTAGATACGTTGGAGACATATCACATCTACTCTTGATTTGTTTCTCTAAGCAACATTTTTCCTCAAGATTCCTCAATTGTGTGGTATTTCAATCTACACAACTCTGGAACCTAAGTCAAGAACGCTTAGTGAAATTCCTCAAGACACCCCTGGTCAAATTCCTCGAACTTGATTCTTTTGAAAAACTTCTCAGAACGCATATGACCTCTCCAAATTATTCTCACCTACTCTGTTCACAAGTACACATGTCTGCTGCTGAATCTCTAGGTTCTCATCAACTTAACTCATTTGCAGCGTTCCTTGAAGACAAATTGCATACCTCGTCAAAAAACTCGATTTTTTAAAAATCCTTAAGTGAAGAAAATGGATGATGACAAAAGACCTCAGAAGGGAGGAAAGCGACCAGAAGCGAATACTGCTTTTGAAATCTCTGATGACATATATGATGAATACTGCACTCCTGATGAAGCCACTCATGGCAAGGAGAACAAAAATCAGCGCAAGGTGTGCATTCAGCAAATTGAGAGGAGATGGGCCGGAGAATGGAGGGAGTACAGATTGTTTGAAATATGCCCTAGAGGCAATAATAAAATGGTTATTATTATATTTCCTTGTTCATGATAATTGTCTATTGTTCATGCTATAATTGTGTTATCCGGAAATCGTAATACATGTGTGAATACATAGACCACAACATGTCCCTAGTGAGCCTCTAGTTGACTAGCTTGTTGATCAACAGATAGTCATGGTTTGCTGACTATGGACATTAGATGTCATTGATAACGGGATCACATCATTAGTCGAATGATGTGATGGACAAGACCCAATCTTAAGCATAGCACAAGATTGTGTAGTTCGTCTACTAGAGCTTTTTCTAATGTCAAGTATCTTTTCCTTAGACCATGAGATTGTGCAACTCCCGGATACTGTAGGAATACTTTGGGTGTGCCAGACGTCACAACGTAACTGGGTGACTACAAAGGTGCACTACGGGTATCTCCGAAAGTGTCTGTTGGGTTGGCACGATTCGAGACTGGGATTTGTCACTCCGCATGACGGAGAGGTATCTCTGGGCCCACTCGGTAAGACATCATCATAATGAGCTCAATGTGACTAAGGGTTGGTCACGGGATGATGTGTTACGGAATGAGTAAAGTGACTTGCCGGTAACGAGATTGAACAAGGTATTGGGATACCGACGATCGAATCTCGGGCAAGTAATGTACCGATTGACAAAGGGAATTGAATACGGGATTGATTGAATCCTCGACATCGTGGTTCACCCGATGATATCATCGTGGAACATGTGGGGGTCAACATGAGTATCCAGATCCTGTTGTTGGTTATTGGCCGGAGAGTTGTCTCGGTCATGTCTGCATGGTTCCCGAACCCGTAGGGTCTACACACTTAAGGTTCGGTGACGCTAGGGTTGTAGAGATATTAGTATGCGGTAACCCGAAAGTTGTTCGGAGTCCCGGATGAGATCCCGGACGTCATGAGGAGTTCCGGAATGGTCCGGAGGTAAAGATTTATATATAGGAAGTCCAGTTTCGGCCACCGGGAAAGTTTCGGGGTCACCGGTATTGTACCGGGACCACTGGAAGGGTCCCGGGGGTCCACCGGGTGGGGCCACCTATCCCGGAGGGCCCCATGGGCTGAAGTGGGAAGGGAACCAGCCCTGGTGGGCTGGTGTGCCCCCCTTGGGCCTCCCTTGCGCCTAGGGTTGGAAACCCTAAGGGGGTGGGGGCGCCTCCACCTGCCTTGGGGGCCAAGCCACCCCTAGGTCGCCGCCCCCTCCCATTAGATGGGATCTGTAGGGGCCGGCGCCCCCCAGGCCCCCTATATATAGTGGAGGGGAGGGAGGGCAGCCGCACCCAAGTCCCTGGTGCCTCCCTCCCTCCCATGACACCTCTTCCTCCCCGCTTGCGCTTGGCGAAGCCCTGCCGGTATCCCGCTACTTCCACCACCACGCCGTCGTGCTGCTGGATATCCATCAACCTCTCCTTCCCTTGCTGGATCAAGAAGGAGGAGACGTCTCTCCCAATCGTACGTGTGTTGAACGCGGAGGTGTCGTCCGTTCGGCGCTCGGTCATCGGTGATTTCGATCACGACGAGGACGACTCCATCAACCCTGTTCTCTTGAACGCTTCCGCTTGCGATCTACAAGGGTAGGTAGATGCACTCCTTTCCCTCTCGTTGCTAGATGTCTCCATAGATTGATCTTGGTGATGCGTAGAAAATTTTGAAATTCTACTACATTCCCCAACACAGATATGTAACTCCGAAGTACATGAAAAATTCGCCGTACACCCTCCATGCCCAAGATCTCCATTGGCGCCAGGCCAAGTTGCTGATCTCTCTAGCATCAAAAGAGGTGAGGAATTTCTCAAGGAGTGGACCAAGCAGCAAGCTAAGTTGACCAAAATGGCCAAAGAAGCAGTGAAGAAATTCAATGAAGATTCTGTTGTTGCCGCTGCTAAGGCGTCTGCTAGAAATCCCAAGAAGGCAATGCCAGAGAAACCAGTTAACAAACCTAGTTCCTTAGCTGCAATGCCCTCACGGCCAAGCTCCTCAAAGCTCTCACAGCCTATTCCTCATGCAACATCTTCAAAAGTAGATCCATCCCCCACTGTTGCAAAATCCTCAGTAACTGCTGGAAAGTCCTCGGCACCTATGCATCTTGCCTCTTGCCAAAGGAACACAAGAATATCTATTGCTTCAGGAGCTTGTGCAAGTTCCTCAGCTCTGCCTCAGTCTTCAACTGGTCCAACCTTGTTGAAGAAAAAGGCCACTGCTGGACGAGGCACAAGGCCAAGTCCTCACAAGAAGCAGGTTGCTTTTCAAGTACCGTCAAGTGAAGACGAAGCTGATGATGAAGAATTAGCTGAAATCATCAGAGATCGACAAGCAAGGGCCGCTAGAGCCAAAGGCAGTGAAGTGCCACTTCTGCTGGATCCAAAGTTGATCCTTGATTTCATAGATCTATGGCACAAGGACCCCAACACTCCTATGCCTGATTTGAATCTCACTCCTAGCCAAAGCCATATGTTGACGGCCTTCATTGGCAAAGAAAAATGGAAATTTGAGAAGGCCGGGCAAGTGAAGAAAGCCCAATACAAGAAGGAGCATTTTCTAAAGAAAAATGTTGTGAAGATGTCTCCTGATGAACTTGTGACTATGCAGACTGAAATCAAACACTCAGTGATGAATTTCACGCATATCGTGCAGATTGGCCAGGAGCCAAAGTCAGATTCGTCAAAATGGCGAAGGGATTTACACCAAATGTTGCAGCTTCATCGCAACATGAAATTCCTCAGGATGATACTTCTGCTCAGCGCACTGAAGAACATGCAAGCACAACTGATGAAAATCAGACTGTTGAAGAGAATGAGAGCATCAGGGCAGCTGAAGAAATTTCAACCTCTGAAGAAACTGCCAAGGCAACCACCAATGTTGCACCTAATGAACAAATCAGGCTAGTTGAAGCATCTGCTACTGTGTCTGAGGAATCTAAACATACCAGGGCAACTGCATCAGTTGTGCCTGAAGAAATTGAACTAATTTCGTCTTCTCCGTCTGCAAAGTCATCACAGATGACAAGTATCAACCTTCCTTCTGCATCAGAAGCGAAGAAGACCAAAGCTGCTGAGAAGGCAGCAGTGAAGAAAAGGAAAGCATCCACAACCTCAGAGTCTTCAGCTCCTAAGAAAGTGAAGACTTTGATGAGCTCTTTTGCAAACCCAATTGATGTTGTTCCAATATCAAGCATGCCATCAAAGGAGATTGTTCCCTTTGGTCAGGATTATGTCATTCCGAGTGACTTGGATGAGGAAATTCCTTCTGCCGCTTCTTCAGAGCAGTTGATGAAGAAATTGAAGTGGATGATGTCCCTTCAACTCCTCTGATATCATCGCCCATGCCTCAGTTCACAATTGAAGAGGCGGGCGTTGAAGAACTTGATGAAGAATATGAAGATGTGGATATTGGGTCAACAACTCCTATTCTGAAGGATGACTATTGGGAAAGTCATTGATACGTCTCCAACGTATCTATAATTTTTTATTGTTCCATGCTATATTATATTCTGTTTTGGATATTATAGGGCTTTATTATACACTTTTATATTGTTTTTGGGACTAACCTATTAACCGGAGGCCCAACCCAGAATTGCTGTTTTTTTGCCTATTTTAGGGTTTCGCAGAAAAAGAATATCGGACGGAGTCCAGACGGAATGAAACCTTCGGGAACGTGATTTTCGGAACGAACATGATCCAGAGGACTTGGACCCTACATCAAGACATCAACAGGAGGCCACACTGTAGGGGGCGCACCTACCCCCCTAGGCGTGCCCTCCACCCTCGTGGGCCCCCTGTTGCTCCACCGACGTACTCCTTCCTCCTGTATATACCTACGTACCCCCAAACTACCGGATACGGAGCCAAAACACTAATTCCACCGCAATAACTTTCTGTATCCACGAGATCCCATCTTGGGGCCTGTTATGGAGCTCCACCGGAGGGGGCATCGATCACGGAGGGCTTCTACATCAACACCATAGCCCTTCCGATGAAGTGTGAGTAGTTTACCTCAGACCTACGGGTCCATAGTTATTAGCTAGATGGCTTCTTCTCTCTTTTTGGATCTCAATACAAAGTTCTCCCCCTCTCTTGTGGAGATCTATTCGATGTAATCTTCTTTTGCGGTGTGTTTGTTGAGACCGATGAACTGTGGGTTTATGATCAAGTTTATCTATGAACAATATTTGAATCTTCTCTGAATTCTTTTATGTATGATTGGTTATCTTTGCAAGTCTCTTCGAATTATCAGTTTGGTTTGGCCTACTAGATTGATCTTTCTTGCAATGGGAGAAGTGCTTAGCTTTGGGTTCAATCTTGCGGTGTCCTTTCCCAGTGAAAGTAGGGGCAGCAAGGCACATATTGGATTGTTTCCATCGAGGATAACAAGATGGGGTTTATTTCATATTGCATGAGTTTTTCCCTCTACATCATGTCATCTTGAAAGCGTTACTCTGTTCTCTTGAACTTAATACTCTAGATGCATGCTGGATAGCGGACGATGTGTGGAGTAATAGTAGTAGATGCAGGCAGGAGTCGGTCTACTTGTCTCGGACGTGATGCCTATATACATGATCATACCTAGATATTCTCATAATTATGCTCAATTCTGTCAATTGCTCAAAAGTAATTTGTTTTCCCGTCGTGAATACTTATGCTCTCGAGAGAAGCCACTAGTGAAACCTATGGCCCCCGGGTCTATCTTCCATCATATTAATCTTCCAATACTTAGTTATTTTTATTGCCTTTTATTTTACTTTGCATCTTTATTATAAAGTACCAAAATATTATCTTATCATATCTATCAGATCTCACTCTCATAAGTGATCGTGTAGGGATTGACAACCCCTTATCGTGTTGGTTGCGAGGATTTATTTGTTTGTGTAGGTACAAGGGACTCGTGCGGGGCCTCCTACTGGATTGATACCTTGGTTCTCAAAAACTGAGGGAAATATTTATGCTACTTTGCTGCACCACCCTTTCCTCTTCAAGGGAAAACCAACGCAAGTGCTCAAGAGGTAGCAAGAAGGATTTCTGGCGCCGTTGCCGGGGAGGTCTACGCAAAAGAAAACATACCAAGTACCCATCACAACCCTTATCTCCCGCATTACATTATTTGCCATTTGCCTCTCATTTTCCTCTCCCCCACTTCACCCTTGCCATTTTATTCGCCCTCTCTCTCTCTCTATCCTCCCTCTCTTTCTCTATTTGCCTCTTTTTGCTCGTTCCTCGTTTCCTTGTTTGTTGGATTGCTTGCTTGTCATGATGGCTCAAGATAACACTAAATTGTGTGACTTTACCAATACCAACAACAATGATTTTATTAGCACTCCGATTGCTCCTCTTACTGATGCTGAATCTTGTGAAATTAATGCTGCCTTGCTAAATCTTGTCATGAAATATCCGTTTTCCGGCCTTCCTAGTGAAGATGCCGCTACCCATCTAAATAGCTTCGTTTATTTATGTGATAATGATATTGTTAAATTGAAGCTATTTCCTTTTTCGCTTAGAGATCGTGCTAAAGCTTGGTTTTCGTCTTTGCCTAAAAATAGTATTGATTTGTGGAATAAGTGCAAAGATGCTTTTATCTCTAAGTATTTTCCTCTCGCCAAGATCATCTCTCTTAGAAACGATATTATGAATTTTAAGCAACTTGATCATGAACATGTTGCACAAGCTTGGGAGAGGATGAAATTAATGATGCGTAATTGCCCTACGCATGATTTGAATTTGTGGATGCTTATACAAAAATTTTATGCCGGATTGAATTTTGCTTCTAGAAATCTTTTAGATTCGGCCACGGGAGGCACTTTTATGGAAATCACTTTAGGAGAAGCTACTAAACTCCTAGATAATATTATGATTAATTATTCTCAATGGCACACTGAAAGATCTACTAATAAGAAAGTGCATGTGATAGAAGAAATTAATGTTTTGAGTGGAAAGATGGACGAACTCATGAAATTATTTGCTAATAAAAGTGTTTCTTCTTATCCTAATGATATGCCTTTGTCTACTTTGATTGATAATAATAATGAATCTATGGATGTGAATTTTGTTGGTAGGAATAATTTTGGTAACAACGCGTATAGAGGAAACTTTAATCCTAGGCCGTATCCTAGTAATTCCTCTAATAATTATGGTAGTTCCTACAACAATTCTTATGGAAATTATAATAAGATGCCCCCTGATTTTGAATCTAATATTAAAGAATTTATTACTTCGCAAAATAATTTCAATGCTTTGATTGAAGAAAAAATGCTTAAGATTGATGAGTTGGCTAGGAACGTTGATAGAATTTCTCTTGATGTTGATTCTTTGAAACTTAGATCTATTCCACCTAAGCATGATATCAATGAGTCTCTCAAAGCCATGAGAATTTCCATTGATGAGTGCAAAGAAAGAACCTCTAGGATGCGTGCTAAGAAAGATTGCTTTATAAAAGTGTGTTCTTCTAGTTTGCATGATTATAAAGATGAAGATCTAAACGTTATTGTTGTGTCCCCTATTAAATCTTTGTTTTGCAATATGAATCTTGACAATGATGGGACTGAATATGATCCACCTTTACCTAGACGGTGTTCCCAAAATTCGGAGTCTTTAGATCATGGTACTAAAATTGTTAAAAGTGGGATTGAAGAAGTCAAAACATTAAATATTGATGAACCCACTATTATGGATTTCAAGGAATTTAATTATGACAATTGCTCTTTGATAGATTGTATTTCCTTGTCGCAATCCGTGCTAAATTCTCCTCATTCTTATAGTCAAAATAAAGCTTTTACTAAACATATTGTTGATGCTTTGATGCAATCTTATGAAGAAAAACTTGAGTTGGAAGTTTCTATCCCTAGAAAACTTTATGATGAGTGGGAACCTACTATTAAAATTAAAATTAAAGATCATGAATGCTATGCTTTGTGTGATTTTGGTGCTAGTGTTTCCACGATTCCAAAGACTTTGTGTGATTTCTTAGGTTTCCGTGATTTTGATGATTGCTCTTTAAACTTGCACCTTGCGGATGCCACTATTAAGAAACCTATGGGAAGAATTAATGATGTTCTTATTGTTGCAAATAGGAATTATGTGCCCGTATATTTTATTGTTCTTGACATAGATTTCAATCCTTCATGTCCTATTATTCTTGGTAGGCCTTTCCTTAGAACGATTGGTGCAATTATTGATATGAAGGAGGGGAATATTAGATTCCAATTTCCGTTAAGGAAAGTGTCGATGTCAAAACCGGTGGATCCCGAGTAGGGGGTCCCGAACTGTGCGTCTAGGACGGATGGTAACAGGAGGCAAGGGATACGAAGTTTTACCCAGGTTCGGGCCCTCTCGATGGAGGTAAAACCCTACGTCCTGCTTGATTAATATTGATGATATGGGTAGTACAAGAGTAGATCTACCACGAGATCAGAGAGGCTAAACCCTAGAAGCTAGCCTATGGTATGATTGTTGATGTGTATGTTGTCCTACGGACTAAAACCCTCCGGTTTATATAGACACTGAATAGGGTTAGGGTTACATAGAGTCGGTTACAATGGTAGGAGATCTTCATATCTGTATCGCCAAGCTTGCCTTCCACGCCAAGGAAAGTCCCCTCCGGACGTGGGACGGAGTCTTCAATCTTGTATCTTCATAGTCTAGGAGTCCGGCTGAAGGTATAGTTCGGCTATCCGAACACCCCCTAATCCAGGACTCCCTCAGTAGCCCCTGAACCAGCCTTCAATGACGACGAGTCCGGCGCGCAGATTGTCTTCGGCATTGCAAGGCGGGTTCCTCCTCCAAGTACTTCATAGAAGATTTTGAACACAAAGATAGTGTCCGGCTATGCAAAATAAGTTTCCACATATTGCCATAGAGAGAATAATATTTACACAAATCTAATCTGCTGACGTACTCCGTAGTGTGACATCACACCACGGCAAGCTTTTATTCGAACCGTTTTACTGTCCCATCTTAGCGCGTTATGCGAGGCGGTTTCCTTGGCATGTCTTGTTAAAGCAGAGATCGTGTCCCCTTATTCCGGGATTCTCATCAATAAGGGCGTGGGTAACCCAACCGCACCATTGATTACGGCGCTTCAATATAAGCGAGTTTTACTAGGCTGGTGGGGACACGTAGTTGCATCCACCCATATAAGGGGATAAGGATCCACCTTTTCACCCATGCCTTCTTCCTCCTTTGCCTATCCATTCTTGCGCACTCGAGCTCCAGCGCCCAAGCCTGCACTACCACCTCAACCTTCTCCAGTCATGTCCGGAGCGGGAGGCAAGTGGATGATCTCCTCTGTCACGGAGGGACACATCAAAAAGCTGAGGAAGGCTGGATATCTGGCTAGCGACATCGCGCACCGGCTTCCCGAAAAGGGGCAGCTCATCCCCACTCCTAGGCCCCATGAGAGGGTGGTATTCCTCCCCCATTTCCTCCGCGGACTGGGCTTCCCTCTGCATCCATTTGTCCGGGGGCTCATGTTCTACTACGGCCTGGATTTCCACGATCTGGCCCCGAACTTCGTCCTCAACATCTCGGCGTTCATCATCGTGTGCGAGGCGTTCCTCCGCATCCGCCCCCATTTCGGCCTATGGCTTAAGACTTTCAACGTCAAGCCAAAGGTGGTGCGCGGCAGCCAGGCGGAGTGCGGCGGTGCCATGGTTGGCAAGATGGCCAACATCCTGTGGCTTGAGGGCTCCTTTGTGGAGACCCTGAAGGGGTGGTAATCATGGTGGTTTTACGTCACCGAGCCCCGCGACGCCGAATGGGTCACACCCCTTGAGTTTCGATCCGGCCCCCCTACGCGGCTCACCTCCTGGAAGGAGACAGTCCTGTCTTGGGGTAAAAAAGGAGAGCTGACCAGACTCCAAACATGCATCCAAACCCTGGTGGACAAGAAGCTCAAGCTTGTCAACGTAGTCCAGGTTATGCTCATTCGCTTGATCCTCCCGTGTCAACGACGGGCCTTCAATCTGTGGGAGTTCGACCCGGCGCAGCATCAAACTCTAAACAGGCTCTTCGATACGACGTACGAAGATGCCTGGAGGATGCTTTTCAAGGGCGTCGAGGCTCCTGCATCCGCTACCGAGGATCGCGGATTCAGCGTGCAGCGTCACGCGCTCGCGGTAAGCTATTTTTTCCTTTTACAGGGTACCAGTTTTCCATAGTTTGACTCTATGCGGGATCTAAGCTCCCTTACCTTTGACAGGATTGGCAGGTGATGTCTGGACAGATCAACTGTCCGGCTCCTTTGCCCGAAGGCCCAGCGGACGCTCACTTGGCGAAGCTGCTGGTTCTGGCACCCTATGTGGTGCCGGAGAAGAAGGTCAAGAAGAAGGCCACGGGGACTCGAAAGAGTGCCCGACGCCCGGAGGTGTCGGATTCATCATCCGACGAATCCAAGACGCACTCCTCCCATGAAGACGACGAGGAGGAAGAAGAGAACCCTCCCCCTCCAGCGGGGGAAGGGAAGAAAAGGAAGGCCGCCCTCTCTGAGGAGGCCGGAGGGTCAAAGAAGGGGAAAACCCTTCCTCTGGACTACTCCGCCGACGCCGACGACGGCGGAGATGAGTGGCAGCCCAGGGCCAAGCCCCTGGCAAAATCGTAAGTATCTGGATACCGGAGTAATTCATAGTATTCATTTATTGCACAGCTTTCCCTTATGTCGAATATGCTTATGCAGCCCACCCAAAGACCGGCTCGACGCGTCGTCGAGCGGCTCACTGGACTCGTTGGATGTGAACTCGCTTCCGACGGCTTCCTCCCCCCGCCCTACGGACGACACCGAGGTGTTGTCCCAACAGGTTCCGAGCAGGGAGGAGGTGGTCCCGGAGGTGCCGCAAGGCGACCTCCCGGACTCCAGGAGTAAAGGGGATGAAACCCCCCAGGGATCCAAGTCCGGCTCTAGGCCGGACACTGCTCCGGAACCTTCAAAGGTTCCAGAGTCCGGCGGGGGACCTCCTTCCAAGAGGAGCAAGTCCACCGTGCCGGCGGCCTCCGTCCAACTAGAAGCGTCGGACAATATGCTGGAGGTGCTCCAAGGCGCCTCCATCGACGAGGAGCACCGCGCTATTATGAGTGCGGTGGTCCAGAAGGTTCAGTCCACAAAAAACGGACTGACTGAAGCTTGTACTAGCCTTTTGACAGGCTTCGAGGTAAGTAAAGAAAGTGTAAATAATAGTACCACATAGACAGTAGCCCCTGATGCTCTGTTTGGCGTTCGGGAAGAAAAGCCGAATAGAGGATCAAATAGAATTCGCAGGAGTCTAACAAAAATGAGTCAATATGCATGTGCAGGCTACCCTGCTTGCGTCTGCCGCACTGACTGCGGAAGTGGACACGCTAAAGTAGGGCCTCGAAAGGTCCGAGCAAGAGCTCGAGCGTGCCAAGAAGCAGCTTGAGGACAATGAAGGTAAGAAATACCTTGTTAAAAATATATATATATAAGGTGCAATTGCAAAAAATGACAGGATTATCGTGGCTATTGTAGGGGCCACGTGTGAGGTGGCGACCCTTAAGCAAGCGCTGGACGAGGCCGAGAAGAATTCGGCCTCGGAGCGCACCGAGCGGGAGAAGTATGAGGCCGAGGTTGGCAAGGTGCGGCAAGAGCTGCAGGCTCTCATGGAAAAACATGAGAGTTTGGAGCGTGACTCAAGGACGCGAGCGTCCGAGCTCGCGGCGGCTATTGAAAGTGCCAAGTCTGCCAAGGCCGAATCCCAGAAGACCCTCCAGGAGTTGGATGAGGTGAAGAAGACAGCGGTGGGTAAGGCATTCTTTATGCAAAGCAAACACATAAGCGTGAGTTACTTGTTACTTACCCGAATCCGGAGTTCTCCAGGCGAGTTCGCAGATCTTCCCCGGAGTGTGTCTGATGCTGCCGCATTCTATCGAGCCGAGGAGGGCAGCTCAACAGAGAAGGTGTTCTGGTCTCAGTACGCTAAGGCCGGACACCCCGTGCCCCTGAGCGACCAGCTGAAGCAACTAGTCGAGCTCCACAAGGCGGCCGAACAGGCCATGAAGGCCCTCGTAGTTCAGCTGTGGCCCGGAGAGGCTCAGCCTGGGAGCTATTTTGGGCTGGTGCGGCGGCTGGTGGAGGCATGTCCAAGGCTCGAAGTCATCAAGCGCTCTGTCTGCATTGAAGGTGCCCGTAGGGCCCTTGCCCGTGCTAAGGTGCACTGGGGAAAGCTGGATGCTGAGAAGCTTGTGAAGGACGGGCCACCGTCAGGGAAAGAGCATCGCAAGCCCGAGAATTATTATGAGGATGTTCTGAAGGGTGCCCGCCTTGTGGCGGATGAATGTACTATGGATGTAATTTTCGAGTAAAACTCGCTCGTTTTGTCCTGTATGCTGAAAACTTGTTCATATGCGCTGAGCAATGCTGCTTGAATTTAAAATATTACCTTCTGTGCGGCGGTTTATCAATACTGAGAGATGGCGAGTCATCGGCTTTTGCCCCCTTGCCGCTAGTGCTGGGGTGTTCGGGGATAAACCTGGGCGCTCTTTTTCCCATATTTGGGTCCTTTGAGGGAGGCGCTCAGCCCAACGAACGAGGCAATCGGACTATAATGCGTGAACACTCTCACTTAGCCATAGAATTCTATATTTTTAAATTTCGGCGAAGCCCCTAGTATTCGGAAGACCGAGTTCGGGGCGCTATCCACGCCTTGGCCGGACAGAGCCGGCTCCTCGCCCTAAGCGGCATAGTTCTTTAGGGACTCGAAAAAACCTCTCGAACAGCGACCAGCTCTCGCTTCAGCATGACGGTCAGTTTTAGCTTTCTCCACTGAGGTGCTCGACCCAGCTCAATCGGGGCACAATCGCAGTGGTTCTCCTAGTGCTACCTTAGCCGATATAACGGAACGTAAGGCACCAAAACATAGGAGCCGGGCAAACCCAACTATTGACCCAAGACATGATTCGGAGCCGATGCATATAATGCTATAAGTTCGGGGTGCCGCACTTGTTAAAGTGTTCGGACTTCTCACACCATATTGAGGGGTACTAAAGCCCCTGGCGTGGCCATACCAACGTGTACGGGTGCAACATGTCGTTAAGGAACATAAAAAAAGGTAATCTAAAAAATAGACAAAAGCTATGCATTGTTTATTAAAATAGCTGCTATCAAAGCAGAACGATACAAGTAATGCGATAAACGAAAAGTTGGACTATTTAACATGTCTGCTCCAGGGGCAAGCTGCGGAATAGTATGCGAAACAGGTATACTGCTCGTGATAGAGACCACCTGGGATTTCCATAATGCGGCATGGCTTGTCTGCTTCCCTGGTCCTTGCATTGTTTGTGCGGCAATTGAACTGCCGAACAGGCCTTCCGAAGAGTAGAGTCCTGGAAGTAAGAGAAAAGTAAAAAATCGTCAGCCCCTGGTGCAGTTTAAGCCGTGTTTTGGGCGTGTCGTGATGGTGCCCACGCGATCCGTAGATCGATCGTGTTTGCCTTGCCTTGTCCTCCAACATGTCTCGTAAGTCCGGCGCATATTCCCGTGCCTTGGTACGGGGTGCGGCTTGAGTGGAGGGCCGGGAGGCCTCTCTGTCGCGGCCACGAGGTGGCTGTTCGGCCGCATCAAGTGCTTCCTCCTCTAATCGGGGTAGCAACTTGCGCTTTGGGTAACTCTTGGAGGGGCGTTCGAGTTTATGCTCTTCGGCCGCAAGGACTTCAGTCCATCTGTCAACCAGCAAATCTTGATCAGCTCTGAGTTGTTGCTGTTTTTTCTTGAGGCTTCTTGCCGTGGCCATAAGCATGCATTGGAAACGCTTTTGCTCAACAGGATCCTCTGGCACGACAAATTCGTCGTCGTCGAGGCTTGCCTCGTCTTCGAAGGGAGGCATATAATTATCGTCCTCGACCTCTCTGTCTGCCGCTCTCTCATGAGGGCTGGTTTCTCCATCCTCCTATGCTAAACCTTGCTGGAGGGGGTTTTCTTGGGCACTCTCCGGAGTATTATTATCTCCCGTGCTGGAATCACCATTTTTGTGTTGGCGGGATTTTGAGCGGCGCCGCTGACGTCGGCGCTTGGGATGTTTCTTGGAGGGGTCATCCTCCGCTGTTCCATCGCCCTCTCCCTCTTTTGGGGTGTCCACCATGTATATGTCATATGACGAGGTGGCTTTCCAGGGCCTAGTAGGTGCTGGTTCTTCATCATCTCCTTCATCGGCGTCCATACCGTCGATGTCTTCGGAGTCGAAGTCGAGCATGTCGGTTAAGTCGTCGACAGTGGCTACAAAGTGTGTGGTGGGTGGGTTTTGAATTTCTTCATCGTCTGTACCCCAATCTTGCTGACTGTAGTCCGGCCAGGGCTCTCCTGATAAAGAGAGAGACTTCAGTGACTTCAGGATATCGCCGAAAGGCGAGTGCTGAAAGACGTTCGCGGCTGTGAACTCCATGATCGGCGCCCAATCAGATTCGATCGGCAGGGGCGCGGAGGGTTCGGAGTCCGGAGAAGAATCCGGCTCCATGGAGTCACGAGTCTTGCAAAGTACGGTGCTGGTGTTCGGCTCAACTACCGTTAGGATTACAGCCCCCGAGGTGGCGTCCAACCACCCATCCTCGATCGGCGCGGTTGGCTCCGAACTAAGGGTCGGAGCCGATGCGGGTGCGGCCTCCAGGGCATTGTTCGGCGGCTGAGCTAGATCGTGCTTGTCGTGACAGTGCGGCACGCTCGGCAGTGGTTCGAATCCGTCGAGGGTCAAGTCCCCGCAGATGTCAGCCGTGTAGTTTAAACTTCCAAATCTGACCCGACAGCCAGGGGTGTAGCTTTCGATCTGCTCTAGATGGCCAAGTGAATTGGCCCACAGTGCGAAGCCACCAAAGACGAAGATATGTCCGGGGAGGAAGGTCTCACCCTGGACTGCATCGCCATTTATGATCGTAGGAGCCATCGGGCCTGATGGCGACGGCACAGAGGAACTCTCAATGAAAGCACCAACGTCGGTGTCAAAACCGGCGGATCTCGGGTAGGGGGTCCCGAACTGTGCGTCTAGGCCGGATGGTAACAGGAGGCAAGGGACACGAAGTTTTACCCAGGTTCGGGCCCTCTCGATGGAGGTAAAACCCTACGTCCTACTTGATTAATATTGATGATATGGGTAGTACAAGAGTAGATCTACCACGAGATCAGAGAGGCTAAACCCTAGAAGCTAGCCTATGGTATGATTGCTGATGTGTATGTTGTCCTACGGACTAAAACCCTCTGGTTTATATAGACATCGGATAGGGTTAGGGTTACATAGAGTCGGTTACAATGGTAGGAGATCTTCATATCCGTATCGCCAAGCTTGCCTTCCACGCCAAGGAAAGTCCCCTCCGGACGCGGGACGGAGTCTTCAATCTTGTATCTTCATAGTCTAGGAGTCCGGCTGAAGTTATAGTTCGGCTATCCGAACACCCCCTAATCCAGGACTCCCTCAGAAACGCATGGAGCACTTCCCTAGAAAGAAAATTAAATTAGCTTATGAATTTATTATGAGAGCCACTTATGGATTGCCTACCAAAGATGGCAACACCTAGATCTATCCTTGCTTTTTATGCCTAGCTAGGGGCGTTAAACAATAGCGCTTGTTGGGAGGCAACCCAATTTTATTTTTATTCCTTGATTTTTGCTCCTGTTTAGTAATAAATAATTTATCTAGCCTCTATTTTGGTTGTTTTTTGTGTTTAATTAGTGTTTGTGCCAAGTAGAACCGTTGGGAAGACTTGGGGAAAGTCTTGTTAATCTTGCTGTAAAAACAGAAACTTTAGTGCTCACGAGAGCTGCTGCCATTTTTATTTGAAAAGTGCTATTTAGTTAATTCTTTTTGCAGATGATTAATAGATAAATTCCTCAAGTCCAGCAATTTATTTTAGAATTTGTGGGTGTGACGCCCCGAGACTGTTGCGCCAGGTGTCATCCAGTTATTCGCTGTTGTTGCCTTGTCATTTGCTTGCGTGTTGCATCTTGTCATGTCATCGTGTGCATTGCATCATCATGTTTTTCAAAACTTGCATCCGTCCGGGTTTCCCAGTTCCTTCCATTGTCCGTTCTGAGCCCAGACACACTTGCATGCGCCCGCGGCATGTCCGAGATAGTATTTTATAAGTGGCCGGAAAATGTTCTCGGAATGGGATGAGAGTTGACGTGTGGTCTTGTTATAGTGTAGGTAGACCGCCTGCCAAGTTTCATCGCAATCGGAGTACATTTGACGCCCCAACGTATAACTATAGCGACAATATAGTCGGTCAAACGTCGGACGTTTTCGGTCTCCGGAAACAGTCGCCGGGCCTCCCTCTCTTCTCTTCTCCTAGCTCGAGACCATCTACACAGCCCACTACCTACCGCTAGGTCCAACCTAACCTCTCTCGTCAGCCCGCGGCCCTCCTCGCGCGCGCGCTCGAGAAGCTGTCCCGGACCCGACTCGGGCAGCCATCACCGTTGGATCCGGATCATCCCCAAACATCTACAAAACGTATCCGTTTTGTCAATTGGACTTCCTAGTCTATTTTTCCCGACCGTCCGATTACGATCGGAGGGACGGATTAGCCCCTAAATGTCTCCCTCTTTCTTTATATATATACTCTCTAGTCTAAATCTAGACCAAACCCTAACTTCTAGGCATTTGTCCCTGCCGCCGCCACACTTATTCCCCAAATCCCCATCGGGATCTCACCCACAGCCAACCACAAACCTCCCCTGGTCTCCTCCTCGTTGTCCCATTGAACCAATCCCACCACACCGCTCCTCCTTAGTTTCCACGTTCCCCAAACCAGCGCAGCCACCAGACCCCGTCGAGTGCCACTGCAGCAGCAGCAACCGAGGCCCCTGCTCCTGCCTCCTCCTCGTCGTCCAGCAGCAGAAGCGGAGCCGCCGAATGAGGCCAGGGTCCCCTCGCGCCCTCTCCATCCCGTTCCCCTTCCCTAATCTCTCTCTCATGCCCCGGTGTCTCTCTGTTTTCTCTCTCTCTCAGGAGTTCTCTCATGGTGCTCGAGGAAGCAACCACCCTGCCGAGTGCCCTCGTCAACGTCCGATGTCGTCGTGCCAGATCCGGAGGAGATCGGCGCCGCGGCGCCCGTTCCCGACCCCCACAACCCTCTCCCACCTCGCCTGCTTCATCTCCGTCGAGTCCCGACGTCGTGCCGCCATGCCCGCTGAGCCCCTGTCGAGCTGCTCTGCTTCTTTCGAACCAGGAAGAGGACGAACGCCTCACCCGAGCGCCCGCGTTGACTCTCGCTGGCCCGCTGCATCGGCCTGCCTCCTTCCACCGTCCCAGCTCCCCCAGCCCCGCTCCTGCGTCCAGCGCCCGAGGCCCAGCCACTTTTTTGGCCCGGCCAAATAAGGCCCAATGTGAGCAGCCCAGTCCTAGCAGATCTTGCCCATGTCATGTTTTTTCCGTTCCACGAATTTGTCCATTTATCCAGCGAATTACTATTTTACAGAAAGCCCCCTAAACTTCATGCATTTAATAACTTCACAACCGTGCATCGGATCTAAATAAATTATATATGAAAGTTGCTTAGAATTTTGTCTAGTTTAATAATATTCAACTTTCATGCATGTTGGAAATGTTTAAAATGTTGTTTGTGTAATTTTTGTCCATATACCATGCTAATATGCTTTAATTCATAACTAATTTATCGTAACTCGGAATTTAATAAACTTTATATGTAAATGGGGTGGAAAATGCCTAGTTTAACATGGTGGCATTACTTTGCATGTTTAACAACTCAAAATTTTGGTTTAGGGCAGAACAGTACCAAAACCATAATTATGCTCATGAGGATTAACCGGACTTGTTGCTTGTTGTTCCGGCCTCATTTAAACTTGCCTAGATAGGTAGTTATCTTTTGGTTCACCTCTTGCCATGTTAATCAACATTTAATATTGTTGGGTTCATAACCGAGAGAGAACTAAATAATTGATGTGTGTAACGCCCCGAGACCATTGCGCCAGGTGTCTTCCATTTATTCGTTGTTGTTGCCTTGTAATTTGCTTACGTGTTGCATCTTGTCATGTCATCATCCATTGCATCATCATGTTTTCTAAACTTGCATCCGTCTGGGTTCCCCCAGTTCCGTCTGTTGTCCGTTCTGACCCAGACACACTTGCACGCGCCCGCGGCACGTCCGAAATATTATTTTATAAGTGGCCGGAGTATGTTCTCGGATTGGGTTGAAAGTTTGGGTGTGGTCTTATTTTAGTGTAGATAGACCACCCGTCAAGTTTCATCCCATTCGGAGTTCGTTTGATAGCCCAACCATTAAACTATAGCGGCATTATAGCCGGGCACGCGTCGGACGTTTTCGGTCTCCGGAAACAGTCGCCGGGTCTCTCTCTCTTCTCTTCTCTTAGCACAAAGCTTTCTGCACAGTCTACTGACAACCGCCAGGCCCCGAAACCCTCTCTGCACAGTGCATCGAACCCCTGACGTGCGCATCCGAAACTGTCCCAGACCCGACCCGGGCAGTCGTCACCGTTGGATCCGGATCATCCCCAAACATCTGCAAAACGTCTCCGTTTTCTTATTAGGACTTCCTAGCCTATTTATCCGGGACCGTCCGATTCCGATCAGAGGGATCGAGGTAGCCCCTAACCTAATCTGTTATGTATATATAGTCTACTCTCTAGACTATATCTAGACCAAACCCTAAAATCTAGGTCTTTTGTCCCCCCTCAGCTGCCGCCACACTGCATCTCCCTCCTCGGGATCAATCCCCATTCAATCAGCTTGTGCGTCCCCGATCCAAAAAAATCCTGCCCGATCCATCCCACCTACCACCAACCAGTTCTCCCTCGATCCCTTCGCCCTACAGCGCCGGAGCGCTCTGCCTCGTGCGCACGATCCAAGGAGAGGAGATCCTCCTTCACTCTCCCGAAGCCCCTATCTCCTCTCGATCCAGGGAAGAGGAGTTTTCTTCTGGATCCCCTCCCGTACGCTTCTTCTGCTCGGCCCCGGCGTCGTCCCGTGCATCACCCGCCAGCTCGCCGCAGATGAGCACCACCGCCAGGCCGTCGCCCTCTCCCTGCTCCCCGTGTTCTCTCTTTTCTCTTCTCCCCCGTCCTCACTCCTCACCTTCAACTCCCTCTCGCCTCTCTCTATAGGAAGCCACTAGGACGCCGCCGCCATGGATAGGTGACCCTCGTGCCGAGCCGCAAGCCCCTGCGCCCCCTTCCGCCGGAGAATGCCGCCTCGATCCGGTTGACTACGTCGCCCAGATCCTCCGCCCTCCGTCTTCGCCACCGCGTCGGAGTTTGTGTCGCCGCTGCTCTGCTTCTGCTTTCTGTCGAGAAGAGGACGTGCCTCCTCTGCATCAAACGGGGCCGCTCCAACGCTCGTGGCCCCCTCTCTAGCCGCGGCCCAGTAGCCTCCAAGCCCAGATCCTCCCTACCTCACCACCGTCCGGCCCAAGGCCCGCTGTGAGACCCCCCAGCCCTCCTGTGCACTGAAGGCCCAACCGCCAGATCCGGCCCAGCGTGGTGAGGCCACCCCGCCGAAGCCCCTCTGTTTTTTTCCTGTTTTTGGGCCAACAGATTCGGCCCGAGGTGCCTTTTTTTCCTGCTGCGAATTTGTCTAATTTCCAGAGAAAGGCAGTTTTGCAGAAAAGCCCATGTTCTTCATGCATTTAATAACTTCACAACGGTGCATCGGATCTAAATAAATTATATATGTAAGTTTCTTAGAATTTTGTCTAGTTTAATAATATGCAACTTTCATCCATCTTTGAAACGTTTAAAATGTGGTTTGGTTAAATTTGCCCCTATGCCATGTTAAAATGATTTATTTCATAACTAAATAACCGTAGCTCGGTTTTAAATAATCTTTATATGTAAATGGGGTAGAAAAATGCCTAGATTATCATGATGACTTTACTTTGCATGTTTAACAACTCTAAAATTGTGTTTAGGGCAGAACAGTACCAAACCTTAAAATATGCATATGGGGTTTACCGGAATTGTTGTTGTTGTTTCCGGCCTCATTTAAACTTGCTTAAATATGTAGTTTTCATTTCGCTTCACCCTCTTGCCATGCTAACAACATTTAATCTTGTTGGGTACATAAACAAGAGTGAACTAAATAAGTCATGTGGTGTTTTCTTCAATATGCAACTCCGTTGCATATTGAGCTCCACTTAATTTGTAGGATTGCTTGTGCACTTTGCCATGTCATGCCTCATTAAATCGGACATGCATCATACTTGTTTGCGCATCGTGCCATGTTTATGTGGTGGTTGTTTACTATGTGGCTTGCTTCTTTCCGGTGTTGCTTCTTCGGGTTGGTTCCGAAAACGTCGCGTTTGTGAGGAACCGTTCGACTACGTCCGTTTGTCTTCGTCATGGACTCGTTCTTCTTCCTTGCGGGATTTCAAGCAAGATGACCATACCCTCGAAATCACTTCTATCTTTGCTTTCTAGTTGCTCGCTCTTTTGCTATGCCTATGCTGTGATACCTACCACTTTCTTATCATGCCTCCCATATTGTTAAACCAAGCCTCTAACCCACCTTGTCCTAGCAAACCGCTGTTTGGCTATGTTACCGCTTTGCTCAGCCCCTCTTATAGCATTGTTAGTTGCAGATGAAGATTGGAGTTTGTTCCATGTTGGAACATGGTTATTTTGTTGGGATATCACAATATCTCTTATTTAATTAATGCATCTATATACTTGGTAAAGGGTGGAAGGCTCGGCCTTATGCCTGGTGTTTTGTTCCACTCTTGCCGCCCTAGTTTCCGTCATATCGGTGTTATGTTCCCAGATTTTGCGTTCCTTACGCGGTTGGGTTATAATGGGAACCCCTTGACAGTTTGCTTTGAATAAAACTCCTCCAGCAAGGCCCAACTTTGGTTTTACTATTTGCCATCTAGCCTTTTCTTTTCCCTTGGGAGTCGTGCTCTCGATGGTCATCATTATTTTAACCCCCCCCCCCCCCCCCCCCGGGGCCAGTGCTCCTCTGAGTGTTGGTCCAACCTGTCAGCCGCCGGTGGCCACCAGGGGCAACTCTGGGTTGGCCTACTGGAAGTTTGCACAATCTGAGTGTGCCCTGAGAACGAGATATGTGCAGCTCCTATCGGGATTTGTCGGCACATTCGGGTGGCTTTGCTAGACTTGTTTTACCATTGTCGAGGATGTCTTGTAACCGGGATGCCGAGTCTGATCGGATTGTCTTGGGAGAAGGAATATCCTTCGTTGACCGTGAGAGCTTGTGATGGGCTAAGTTGGGACACCCCTGCAGGGATCTAAACTTTCGAAAGCCGTGCCCACGGTTATGGGCTGATGGGAATTTGTTAATGTCCGGTTGTAGAAAACCTAAAGATTATCTTAATTAAAATGCATCAACCGCGTGTGTAACCGTGATGGTCTCTTCTCGGCGGAGTCCGGGAAGTGAACACAGTGTTGGAGTTATGCTTGACGTAGGTTGTTCTAGGATCACTTCTTGATCATAGATTCTTGATTGTGCTTTTGCCTTCTCTTCTCGCTCTCATTTGCGTATGTTAGCCACCAAATATGCTAGTCGCTTGCTGCAGCTCCACCTCATACCTTTTACCCTTCCTATAAGCTTAAATAGTCTTGATCGCGAGGGTGTGAGATTGCTGAGTCCCCGTGACTCACAGATACTTCCAAAACCAGTTTGCATGTGCCGATGTTACCGAACAGGTGATCCATCCAAGCTCAAGGAGGACCTCAATGAGGATCTTGTCCTTTGTGTTGTTTCGTTCTAGTTGATCAGTAGTGGAGCCCAGTTGGGGTCAATCGGGGATCTGTGTAGCTTTTGGGGTAGTCTTCTTTTATTTTGGTTCCGTAGTCGGACCTTGATTGTATCTGGTTGATGTAATGCTTTATTCATGTATTGTGTGAAATGGCGATTGTAAGCTAGCTATGTATATCTTTCCCTTATGTATTACATGGGTTGTGTGAAGATTACCTCACTTACGACGTTGCTTTCAATGCGGTTATGCCTCTAAGTCGTGCTTCGACACGTGGGAGATATAGCCGCATCGAGGGCGTTACAATGTGGTGTTCCGTCAATATGCAACTCATTGCATATTGAGCTCCACTTAACTTGTAGTTTTTTGTTTGTGCACTTTGCCATGCCATGCATATTTAAACCGGACATGCATCATACTTGTTTGCGCATCATGCCATGCTTATGTGATGTTTGTTTACTATGTTGTTTGCTTTCTTTCCGGTGTACTTCTTCTCGGTAATCCAGCAACGTCGCGTTTGTGAGGAACCGTTCGACTTCGTCTGCTTGTCTTCTTCATGGACTCGTTCTTCTTCCTTGCGAGATTTTAGGCAAGATGACCATACCCTCAAAATCACTTCTATCTTTGCTTGCTAGTTGCTCGCTCTTTTGCTATGCCTATGCTTTGATACCTACCACTTGCTTATCATGCCTCCCATATTGTTAAGCCAAGCCTCTAACCCACCTTGTCCTAGCAAACCGTTGTTTGGCTATGTTACCGCTTTGCTCAGCCCCTCTTATAGCATTGTTAGTTGCAGGTGAAGATTGGAGTTGGTTCCTTGTTGGAACATGGATACTTTGTTGGGATATCACAATATCTCTTATTTAATTAATGCATCTATACACTTGGTAAAGGGTGGAAGGCTCGGCCTTATGCCTAGTGTTTTGTTCCACTCTTGCCGCCCTAGTTTCCGTCATATCGGTGTTATGTTCTCGGATTTTGCGTTCCTTACACAGTTGGGTTATAATGGGAACCCCTTGACAGTTCGCCTTGAATAAAACTCCTCCAGAAAAGCCCAACTTTGGTTTTACCATTCGCCACCTAGCCTTTTCTTTCCCTTGGGTTCTGCAGACTCAAGGGTCATCTTTATTTAAACCCCCTAGGCCAGTGCTCCTCTGAGTGTTGGTCCGACCGAGTAGACTGCGGGGCCACCTCGGGGCAACTTGAGGGTTGATTTTACTCATAGGATGTCTCATCTGAGTGTGCCCTGAGAACGAGATATGTGCAGCTCCTATCGGGATTTGTCGGCACATTCGGGCGGTGTTGCTGGACTTGTTTTACCATTGTCGAGGATGTCTTGTAACCGGGATGTCGAGTCTGATCGGATTGTCTTGGGAGAAGGAATATCCTTCGTTGACCGTGAGAGCTTGTGATGGGCTAAGTTGGGACACCCCTGCAGGGATTTGAACTTTTGAAAGCCGTGCCCGTGGTTATGGGCAGATGGGAATTTGTTAATGTCCGGTTGTAGAAAACCTAAAACTTATCTTAATTAAAATGCATCAACCGCGTGTGTAGCCGTGATGGTCTCTTTCCGGCGGAGTCCGGGAAGTGAACACGGTGTTGGAGTTATGCTTGAACGTAAGTAGATTCAGGATCACTTCTTGATCATAGTTTCTCGACCGTGCTTTTGCCTTCTCTTCTCGCTCTCATTTGCGTATGTTAGCCATCAAATATTCTAGTTGCTTGCTGCAGCTCCACCTCATACCTTTTACCCTACCTATAAGCTTAAATAGTCTTGATCGCGAGGGTGTGAGATTGCTGAGTCCCCGTAACTCACGGATACTTCCAAAACCAGTTTGCAGGTGCCGATGTTAACGAGCAGGTGATGCAACCAAGCTCAAGGAGGAGCTCGGTGAAGATCTTGTCCTTTGTGTTGTTTCGTTCTAGTTGATCAGTAGTGGAGCCCAGTTGGGGTCGATCGGGGATCTGTGTAGCATTTGGGGTAGTCTTCTTTTATTTTGGGTTCCGTAGTCGGACCTTGATTGTATCTGGATGATGTAATGCTTTATTCATGTATTGTGTGAAGTGGCGAGTGTAAGCCAACTATGTATCCTTTTCCCTTAATGTATTACATGGGTTGTTGTGAAGATTACCTCACTTGCGACATTGCTTTCAATGCGTTTATGCCTCTAAGTCATGCTTCGACATGTGGGAGATATAGCCACATCGAGGGCGTTACAGTGGGGTTCCAGATCTTGCGTTAGCTACAGATTACTATAGACTGTTCTGTTTTTGACAGATTCTGTTTTTCGTGTGTTGTTTGCTTATTTTGATGAATCTATGGCTAGTAAAATAGTTTATAAACCATAGAGAAGTTGGGATACAGTAGGTTTAACACCAATATAAATAAAGAATGAGTTCATTACAGTACCTTGAAGTGGTGTTTTGTTTTCTTTCGCTAACAGAGCTCGCGAGATTTTCTACTTTAAGTTTTGTGTTGTGAAGTTTTCAAGTTTTGGGTAAAGATTTGATGGATTATGGAACAAGGAGTGGCAAAAGCCTAAGCTTGGGGATGCCCATGGCACCCCCAAGATAATCTAAGGACACCTAAAAGCCAAAGCTTGGGGATGCCCCGGAAGGCATCCCCTCTTTCGTCTACTTCTATCGGTAACTTTACTTGGAGCTATATTTTTATTTACCACATGATATGTGTTTTTCTTGGAGCGTCTTGTATTATTTGAGTCTTTATTTGTTAGTTTTCCACAATCATCCTTCATGCACACACCTTTTTGAGAGAGACACACATGATTCGGAAATTATTAGAATACTCTATGTGTTTCACTTATATCTTTTGAGTTATATAGTTTTTGCTCTAGTGCTTCACTTATATCTTTTCAATTATATAGTTTTTGCTCTAGTGCTTCACTTATATCTTTTAGAGCACATCGGTGGATTTTTTTTATAGAAACCATTGTTCTCTCATGCTTCACTTAGATTATTTTGAGAGTCCTACAAAACAGCATGGTAATTTGCTTTAATTATTTGAGGCATTCAAGATTAAATAAATAAAAAAATTCTTATGAGCGTGTTGAATACTGTGAGAAGTTTGAAACTTGATAATTGTTTTGATATATGGAGATGGTGATATTAGAGTCATGCTAGTTGAGTAGTTGTGAATTTGAGAAATGCTTGTGTTGAAGTTTGTGATTCCCGTAGCATGGACGTATGGTGAACCGTTATGTGATGAAGTCGGAGCATGATGTATTTATTGATTGTCCTCCTTATGAGTGGCGGTCGGGGAAGAGCGATGGTCTTCTCCTGCCAATCTATCCCCCTAGGAGCATGCGCATAGTACTTTGCTTCGATAACTAATAGATTTTTGCAATAAGTCTGTGAGTTTTTTATGACTAATGTTGAGTCCATGGATTATACGCACTCTCACCCTTCCACCATTGCTAGCCTCTCTAATGCCGCGCACCTTTCGCCGGTATCATACACCCACCATATACCTTCCTCAAAACAGCCACCATACCTACCTATCATGGCATTTCCATAGCCATTCCGAGATATATCGCCATGCAACTTTCCACCGTTCCGTTTATCATGACATGCTCCATCATTGTCATATTGCTTTGCATGATCATGTAGTAGACATTTTAGTTGTGGCAAAGCCACCATTCATAATTCTTTCATGTAAGTCACTCATGCATCATTGCTATCCCAGTACACCGCCGGAGGCATTCATATAGAGTCATTACTTTTTTCTAAGTATCGAGTTGAAATCATTGAGTTGTAAATAAATAGAAGTGTGATGATCATCATTCATAGAATATTGTCCCAAAAAAAGAGAAAGGCCAAAGAAAAAAAATGAAGGCCCAAAAAAAGGGGGCAATACTACAATCCTTTTTTCCACACTTGTGCTTCAAAGTAGCACCATGATCTTCATAATAGAGAGTCTCCTATGTTATCACTTTCATATACTAGTGTGAATTTTTCATTATAGAACTTGGCTTGTATATTTCAATGATGGGCTTCCTCAAAATGCCCTAGGTCTTCGTGAGCAAGCAAGTTGGATGCACAACCACTTTGTTTCTTTTTGTTGAGCTTTCATATATTTATAGCTCTAGTGCATCCATTGCATGGCAATCCCTACTCACTCACATTGATATCTATTGATGGGCATCTCCATAGCCCGTTGATACGCCTAGTTGATGTGAGACTATCTTCTCCCTTTTTGTCTTCTCCACAACCACCATTCTATTCCACCTATAGTGTTATGTCCATGGCTCACGCTCATGTATTGCGTGAAGATTGAAAAAGTTTGAGAACATTAAAAGTATGAAACAATTGCTTGGCTTCTCATCGGGGTTGTGCATGATTTGAATACTTTGTGTGGAGAAGATGGAGCATAGCCAGACTATATGATTTTGTAGGGATAACTTTCTTTGTCCATGTTATTTTGAAGAGACATAATTGCTTAGTTAGTATGCTTGAAGTATTATTATTTCTATGTCAACATTAAACTTTTGTCTTGAATCTTTCGGATCTGAATATTCATACCACAATTAAGAGAATTACATTGAAATTGTGCCAAGTAGCATTCCACATGAAAAAATATGTTTTTATCATTTACATACTCGAGGACGAGCAGGAATTAAGCTTGGGGATGCTTGATACGTCTCCAACGTATCTATAATTTTTTATTGTTCCATGCTATATTATATTCTGTTTTGGACATTATTGGGCTTTATTATACACTTTTATATTATTTTTGGGAATAACCTATTAACCGGAGGCCCAGCCCAGAATTGTTGTTTTTGCCTATTGTAGGGTTTCGCAGAAAAAGAATATCAAACGGAGTCCAAATGGAATGAAACCTTTGGGAACGTGATTTTCGGAACGAACATGATCCAGAGGACTTGGACCCTACGTCAAGACATCAACCAGGAGGCCACGTGGTAGGGGGGCGCGCCTACCCCTAGGCGCGCCCTCCACCCTCGTGGGCCCCCTATTGCTCCACCGATGTACTCCTTCCTCCTATATATACCTACGTATCCCCAAACTACCAGATACAGGCCCAAAACCCTAATTCCACCACCGTAACTTTCTGTATCCACGAGATCCCATCTTGGGGCCTGTTCTGGAGCTCCGCCGGAGGGGGCATCGATTACGGAGGGCTTCTACATCAACACCATAGCCCTTCCGATGAAGTGTGAGTAGTTATCGTGTTTGTTGCGAGGATTTATTTGTTTGTGTAGGTACGTGGGACTCGTGCGTGGCCTCCTACTGGATTGATACCTTGGTTCTCAAAAACTGAGGGAAATACTTACGCTACTTTGCTGCACCACCCTTTCCTCTTCAAGGGAAAACCAACGCAAGTGCTCAAGAGGTAGCAGTCATCACCCAAATTCACCTCTAACAACCCATCTACATCAACTTCCTCAATCCCCGGTCCAAACCGAAGAAATTCATACGGGCTCTGGAGGACGTCAAGCTTCGCTTCTTTCTATTCCAGAAGAAGTTCCAGACACTAGTGCTGAAGAAATGGAGGCCAAGGCTGTTGTTGCTGAACCTGCTACTGAAATTCCTCAGCATGTGGCTCCAGAGGTTGTGCGTCAAGAGGCTGTGAAGACTTCAACTACTAATCTTCAGCCCAAGCCACGGAATCCTCACACCAAGAAGCAGAAATTTAAAGCTGATGATTTCTTTGTTGAGCATCATTTCTTCTCTGACTACAATCCGTATGATTTTGCTCGACTTCGTCGCAAGCACTTCTGGACTACCAGTTAAATGAATTTCTATTCCTCACAGTTGTTTGATAAGGACAAGATCTTTGACCATGAGCAAATTCCTCATGTGGATATGGAGTCTCTTTGATGAGGACATCAATACCATTGTTACACCAATAGCCCCAGCTGCTATACATACTGGACCAATTACTAGAGCTCGCGCATGCCAATTGAATTATCAGGTACTTTCATTTCTTGGTAACGATTCTAATGTTCATGAGAATATGATGCTGCCTAAATTGGATATATTTGTTTTGCTTACAAATGAAGGGCCTAGCTTGGACAAGAAAGATGAACCTTGGAACAAGTTCAAGCATGGAGATGGTGGCATGCGCAAGGGGAACAAGGACGGAGTTACAAGTGATGATTCCAGGACTTTGAAGCCACCATAATGAGTGCATGAAGCCTTGGACGAAATATACAAGATGCCACTTCATAAATTTCATCCAGAGGCTATTCTAGGTGTTGCGTCACCTTATTTTTGGGCCAGGCCCATGTAATTTTGAAATACTTGATTATAGGCAGTTTTTAGAGTCCGTATGTGTGGGGAAACAAGAGTTAGGGTTGGTTTCGGACCCCTCCTCCAAGGGCCACGAAATTCCCCCTCTCTCCTCCATATATACAGCCCTTAGGTCATCGTTTAGACTTTGGGTTTTGTTTAGATTAAAAGATCGCCATAGCTGCAACTTCGCGTACTTCGTTTGTGTTCAACGACCAGACCAAGACGTCACAGAACCCCACCTTGATCAATAAAGCTTTCCTCTTATATTCACAATATCCAGATTGCAATCTTAGTTTCTTGCTTGTTCTTCATTTGCTTGTAGGAAACAGACCTTCGTGGCCAGGTTGATCGTGCTCCGGCGTGGTCAATAACCTCTCGGAGTTGGTTTAGCGATTGCTAAGGCGCGACGTCCTCGCACGTTCGTAGTTGGATTGTCAAAGTCGACTTCCTCCAAAATGATAGCCACCATCTCATCGAAAGACCGGACACCTTTGCCTCTATCAAGTGGTATCAGATTTCTAGGTTGGTCGGTGAGATTTTACAGTTTTTCGTAGTTTAGATCGAGTCTGTTCTTCATACCTATAGTCCATGAAAAAGCCAAAAAAATTAGGGTTAGTTCATCCTATCCGAACCAATCTAAGCCTTTGCATAATCTTTTCTGTATTGGCTTTGTTGAATTTGTGGTTGCATCGTCGTGTCAAGTTGCTGGTCTTAGCGTCTAGTCCTTTACAGTTTCGAATTCTGTTCACAGGTTGTCACGTCGTCGCTGCCATATATCAGCACCACATCATCATCATCGTTGCTGCCATATACTGCCACCACGCCAAGTTCATCATCACTGCCATATACCACCACCACATATTCACCACCAATCCGAGTCCGTATACGCCACCACATATCCGCCACCATCACGCCAATTCGAGTCCACCTACAACATATATTGCCACCAGTCCGAGTTCCACCAGATTCATCTTCGCCACTAGTCCGAGTTCCACCAGATTCATCTCTGCCATCAGTCCTAGTCCGAGTCCAGTACTTTGTTACTCTGTTTTGGATTTCCAGATCACGCCATACTCTGAGTCGTGACAGAGTAGGACTCCCGAAACTCCGTGCTACACACAGTAGAAAAATAGTTCCAAACTCAAAAAAAAACTAAGTCTGGAAGATTATGGCTAGGCAGTTTTTAGACCATTTGTAGACTTTTTCAAAAAAAAATGTTGCGGAGCAAAAAAAAGAGGAAAAAAGTGCAGAAAAAGAAAAAAAGAGAAAAAATTAGAGTGTGCTCCTCCCTTGTTTACGTGCAGCGTCGTGATTTTGTTAGTGTTCTAGGCTCGCGTCTCTAGCACGGTCTAGCCAAGGACCAGCACAGTACCATCGTTGAGCGTTTATTCACCTTTGCATCTCTGAATTGATTATTGCTGACCCTTTTTGCTACCATATTATAAGCCTTACCATCTCCACATACATCTACGTCATGCGTTTGACTCTCCCTGGTAATCGCTCTATCCAAGCTTTGAGAGTTCTTACTATGACGGTTGCCGATCACCGCCTGCTGCTGGGTAAGAACTGGTAAGAATTTGAGATTTGCTTGATGGATTTGTGACACCCACCACCACCTCTTGTTAGTAGTCTGTAGGATCATATTCTTGTGTGTTTCTATTGCTGCTAACCATGGCAGGATCACAAGCCGACGAGACTGACTAGGAGAACATGGCGAATAAGGAGTTGCATGATAAATTTCAGCAAATGATGAGTGGACAGGTGCAAGATGTGCTAAACGGATTTGAAGAGGCCATGGAGAAGATAAATGGCATGGAGAAGACGTTCGAAACAAAGCTCGATAACAAGTTTAATGAATTGCTCGCGCGTCTTCCACCACCACCACCGGCTGCACCTAATGCACCTCTACAACAACAACAACAACAACAACAACAACAACAACAACAACAACAACAACAACAACAACGTCGCCTTCCAAATCAAGTGGGACGAGCACAGCGCATTCCCATTTACCCTGGGCAAAATTCTGGTGCCGCTGTTGATGCTTCTATAGCTCCTGCTGCTACTGCAGAGGTGGAGGACAATTACGAGGATGAGGTTGATCAAAATCAGAACTACGTGCAACCACCAGCACCATCACCATCAGGTCATCCTCAGGTATATCATCGCAACGGTAGGGCTGCACCACCACCTGAGGTGCGAGATCATGACCTTTTTCCTAAAGTGAAGTTGAATATTCCACCATTTGAGGGTAGATATGTTCCTGATATATATCTTACTTGGGAGTTAGAAACTGAACAACGTTTTACATGTTTACAATATCCCGAGGAGAGACATGTTCCTGCTGCTGTTTGTGCTTTCACTAGTTTTGCATGTGTTTGGTGGTCTGGCATTGTAGATTATATCCTATTCTGGCTACTTGGGCTACTTTGAAAACTGCTATGCGTACTCGTTGGGTTCCACCATATTATCAACATGAATTACTACAAAAATTGCAGCGTTTAAGACAAGGAAAAAATTATGTAGAAGAATATTATCAGGAATTACAAACTGGCATGATTAGATGTGGTATTGTTGAGGAGAATGAAGCTATGCTTGAACGTTTTATGGGTGTGTTAAATAGAGAGATTCAAACCATTCTAGAGTATAAGGAGTATAATAATATCACTCATTTATTCCATCTTGATTGTAAAGCTGAACATGAAGTGCAGGATCGATAGGCATTGGCGCGAACTAACTTCTTTGCAGGTCGATCTTCATCATGGACACCACGTGTATCCTCTACTTCCACTGCACTAGCACCTCCATCAGGTGCCACCTCCAGCCGTGATACAAGAAAGCAGGCACAACCACCACTATCTGCCAAGAGCACACCTGTCGGGCATGCGCATAGCTCTTCTTCTTCCATGGCATCAACAGGGCACACAAGTGATATTATTTGTCGTCGTTGTAAGGGAAGAGGACATTTTGCGAGAGAATGCAAATCTCAGCGTGTGATGATTGCTACTGAGGATGGTGGGTATGAGTCCGCTAGTGACTATGACGAGCAGACTTTGGCTCTTATTACACATGAAGAACACGGTGGAGATGATTCTGATCATGAGACGCAATACATGGCTGCTGAAGATGCTGACAGACATGAATGTTTAGTTGCTCAACGTGTTTTGAGTGTGCAGGTTACACAAGTTGAGCAAAATCAGAGGCATAATTTGTTCCATGCAAAGGGAGTTGTGAAGGAACATTTTGTTCGCGTCATCATAGATGGAGGGAGCTGCAACAACTTGGCTAGCATGGAGATGGTGGAGAAGTTATCTCTCACCACAAGACCACATCCACATCCTTACTACATCCAATGGTTCAACAATAGCGGCAAGGTTAAGGTAACACGTACTGTTCGTGTGCATTTTAGTATCTCTACATATGTTGATTATGTTGATTGTGATGTGGTACCCATGCAAGCATGTTCCTTATTACTTGGTAGAAATAATCAGTATACTCTTGTTCATAAGGATAGCCATATTACTTTGCTTCCTATGACTCCTGAATCCATTTTGAAAGATGATATTAATAGAGCTAATAAAGCAAAACAGGAGAAAAATAAGAGTGAAAATCAGATTGTGGCAAAAGAATTTGAGCAACAAATGAAACCTAATAATAAACCATCTAGTGTTGCTTCTGAAATTAAATTGAAAAGTGCATGTTTACTTGCCACAAAATCTAATATTGATGAGCTAGATTTCAGCAAATCTGTTTGCTATGATTTTGTGTGCAAAGAGGCATTATTCTCATTCAAAGACGTGCCTTCCTCTTTTCCCGTTGCTGTCACTAACATTTTGCAGGAGTTCGCTGACGTCTTCCCACAAGACGTGCCACCGGGATTACCACCTATTCGAGGGATTGAGCATCAAATTGGCTTAATTCCCGCTGCATCGCTACCCAACCGTGCTCCATACCGTACCAATCCAGAGGAGACGAAGGAGATTATGCGTCAAGTATAGGAGCTTCTCGACAAAGGTTACATACGTGAATCTCTTAGTCCTTGTGTTGTTCCTATTATACTAGTGCCTAAAAAGGATGGTAAGGCACGTATGTGTGTTGATTGTAGAGGCCTTAATAATATTACTATTCATTATCGTCATCCTATTCCTAGGCTAGATGATATGCTTGATGAATTGAGTGGCTCTACAATTTTCTCCAAAGTTGATTTGCATAGTGGAAACCATCAAATTCGTATGAAATTGGGAGATGAATGGAAAACAGCATTTAAAACTAAGTTTGGTTTATATGAGTGGTTAGTCATGCCTTTTGGGTTAACTAATGCACCTAGTACTTTCATGAGACTAATGAACGAAGTTTTACGTGCTTTCATTGGACGATTTGTGGTAGTCTATTTTGATGATAGAATGATTTATAACAGATCTTTGGAGGAACATTTGGAACATTTATGTGTTGTTTTTATTGCTCTACGTGATGCACATTTGTTTGGTAACCTTGGGAAGTGCACCTTCTGCATCGACCGAGTATCTTTTCTTGGCTATGTTATTTCTCCATAGGGAATTGAAGTTGATAAAGCCAAGATTGAAGAAATTGACAGTTGGCCGCAGCCCAAAACGGTCACACAAGTGAGGAGTTTTCTTGGCCTCGTTGGATTCTATAGGTGTTTTGTGAGAGATTTCGACACCATTGTTGCACCTCTCAATGAGCTTACAAAGAAGGATGTGCCTTTTGTTTGGGGTACCGCACAGGAAGAAGCCTTCACGGTATTGCAAGATAAGTTGACACATGCTCCTTTACTCCAACTTCTTGATTTTAATAAGACTTTTGAGCTTGAATGTGATGCTAGTGGAATTGGATTAGGAGGTGTGTTATTACAAGATGGCAAACCTGTTGCATACTTTTCTGAAAAAATGAGTGGGCCTAGTCTGAATTATTCTAATTATGATAAAGAATTATATGCTCTTGTTCAGACTTTATAAACATGGCAACATTATTTATGGCCCAAAGAATTTGTTATACATTCTGATCATGAATCTTTGAAACATATTAAAAGTCAAGCTAAACTGAATCGTAGACATGCTAAACGGGTTGAATTCATTGAGACTTTCCCTTATGTCATTAAACACAAGAAGGGTAAAGAAAATGTTATTGCTGATGCATTGTCTCGTCGCTATACTATGCTTTCACAACTTGACTTCAAAATATTTGGTTTGGAGACCATCAAAGATCAATATGTGCATGATGTTGATTTTAAAGATGTAATGCAGAATTGTAAAGAAGGAAGAATGTGGAACAAGTTCGGCATTAATGATGGATTTGTGTTTCGTGCTAACAAGCTATGCATTCCAGCTAGCTCCGTTCGTCTTTTGTTCTTGCAGGAGGCGCATGGAGGAGGATTAATGGGACACTTTGGCGTGAAGAAGACGGAGGATATACTTGCTACACATTTCATTTGGCCAAAGATGAGACGTGATGTTAAGTGTTTTGTTGCTCGCTGCACTACATGTCAAAAAGCTAAGTCACGACTAAATCCTCATGGTTTATATATGCCTTTGCATGTACCTAGTGTTCCTTGGGAGGATATATCTATGGACTTTGTTTTAGGTTTACCTCGAACAAAGAAGGGGAGGGGTAGCATATTTGTTTTCGTGGATAGGTTCTCAAAAATGGCACACTTTATACCATGTCATAAAAGCGATGATGTTGTTAATGTTGCTGATTTGTTCTTTCATGAAATTATTCGCTTGCATGGTGTGCCAAATACTATTGTTTCAAATCGTGATACTAAATTTCTTAGCCACTTTTGGAGACGTTTATGGGCTAAGTTGGGGACTAAACTGCTTTTTAGTACTACTTGTCACCCCCAAACTAATGGACAAACTGAAGTAGTCAACAGAACATTGTATACTATGCTTAGGGATGTTTTGAGGAATAATAAGAAAATGTGGGAAGAATGTTTGCCTCATATTGAATTTGCTTATAATCGTTCATTACATTCTACTACTAAGATGTGCCCTTTTGAAATTGTGTATTGTTTCCTACCTTGTGCACCTATTGATTTGTTGCCTCTTCCATCTTCGAAGAAGGTTAATTTTGATGCTAAAGAACGTGCTAAATTGATTTTAAAAATGCATGAGTTAACTAAGGAAAACATTGAGTGTACGAATGCTAAATATAAACTTGCTGGAGATAAGGGTAGAAAACATGTTGTGTTTGCACCTGGAGATCTTGTTTGGTTACATTTGCGTAAGGATAGATTTCCTAATTTGCGCAAATCAAAGCTAATGCCATGTGATGATGGTCCTTTTAAGGTGTTAGAGAAAATAAATGATAATGCATATAAACTTGAGATGCCTGCAGATTTTGGGGTTAGTCCCACTTTTAACATTGCAAATTTGAAGCCTTATTTGGGTGAGGAAGATGAGCTTTCGTCGAGGACGACTTCATTTCAAGAAGGGGAGGATGATGAGGGCATCAATACCATTGTTACACCCACAGCTCCTGCTGCTATACATACTGGACCAATTACTAGAGCTTGTGCATGCCAATTGAATTATCAGGTACTTTTGTTTCTTGGTAACGATACTAATGTTCATGAGAATATGATGCTGCCTAAATTGGATACATTTGTTTTGCTTACAAATGAAGGGCCTAGCTTGGACAAGAAAGGTGAACCTTGGAACAAGTTCAAGCATGGAGATGGTGGCATGCGCAAGGGGAACAAGGACGGAGTTACAAGTGATGATTCCAGGACTTTGAAGCCACCATAATGAGTGCATGAAGCCTTGGACGAAATATACAAGATGCCACTTCATAAATTTCATCCAGAGGCTATTCTAGGTGCTGCATCACCTTATTTTTGGGCCAGGCCCATGTATTTCAAAATACTTGATTATAGGCAGTTTTTAGAGTCTGTATGTGTGGGGAAACAAGAGTTAGGGTTGGTTTCGTACCCCTCCTCCAAGGGCCACGAAATTCCCCCTCTCTCTCCTCCATATATACAGCCCTTAGGGCATCGTTTAGACTTTGGGTTTTGTTTAGATTGAAAGTTTGCCATAGCTGCAACTTCGCATACTTTGTTTGTGTTCAACGACCAGACCAAGACGTCACAGAACCCCACCTTGATCAATAAAGCTTTCCTCTTATATTCGCAATATCCAGATTGCAATCTTAGTTTCTTGCTTGTTCTTCATTTGCTTGTAGGAAACAAACCTTCGTGGTTAGGTTGATCGTGGTCCGGTGTGGTGAATAACCTCTCGGAGTTGGTTTAGCGATTGCTAAGGCACGACGTCCTCGCACGTTCGTACTCAGATCGTCAAAGTGGACTTCCTCCAAAATGATAGCCACCATCTCATCGAAAGACGGGACACCTTTTCCTCTATCACTCTTCCATGCTTCACCCCAGTCCTCAGTGTTCTTCATGACGCTGGGCTACTCAACTTTTGCACAGACATCTGCAACTGGAATGAAGAACTCGTTCTTCAGTTCTATGCCACGCTGCACATCCCTGGAAATCTTGAAGATGTGAATTCATGCGTGCTTGACTGGATGACCGAAAACACTCATTACAAAGCTCCGGCCTCTGAATTGCTTCACGCCGTCCCAGTCAGTCATCCCACTGAAGGTGCAAGAATCATCTATGCAGAACCCGGACTCTCAAATAATCCGATGCAAGTGATGATGAAGCCTTTGAAGCCTGGACAAGCTCCAAGGACCACATTCCTCGTCAAGGAATTGCTCTATGTGCCAAGGACTGTCTATCGCATTTTGACCAAAACCCTCAGGCCGATCAAGGGCCACAACTCTGATGAAGAAGAGGTTGTTGGCATAATGAAGAATCTTCTATTCAATATCATACACGGTATTCCTATCAACTACCATGATTTCTTCATGAGGACTTTGGCAAATGCTCCTCTATCACCTTTTGAGTTAAAGCCTTACGCTCCCTGGATTATGAGATTCATCAGATCAAGGTCTTCAATTGATTACAAGGCTGATTGTTAAAATCATCTCATCTACTTGCCGCCAATTGAAGTCCTCAAAAGGACTATTTCCTCAGCCGATGAGAAGGGAAAGGTTGTTATGAAGGCACTCGTCCATTGGATGGACAGTTTCGCAAAGCTGCATCATATTCCACCAATGATGACTCTGCAACACAAGAATCATCCACTAAAGCTTCAAAGCAATATCCTCAAGCCACTGCTTCGCGTGTGATGACTGACCGTGAGTTCTCCTCATCCTACATCAGAAAGTTGATAGAAACCACAAGTGGGTCAAGCTTCAGTTTGGTGCAATTATTCAGAACATGACAGTCACTCAAAATATTGCGAAGAAGAACCACTACTACCTGCATGAAGTCTTTGACCGCACTTGGGCTATTCTGTCTAACCTTTATAGTGCTGAAGAACTCAAGGAGATGGAATTTCAACATGACTTTGACTAGGCGCAGTCACCTTCGAAGAAATTCAAGAAGGTCAAAGTTCCTCACTTGGCCGCCAGCTCATATTCCTCATCGCGCGAGACAGATGAAGCCGAAGACTTGAACGACACCGCGGCATGCCGTACTCCAACGGATGACCCCAACAACGCTGGCGCTCCTCCATCAGCACCATGATGATATTCTTCAGGGGCGTTAGTCCTCATTTTTTGTCCCTTTAGGTCATTCGATGACAAAGGGGGAGAAATTTTAGTTATTCTTCAAGCGGGTCTATATATTTGGGCGTTTTTTTGTTAATTTACAACTCTCACTCTTCTGAAGTGGTTGTTGATCGAGTTGTAAACATAAGTCCTATGGTGGTCTGATATTTTTTCTCTGTTTTCTGCATGCTGTTTCCTCAAGTTCGTTAATGCACGCATGCTGAATTTCATTAGACACCATATTTCATGATGCATTTCAAAATCTTCATATCATATGTTAAATGCGTGTATGAATTACAACATATAGGGGGAGATCTCCATGATTCTACTCTACAATGTGCATTTGTTATTCAAAGCAAATTCCTCAAACATGCACATCTTTAGGGGGAGTTCTTCTATATCGTGCAATCAAATTCCTCAATATCAGCATTTACACTTCATATGTTTATCCCCGTTTAAAACTTAACCTATATTGCCATCAATCACCAAAAAGGGGAGATTGTAAGTGCATCTAGTGCCCCTTAGTGATTTTGGTGTGTTGAAGACTTATAGGTTAAGGGAATAATGTGTTTGTGAGTGTACACAGGTCCATAAGTGTATGAAGAGTTTGATATTTACGATGAAAGTCGACCCCTAAAAATGAATGTCTTCAGCTGAAGACTTTAGTTTTCTTGAAGATTTTGAAAGTGAAGAAATTGGTGTGACCTTGAAGACTTGATATTCATGCAAGGATTATGAAGCATGAAGACTTTTGTTTTTGTAATTTCATTTTCTCTTTCTTGAGTCATAGGAAATACCGTACTGTTAAAGGGGGTCCAGGTAAACTAAGGAAAAGTTTCCAAGCGATGATCATCTCAAAATCCTACACCTACCCAATCCTTTCGAGTGAAGCCATTGGAAATCTCATACAGTTCACTCAATTTCTTCAGTAACAGAGACAAAGATCTTCTAGTCTCTGAGGAATTTGTTCTGACTAAGGAGTTAGGAATTCGCCGGTGCAGATTGCCTACAAGTGAGGAACATGATAGCCCTGAGGAATTTGATACTCAAATTTCTGACCATTGTTGTGCTATGCGCCAACTGTCCCAAAATATCTACCCACGTAACGGTCGTATCATTGAAGGGCATTTATGTCTTATCATGTCGGGCTGCTCCCTAGGCTATAAATAGCCACCCCCTACAACCACTAGTTGGTTGGCTGCTCCAAGAGAAACTGACACTTGTCATTGAGAGCATTGATACGTCTCCAACGTATCTATAATTTTTGATTGCTCCAAGCTATATTATCTACTGTTTTGGACATTATTGGGCTTTATTATCGACTTTTATATTATTTTTGGGACTAACCTATTAACCGGAGGCCCAGCCCAGAATTGTTGTTTTTTGCCTATTTTAGGGTTTCAAAGAAAAAGAATATCAAACGGAGTCCAAACGGAATGAAACCTTCGGGAACGTAATTTTCTTACCGAACATGATCCAGGAGACTTGGACCCTACATCAAGAAACAAAGGAGGGAGCCACGAGGTAGGGGGCGCGCCTACCCCCCCCCCCCCCCAGGCATGCCCTCCACCCTCATGGGGCCCCTGTTTCTCCACTGACGTACTCCTTCCTCCTATACATACCTATGTACCCCCAAACGATCAGATGCGGAGCCAAAACCCTAATTCCACCGCCGTAACTTTCTGTATCCACGAGATCCCATCTTGGGGCCTGTTCCGGAGCTTCGCCGGAGGGGGTATCTGAGGGAGTCCTGGATTAGGGGGTATCCGGACAGCCGGACTATATCCTTTGGCCGGACTGTTGGACTATGAAGATACGAGATTGAAGACTTCATCCCGTGTCCGGATGGGACTCTACTTGGCGTGGAAGGCAAGCTAGGCAATACGGATATGTATATCTCCTCCTTTGTAGCCGACCTTGTGTAACCCTAGCCCCCTCCGGTGTCTGTATAAACCGAAGGGTTTTAGTCCGTAGGACAACATACAATCATACCATAGGCTAGCTTCTAGGGTTTAGCCTCTCCGATCTCGTGGTAGATCAACTCTTGTACTACTCATATTATCAAGAATAATCAAGCAGGACATAGGGTTTTACCTCCATCAAGAGGGCCCGAACCTGGGTAAAACATCGTGTCCCCTGCCTCCTGTTACCATCCGCCTTAGACGCACAGTTCGGGACCCCCTACCCGAGATCTGCCGGTTTTGACACCGACATTGGTGCTTTCATTGAGAGTTCCTCTGTGTCGTCGCCGTTAGGCTTGATGGCTCCTTCGATCATCGATAGCGATGCGGTCCAGGGTGAGACTTTTCTCCCTGGACAGATCTTTGTATTCGGCGGCTTCGCACTTCGGGCCAACTCACTTGGCCATCTGGAGCAGATCGAGAGTTACGCCCCTGGCCACCAGGTCAGGTTTGGAAGTTTAAACTACACGGCTGACATCCGCGGAGACTTGATCTTCGACGGATTCGAGCCCCTGCGGAGTGTGCTGCACGGTCACGATGAGCATGATCTAGCTCTGCCATCGGACAGTGTTCAGGAGACCGCGCCGGTAACCGCTACCATGGACGGGTGGATAGACCCCGCCACGGAGGTTGTATTCTCAGCGGCGATCGAGCCGAATATCGACCTTACCCTTCACGGGAGCCATGACACCGAACTACCGGATTCTTCCCCGGCCACGGACTCCGAACCGCCTGCGCCCTTGCCTATCGAATCCGACTGGGCCGATCATGGAGTTCACCTCCGCGGATATCTTTCAGCACTCGCCCTTTGGCGACATACTGAACTCATTAAGGTCTCTCTCCCTTTCAGGAGAGTCCTGGCCGAACTATGTTCGGCGGGATTGGGATGCGGATGACGAAGAAATTCGCCGCCCACCCACCACCCACTTAGTAGCCACTGTCAACAATTTGACCGACATGCTCGACTTTGACTCCGAAGACATCGATGGTATGGATGACGATGCGGGAGACGAAGAAGAACCACTACCCACAGGGCACTGGACAGCCACCTCATCATATGATATATACATGGTGGACACACCCAAAGAAGGCAATGGCGACGAGACAACGGAGGATGACCCCTCCAAGAAGCAACCCAAGTGTCGACGCCAGCGGCGCCGCTCTAAGTCTCGCCAAAGAGAAAGCGATGACACCAGCACAGGAGATAATAGCACTCCGGACAGTGCCGAATACAACAGCCCCCTCCAGCAAGATTTAGAGCAGGAGGATGGAGAAGCAAGCCCTCCCGAGAGAGCGGCAGATGGAGAGGCGGAGGATGATAATTACATGCCTCCCTCCGAAGACGAGGCAAGCCTCAACGACGATGAATTTGTTGTGCCAGAGGATCCCACCGAACAAGAACGCTTCAAGCGTAGGCTTATAGCCACGGCAAATAGCCTTAAAAAAGCAGTAGTAGCTTCAAGCTGATCAAGATTTGCAAGCTGATAGATGGACTGAAGTCCTTGTGGCCGAGGAATATGAACTCGAACACCCCTCCAAGAGGTACCCAAAGCGCAGGTTGCTACCCCGACTAGAGGAGGAAGCAATAAAACCTACATCTCCAGCATATGACGAGGCTGATCGGCCACCTCGTGGCCGTGACAGAGAGGCATTTCAGCCAAAAACTCAGCCCGCACCCCGACGCCACTCAAATAAAAACGACAAGGCATGGGGAAACATGCTAGACCTGCGAGACATATTGGAGGACAAAGCACAACACACAAGATCAATCTACGGATCACGAGGGCGCGCCACTACGCAAGACGATAACCGTCACGCCGGATACAGTGAAAGTAAATCCGGCCGGGCCGAACACAGCGGAAAAGAATCATTCGAGCTGTGTCGCGACATATCCCACTACAGAGGCGCCGCACACCCCATATGCTTCATAGACGAAGTAATGGATCACCAAATCCCAGAGGGTTTCAAACCCGTAAATATCGAATCATATGACGGCTCAACAGATCCTACGGTATGGATAGAGGACTTCCTCCTGCACATCCACATGGCCCGTGGTGACGATCTACACGCCATCAAATACCTCCCACTTAAGCTCAAAGGACCAGCTCGACATTGGCTCAACAGCCTGCCAGCAGAATCCATTGGCTGTTGGGAAGATCTGGAAGCCGCATTCGTCGACAACTTCCAGGGCACTTATGTGCGACCACCAGATGCCGATGACTTGAGCCACATAATTCAGCAGCCAAAGGAATCGGCCAGGCAATTCTGGACACGGTTCCTGACAAAGAAAAATCAAATTGTCGACTGTTCGGATGCAGAGGCCCTGGCAACTTTTAAGCACAACATCTGCGACGAGTGGCTTGCCCGGCACCTTGGCCAGGAAAAGCCGAAATCTATGGCAGCTCTCACGACACTCATGACCTGCTTTTGTGCGGGAGAAGACAGCTGGCTGGCTCGCAGCAATAACATATCAAAGAACCATGGCACTTCAGATACCAAGGACAGCAATGGCAGGTCATGTCACAACAAACATAAGCACCACGTCAATAGCGACAATACCGAGGATACGGCAGTCAATGCCGGATTCAGAGGCTCTAAACCTGGTTAGCGGAAAAAATTCATTCAAAAGAAGCACTCCGGGCCCGTCCAGTTTGGACCGTATACTCGATCGCTCATGCCAAATA
This sequence comes from Triticum aestivum, assembly GCF_018294505.1. Lineage (NCBI taxonomy): Eukaryota > Viridiplantae > Streptophyta > Magnoliopsida > Poales > Poaceae > Triticum > Triticum aestivum. Next base: position 252,797,529 of record NC_057809.1, on the reverse strand, counting down.
CATGGCACCCCCGACAAGCCAGCCAACCACACCAATAGGGAATGTTGGGTGTTCAAGCAAGCCGGCAAGTTAAATGTTGAAAACAAAGATAAGGGGCTACATAGTGATGACGAGGAAGAGCCCCGGCAGCCAAACACCAGAGGACAGAAGAGGTCCCCCCCACAAGTGCATACGGTGAACATGATATACGCAACCCACATCCCCAAGAGGGAGCGGAAGCGTGCGTTAAGGGACGTATATGCTTTGGAGCCAGTCGCCCCAAAGTTCAACCCATGGTCCTCCTGTCTGGTCACCTTTGATCGCAGGGACCACCCCACTAGTATCCGTCATGGTGAATTCGCCGCACTGGTCCTAGACCCAATCATCGACGGATTTCACCTCACTCGAGTCCTTATGGATGGTGGCAGCAGCCTGAACCTGCTTTATCAGGACACAGTGCGCAAAAATGGGTATAGACCCCTCAAGGATCAAACCCACAAGAACGACCTTTAAAGGCATCATTCCAGGTGTAGAGGCCCATTGAACAGGCTCAGTCACACTGGAGGTGGTCTTCGGATCTCCAGATAACTTCCGAAGCGAGGAGTTAATCTTTGATATAGTCTCGTTCCACAGTGGCTATCACGCACTGCTCGGGCGAACCGCATTTGCAAGATTCAACGTGGTACCACATTATGCATACCTCAAGCTCAAGATGCCAGGACCTCGGGTGGTCATCACAGTCAATGGAAACACAGAGCGCTCTCTCCGCACGGAAGAGCACACTGCGGCCCTCGCAGCAGAAGCACAAAGCAGCCTCTTAAGGCAATCCACCAGTTCGGCGATTAAAGACCCGGACACCTTCAAGCGCGCCCGGAGTAATCGGCAACAAGACCGCCTGGCACGTTTCGAGCTCGCATAGCAATGCGGCCCCCACCCCAGTACCAGCCAAACGGCGAAATCAGTGCCACGCGTACATAATTACGCATTGAAAATACCATGGGCACAGGTGGGGAGGGGGGCACGACTACGGCACGCCCCAAGATGCGGCTCAACCACACTAGGGGCTTCCCGCTTTGTTATTTTTTATCTCTTTCAGGACTTTAATCTCTGGAAACCCAGTCCGGCAATACGATTGCCAAACACATGATGCAACAACCAAGGAAGCAGAAAGCTACGTCGCACCATGGAACTCCCAGGTGGTCTCTGATAACGAGTGAAATACCTGCTTTAAATACCATTCCTCAGCGTGCCCTTGGAGGGGACATGTCAAATAGTCCTACCTTTTTTCTTATCGCACTACTTGTATCATTCTGCTTCGACGCACCCTTTTTGAATAAACAATGCATAGCACTAGACTATTACCGCATTCTCTATTCTTTCTTTTTTACATGTATATGTTCATTTATGACATTCAGCACCCGTACACTCTGGTACGGCCAATACGCCAGGGGCTTAATCATACCCCATAATATGGCGTGAGAAGTCTGAACACTTTCGACAGTGCGGCACCCCGAACTTATAGCATTATATGCATCGGCTCCGAATCATGTCTTGGGTCAATAGTTGGGTTTGCCCGGCTCCCATGTTTTGGTACCTTACGTTCCGCTATATCGGCTAAGGTAGCACTGGGAGAACTACTGCGATTGTGCCCCGGTTCAGCTAGGCTAAGCACCTCGGTAGAGAAAACTAAAACTGACTGTCATGATAAGGCGAGAGCCGGTCGCTGTTCGAGAGGGCTCGAGTCCCTAAAGACTTATGCCGCTTAGAGCGAGGAGTCGGCTTTGTCCGGCTTAAGGCGTGTATAGCGCCCCGAATTCGGCCTTCCGAATACTAGGGGCTTCGCCAAAATTTAAAATTGTAGAATTCTATGGCTAAGTGAGAGTGATAAAGCATTATAGTCTGATTGCCTTGTTCGTCGAGCTGAGCACCTCCCTCGAAGGACCCAACAATGGGAAAAAGAGTGCTCATATTTATCCCGAACACCTCAACACTCGTGGCATGGGGGCAGAAGCCGACGACTGGCCATCTCTCAGATTTGATAAATAGCCGCACAGAAGGTAATATTTTAAATTCAAACAAGCGTTGCATAGCACATATGAACAAGTTTTCATAATACAGGATCACACAAGCAAGTTCATTCAAATATTACATCCTTAGCACACTCGTCCGCCACAAGACGGGCACCCTTCAGGACACCCTCATAATACATCTCAGGGTGGCGATGTTCCTTGCCCTGCGGTGGCCCCTCCTTCACCAGCTTCTCGGCGTCCATCTTGGCCCAGTGCACCTTCGCATGGGCAAAAGCCCGGCGTGCACCTTCTAAGCAGACGGGCCGCTTTATGACCTCCAGCCGCGGGTAGGCATCTACGAGCCGCCTCACCAGGCCGAAGTAGCTGTTGGGAAGGGAGTCGCCAGGCCACATCCGGACTATAAATCCCCTCATGGCCTGTTCGGCCGCCTTGTGCAGCTCGACCAGTTGCTTCAGGTGGTCGCTCATAGGCACCGAGTGTTCGGTCCCAGTATACTGAGACCAGAACAACTTCTCCGTCGAGCTTCCCTCCTCGGCCTGGTAAAACTTCGCGGCATCCGACACGCTGCAGGGCAAATCTGCGAATGCTCCTGGAGAGCGCCGGATTCTGGTAAGTAACAAGTAATTTACTTTCACATGCTTGCTTTGCATATTGAATGCCTTACCCGCCGCTATCTTCCTCATCGCCTCAATTTCCTGAAGGGCCTTTTGGGCTTCGGCCTTGGCCTGCTTGGTGCTCTCAAGGGCCGGGGCAAGCTCGGACTCTCGCGTCTTCGAGTCAAGCTCCAAAGTATCGTGTTTCTTCACGAGAGCCTGGAGCTCTTGCTACACCTCGCCCACCCATGCCTCTTGTCTCTTCCGCTCGGTGCGCTCCTTGGCCACTTTGTTCTCGGCCTCGGACAACGCTGGCTTCAGGGTTGCCACTTCGGTCGTGGCTCCTGGCACATTCATGATGATCCTGTCAGTTCGCAACCACATTTTCTTTTTTATATAGACAAGGTACTACTTACCCTTGTTCTCCTCGAGCTGCCTCTTGGCAAGGCCGAGCTCTTTCTCGGACCGCTCGAAGTCCTGCTTCAGTGCGGCGACCTCCACAGTCAGTGCGGCAGAGGTCAGCAGCGAAGCCTGCATACGCATACAGACATACTTATATTAGACTCCTGCAGATATTATTCGATCCTCTATTCGGCTTTTCTTTGTGAACACCAAACAGAGCATCAGGGGCTACTGTCTATGCGGTAACATTTTTCCTATATTTTAAATACTCACCTCAAAGCCTGTTAGAAGGCTGGTACAAGCTTCAGTCAGTCTGCTCTTGGCGGACTGAACCTTCTTGATCACCGTACTCATAATAGTGTGGTGCTCTTCATCGATGGAAGCGTCATTAAGCGCTCCCAATAGTTCGTCCGGTGCCTTTGGATGGACAGAGGTCACCGGCGCGGACGGCTTGCCCCTCTTGGAAGGGGGCCGCCTGCCTGAGTCCGGAACCACTAGAGGTTCCGACGCAGTGTCCGGTTGCGGGCCAGACATGGAGCTCCTAGGAGCCTTGCTTCCTTTGCTCCTGAAGTCCGAAAGGTCGCCTTGAGGCGCCTCCGGGACTGTCTCCCCCTGGCTTGGTGCCCCTTGAGACAGTACCTCGGCGTTGTCCGCCGGGCCAGGAGAGGTGGCGGTTGGAAGTGTATCACTGTCCATGTCCGAGGAGTCCAAGGAACCGTCCTACGATGATACGTCGATACGGGCTTGGGGCGGACTGCATAAATCATATTCGATGTTAGGAGAAGCAGTGCAACAAAAGTATGCTATGAGTTACTCTGGTATCCGAATACTTACGACTTCGCTAGGGGCTTGGCCCTGAGCAACCACTCGTCTTCGCCGTCGGCGGCGGTGGTGGAATAGTCCAAAAGGAGAGTCCTTACCTTCTTGGACCCTTCGGCCTCCCCGGTTGGGGCGGCCTTCCTTTTCTTGTCTCCCTCGGCTAGATGGGGAGAGTCTTCGTCTTCCTTCTCCTTGTTTTCATGGGAGAAGTGCGCCTCGGAGTTATCGGACGATGAGTCCGATACCACCTGGCGCCGGGAACTCTTTCGGGTTCCCTTGGTCTTCTTGGTCTTTTCCGGCACCTCATAAGGAGCCGGAGTCCGCATCTCCGTTAGGAGAGCGTCCGCAGGGTCTTCGGGTGTAACGCCCTCGATGCGGCTATATCTCTGACGTGTCGAAGCACGACTTAGAGGCATAACCGCATTGAAAACAATGTCGCAAGTGAGGTAATCTTCACACAACCCATGTAATACATAAGGGAAAAAGATACATAGTTGGCTTACAATTGCCACTTTGCACAATACATGAATAAAGCATTACATCGTCCAGATACAATCAAGGTCCGACTACGGAACCAAAATAAAAGAAGACTACCCCAAAAGCTACACAGATCCCCAATCGTCCCAACTGGGCTCCACTACTGATCAATTGGAAACGGGCAACAAAACAAACACAGTCTTCATCAAGCTCCTCCTTCAGCTCGGTAGCGTCACCTGCACGGTTTCATCAGCACCTGCAAACTGGTTTTGGAAGTATCTATGAGCCACAGGGACTCAGCAATCTCACACCCTCGCAATCAAGACTATTTAAGCTTATAGGTAGGGTAAAAGGTATGAGGTGGAGCTGCAGCAAGCGACTAGCATATTTGGTGGCTAACATACGCAAATGAGAGCGAGAAGAGAAGGCAAAAGCACGGTCGAGAAACTATGATCAAGAAGTGATCCTGAATCTACTTACGTTCAAGCATAACTCCAACACCGTGTTCACTTCCCGGACTCCGCCGGAAAGAGACCATCACGGCTACACACGCGGTTGATGCATTTTAATTAAGATAAGTTTTAGGTTTTCTACAACTAGACATTAACAAATTCCCATCTACCCATAACCGCGGGCACGGCTTTCGAAAGTTCAAATCCCTGCAGGGGTGTCCCAACTTAGCCCATCACAAGCTCTCATGGTCAACGAAGGATATTCCTTCTCCCAAGACAATCCGATCAGACTCGGCACCCCGGTTACAAGACATCCTCGACAATGGTAAAACAAGCCCAGCAACACCGCCCAAATGTGCCGACAAATCCTGATAGGAGCTGCACATATCTCGTTCTCAGGGCACACTCAGATGAGCCATACGTCGGGTAGGCTAGCCCAGAGTTGCCCCTGGTAGCTCCAGACAACGCGGGCACAGGCCATGGAAAAGTAGGGGCCAGCGGGAGGTGCGGCAGCAAACATAGCAAAAACGCCATGGTGGCTCGCGGCAGCAGCGGAGGATGGAGCAGGTCCGGCGAGGGCGGAGCTATGCAGAGGAGGTCGATGCCATGGTAGAGGAGGAGCGGCGCGGAGAAGAGGCGAGCTGGCGCAGCGGCGAAGATGGAAGGGCGAGGAAAAAAGGTGGCCGCGGCAGGGGAGGCTACGACCTCGGACGCCGGCAGGGAAGAAGCAGGGGGCTCGGGGCTGCAACTGCCGGCTCCTGTGGGCGCGGTCGACGGCGGCTGCGGGCGACCGAGCGCGTCCAGGAGCAAGGGAATAGGAGGCACCGGCTGCGCTGGGATCTGACGAGGCTGGAGAAGGAGCTGCAGCTACGGTGAGCGTCGAGGGACACGGGCGCGGGGAATAGGGGCGCCATGAGGATCGGGCGCGGGCGCTGTCGAGGAGGTTGAGGGAGTGAGGCAGAGGAATGGCAGCACCAGGCACGGGGAAGGGTCGTCACGGGCGGCGGTAGTGGCCATGGGGATTGGGATCCCCCCTTGGTCGCGCTGAGAAGGTGAGTGAGGAAGCGAGAGGAGGAAGGAGATCGGGGAGAGAGCGAGAGATGGCAGACTCTGGCGGTGCTGAGGGAAACGAGGGAAAGGGTGAGATGGGGATCGGGCTAGGGTTACGGGGGGAGCGCGCTTGGGCCTTGGAGGCCGGCCCAGAAGAGAAGGGGCTGCGCCTGGAGCTTGGCTGGGCTCTTTCTCCCTCTCACACTCTCTTCTCTTAACCAAAAAGAGAGAGAGAGAGAGAAAAAAAAAATAGATAGAAGAAAAATATATAAAGAGAGGGTTAGGGATGGAATTTGGGCACGGGGATAAATTTCCCGGACTCGCAAAAATGAGTTTGACCCAAGAAAAAAATAGAAATGGCAAGATTGAAAGATACAAATTCAAACTCATTTGAATTTAATTCAAATGGGTTTGAACTAGGACTTGGTTATAGAAGTGTCCAAAAATGTTCGGTTTTTAAAGGAACGTCGATAAAAGAGATATAGAATTGTGGACAAGATTTGAAGGTCAAACTCGGAGTGGAAAATAGGCATGAGGATTATTTTGCACGTGTGTTATGGTGAATATCAAATTAAAGAAATATTGAATATAGCTCCCTACTATCGGGAGGATAGGTTATAAAGAGAAACCACCATGTGAGTTCCCTCGATTTAAATAGATCAACGATCTATGCAATTTATTTAAGTGAGATGCAAAAGATTTATGACATGATGGCATGAAGACATGATGCAATGCACATGATGCAAAGATGAATGCAACAAACCAAGAACTCACACGACGAAAACTCAGAAAACATGGAAGGCGTCTGAAACTCCAGTCTTGGGGCGTTACAACACTCCACCACTACGAGAGGATCTCGTCCCGAGATCTAGGATGGCACCGCAGCGGAAATGGAAGAGGAGAGAAGAGGTAAAACTAAGTTGCTTCTTTGACAAACGAGTGAAACCAAAGAACCTTGCGAGGTAAGCCATTTTGAGAAAAGAATACAACAGAGATGAACGAAGTTGACAATCTCCACCAGAAAAGAGGAACAAGGATGAACAAATTCGAACAGCACTCCGATTGGAAAGGAAAGGAAATGAATAAGATCTTGGTAAGATGAGAAGATACTTGATGAAATCACAACATACTGCCTCTGGAACTATTGAATGAATGGAACAAGGGGTAAGAAAGATCTCAGACAGCACTCCAGTTGAAAAGAGACGCAAGGCTTGATAAGGCGAAAAGAACTTGTGTAGAATGGAACCACACTCCGGTTAAATGGATAGACATGAAAAGAACAAGATCTTTGACAAAAGCGAGATGATGAGTGAAAAGAACAACATTGCAATGCCTCCGGAACGACTGTAAGAATGGATTCAAAAGAACGGAGAGGAAAACAACGTCTTTAGGAGAAGGGTCAAACGGAGTTGTTGGAAACCAACAACGAAAAGAGTAAGCTTGTTGTGGGCTTATGGAAAACATCTCAAAACTGAGTTGAAATTCTGCCACTAACGGAAATGATAGATTGGATTGATATCCACAAGGAGACGAGAAACTATTTCACCGGGAGGATAAAAGAACTTGAGTCATTTATGGGCACCATAATAGCAACAATCCTTAGGGAAGGCTTTAGGTGAAACTATTACCCATGATAACTCCAACGAAGAGGTTGATGAATATAAAATACCTCATTCTTGACAACATGAGAATCATGAGACATGAACTCAAATTTTCAAGAATGACATAATACCACCTCCAATGATACGGTAGAAAGTGTTGCACTCCAGATAGCAAGATGAAGAATGCATGAGCTCCTCTGAAAAGAATCTCGATGAACACTTCGATAAGGAATATAAATCCTTGATGAACCATCATGTAGAACCTTCATGAAGAACTCCGGTAAACAAAAAGAATAATGAAAATAAAGAGAAGTCAGAAACACAAGGTGAAACCTTGTAATGATTTAGATGGATCTCCGTGATAATTAGAGCTTGGAACTCCGGGAAAGAAAGACGAGCACTTGAAACCAAGAATTTAATCGTCGTGAACAAACTCCGGAAGAAAAGATCAACATATGGATGAAACAAGAATAAGAATTACATTATGCTTAACCTTCACCAATTTAATTGATGACAAGCAACGGATTTGGCATACTACTTATTCTCGTAGAAAGGATTAAGATAGATATAGAGCAAACTTGAGAATGTCTTCAACGAACCGCCGGTAGGATTGGAACATCGAATAAATTGATAAATAAGAGAACTCTTGAACGAACCACCGTTAGAATTGAAAACGAACGAAGTAAAGATAAAGAAACACTGGGAAGAATTTGCAAATGAACGAAGATGCTTGAGTGAATTTAGATCCATGAGAACGAAGAGATCAGGAGCTGATTAGAGAAAAACTTGAACGATGCACCGGTAAGATTGGAGAATGATAACTGAAAGCTGAGAATGAATAAAGCTGAATTTATGGACTCCAGATAAACAAACTGAGAAGACTCTTGAATTGCTCCGGATAGGAGAAAAGAATTCTCGCAATCAAAACAATTATGAGAGGATGGCCTTGAACTAGAACCACGGATCTTGAGGAGAATTGAGCAAGATTAAAGAGAAACTCTTCTTCGTTCTTCAAAATCTGAGAATGACGACGAGAAACGCCACCAAGAATTGTTGAGACACTTCGGAATAAAGAAGAATAGAAAAGTTGAACCAATGATGAAAAGAATTTAACCGATCTTGGAGAAAGGCATTTGACTAATGATAAATCATTCTTACGTCAAACATGGAAGAGAATTTGAGAATAACTCCGGGAAAATAAGAGGAGTCAGGTAAGATCCTAGAAAAAGACCTGTGGGTTAGGGCCCACTCAAAGAAACACCGTTGAAAAGGTCACTTGGAAGATAGATTGCACCGGTTGAATTAAAAGACTTGAATGAGAGAACATCCTCGAAAGATCTTGAACGAATGCAGAGTGGAAACATGAATCTTCGAGATATCTTTAGCTCTCCAGAACAATAGAATAGCGAGAAATGAATGAATATGAGGAGCACCGGCAAGAGAAGGTATTTGAAACGAGGAAAAAGGGATATGATCAACACCAAAAGCATGAATTGGTCCACCGGAGAAGAAAAGAGAATGAATAATGATGAACTTGAGGTTCCGTCAGGATCTTCATGAGAATCACCGGATAAGAACATTGAAAGAGAGGAGTAAAGAGGATTCACATCCATAAGATGGATACTTGATAAAGAAATCCGAGTCCTTGAAGAAACAAGGGTGGGTGGGCGGGAAAAACAAAGGAAACTTGGGATGGATGAAAACAAACACCATTGGGAAGAACTGAGATTGGATCTTGCAAATAGGAAAAATGATAGGATCATCTTGAAGAGAATCGCGCCAGTAGAAAAGGATTGACATGACAATCTCGATTATCATGAAGGATTAGTATTATATGAGAACATCACTTAGGAAAAGGCATGGAATCAACACTTGACATTGAAGCAACTCGAATTTCACAACTCAAAACAAAACAAAGGATTGGCTTGCGGAATAAGCCAGAACAAACATATGATAGAGATTTCGTCCGAAGTTTTTGTGGTGGGGCCTACATAGGCTCGATCGTACAGTACCATCATGTACAAGGTAGTGCACATGATATACGAAGGTTCCCCGAGTCGGCATAGCCAAGGACTCTTTAAGACACAACGAGACCACTATAAAACTAACCGCGGATAGGTGGACCACTAGACATCGAACCCCAATTTCATGTCATACATCTGTTGGAAAGATATCCTAAGAGCTACTTGAATTCCCACTTATAAACTCCTGAAACTTTCCGGTTATGCAATCAGGTGTTGGGGATACAGGGGAAGCATAATATCTCACCCAAAACTAACAAATCCTACATCCAGCTGTATCCATCCTTCAACACATAACCAAGAAACCTTCGGAAATCATCTACCTCAACCTTCGAAAAGCATCTGTTATACAAGCTATGGCAATACTCCCAAACTCCCGCCCCAGTACTGGGTGGCATCGAGGTTATCTCACCAACAACTACATAAAAGAGATTTTCGATGTCGGCGAAACTAAACAGGTATTCCAGAACTGCAATGGTAAAATTGTGATGAGAACACCTTGGAGCTCAACTCCCCGGGACACTGCCACAACTCCTAAATGTCAGGAGGCACCAAGAACAATGTTCTCATCACAAAACCATCGGAACGATTCCAAGATACCCGCGTGATCCAAAAAATTTTTTTAGTGAAATTTGAGAAGAGAAGAGTCAAAACTCTACGTCAGGATGCCTCACCAGAGCGAGGAAAGGACTGGGGAGTAAAAAGTATTCCTAACTCTCCGATATATATAATCCTAAATGACTCAAAACATTTTTCTAGACTCATCAACGCCAACGATTCGATCAAGCAGGGGGCTCCTAAAGTCGGGGAAGGCTCTGATTACCAACTTGTAACGCCCTCGATGCGGCTATATCTCCCACATGTCGAAGCACGACTTAGAGGAATAACCGCATTGAAAGCAATGTCGCAAGTGAGGTAATCTTCACACAACCCATGTAATACATAAGGGAAAAAGATACATAGTTGGCTTACAATCGCCACTTCACACAATACATGAATAAAGCATTACATCATCCAGATACAATCAAGGTCCGACTACGGAACCAAAATAAAAGAAGACTACCCCAAAAGCTACACAGATCCCCGATCGTCCCAACTGGGCTCCACTACTGATCAACTGGAAACGGACAATAAAACGAACACGGTCTTCATCGAGCTCCTCCTTGAGCTCGGTAGCGTCACCTGCACGGTTTCATCGACACCTGCAAACTGGTTTTGGAAGTATCTGTGAGCCATAGGGACTCAGCAATCTCACACCCTCGCGATCAAGACTATTTAAGCTTATAGGTAGGGTAAAAGGTATGAGGTGGAGCTGCAGCAAGCGACTAGCATATTTGGTGGCTAACATACGCAAATGAGAGCGAGAAGAGAAGGCAAAGCATGTTCGAGAAATATATGATCAAGAAGTGATCCTAGAACAACCTACGTCAAGCATAACTCCAACACCGTGTTCACTTCCCGGACCCCGCCGAGAAGAGACCATCACGGTTACGCACGCGGTTGATGTATTTTAATTAAGATCAACTTCAGGTTTTCTACAACCGGACATTAACAAATTCCCATCAGCCCATAACCGCGGGCACGGCTTTCGAAAGTTCAAATCCCTGCAGGGGTGTCCCAACTTAGCCCATCACAAGCTCTCACGGTCAACAAAGGATATTCCTTCTCCCAAGATAATCCGATCAGACTCGGCATCCCGGTTACAAGACATCCTCGACAATGGTAAAACAAGTCCAGCAACACCGCCCGAACGTGCTGACAAATCCCGATAGGAGCTGCACATATCTCATTCTCAGGGCACACTCAGATGAGCCAGACGTCGGGTAGGCTAGCCCAGAGTTGCCCCTGGTAGCTCCGAACATCGCTCAATTGGACCAACACTTAGAGAAGCACTGGCCCAGGGGGTTAAAATAAAGATGACCCTTGAGTCTGCAGAACCCAAGGGAAAGAAAAGGCTAGGTGGCGAATGGTAAAACCAATGTTGGGCATTGCTGGAGGAGTTTTATTCAAGGCGAACTGTCAAGGGGTTCCCATTATAACCCAACCGCGTAAAGAACGCAAAATCCGAGAACATAACACCGATATGACGGAAACTAGGGCGGCAAGAGTGGAACAAAACACCAGGCATAAGGCCGAGCCTTCCACCCTTTACCAAGTATATAGATGCATTAATTAAATAAGAGATATTGTGATATCCCAACAAGTAAACATGTCCCAACAAGGAACAACATCTCCATGTTCCAACAAGGAACAAACTTCATCTTCACCTGCAACTAACAACGCTATAAGAGGGGCTGAGCAAAGCGGTAACATTGCCAAACAACGGTTTGCTAAGACAAGTTGGGTTAGAGGCTTGGTTCAACAATATGGGAGGCATGATATAGCAAGTGGTGGGTATCGCAGCATAGGCATAGCAATAGAGCGAGCAACTAGCAAGCAAAGATAGAAGTGATTTCGAGGGTATGGTCATCTTGCCTGAAATCCCGCACGGAAGAAGAACGAGTCCATGAAGAAGACAAACGGACGTAGTTGAATGGGTCCTCACAAATGCGAAGTTATCGGACCCAACCCGAAGAAGCAACACCGGAAAGAAGCACACAACATAGTAAATAAACAACACATAAACATGGCATGATGCACAACCAAGTATGATGCATGTCCGGTTTAATGAAGCATGGCATGGTCAAGTGCACAAACAATACTACAAATTAAGTGGAGCTCAATATGCAACGAGTTGCATATTGACGAATCACCACATGACTTATTTAGTTCACTCTCGGTTAGGTACTCAACAATATTAAATGTTGGTTAACATGGCAAGAGGTGAAGCATAACAAAACTATATCATCTAAACAATTTAAATGGGGCCGGATATAACAAATAACAAATCCGGTAAGTCCCCATATGCATTAGCAATTTAATGCAACAACAATTTTAACCATCTTAAAGTTGTTAACATGATGCGGATGACATGTTCAAGTTTATGCAATTTTTATTAAAAGTTGACAAGAGCATATTATGAGGCATTTGTCACCGTGGTGGAAAGAAAAAGGGTGCCACGGCAATGATAACGAAAACGGTGCCTCTACAATGTTCCGGTTCCGGTAACTCGATTGAGATACCGATGCAAAGGAGAAGTATGCAGATGCGTGCAAAAGATGGTGGGGCACTCCCGGATACCGGGTGTCCCACGAGTCGACGACGGTGACAAGGCAAAAGAGGGGCAACGTGCACCGACAATTCAGGCACGGTGCAAGCTCGAGCATCTCATGCATCACACATGCATTCATCCACGGGCGGTCGTTCTTGGCGGTTACACCTTCGAAGTGTGTGTTCGCGGAGCGGTTCGGGTCAAGCGGTGTAGTCGTTCACGATCGTCATGGGAAGTAGTGGTACTCAGCGATGGTAGAGGAAGTAGTTGTTCACGCGATGGTAGTCAGACTTGACGATACCGTTACACGGGTCTTCATCAACAGTAGTGGTACCCATTTTGTAGTCGTGCACATTCCGTAGATGTTCGAGGTCACAACGAGGATCTTGACGTCCACGGAGTCTTCGAGGGTCGATGGTAGTGGTACTCGGGTCGTCGGCGACGGTAGTCGTTCTATGCATCGGGCGTCAAGGTACTTGCCGAGGTACTTGCCGTTCTTAGCGGTTCCGAAAACGGCGGTAGATGAACAAGACGCGTCGTCGTGGTACTTGGCAAAAATCTCAAAGAAAATGCCTGACGGTCCCGGTTACAGGTCTTGGCGTCTCTCCTGCTGACCCAAAACAATGCAAAACCAAAGAGTCTCTGGTCGGAAGCAGACAAGTGGCGGGGCGGGAGGCAGCAAACGCGGGCACAGGCCCTGGCAAAGTAGGGGCCAGCGGGAGGTGCGGCAGCAAACATAGCAAAAACGCCATGGTGGCTCGCGGCAGCAGCGGAGGATGGAGCAGGTCCGGCGAGGGCGGAGCTACGTAGAGGAGGCCGATGCCATGGTAGAGGAGGAGCGGCGTGGAGCAGAGGCGAGCTGGCGCAGTGGCGAAGATGGAAGGGCGAGGAAAAAAGGTGGCCGCGGCAGGGGAGGCTGCGGCCTCGGACGCCGGCAGGGAAGAAGCAGAGGGCTCGGGGCTGCAACTTCCGGCTCCTGTGGGCGCGGTCGACGGCGGCTGCGGGTGGCTGGGCACGTCCAGGTGCAAGGGAGGAGGAGGCACCGGCTGCGCTGGGATCTGACGAGGCTGGAGAAGGAGCTGTAGCTACGGCGAGCGTCGAGGGACACGGGCGCGGGGAACAGGGGCGCCATGAGGATCGGGCGCGGGCGCTGTCGAGGAGGTTGAGGGAGTGAGGGAGAGGAATGGCAGCACCAGGCACGGGGAAGGGTCGTCACGAGCGGCGGTAGTGGCATGGGACGTGCGGCGGCGAGGTACATGGCCATGGGGATTGGGATCCCCCCTTGGTCGCGCTGAGAAGGTGAGGGAGGAAGCGAGAGGAGGGAGGAGATCGGGGAGAGAGCGAGAGATGGCAGACTCTGGCGGCGCTGAGGGAAACGAGGGAAAGGGTGAGATGGGGATCGGGCTAGGGTTACGGGGGGAGCGCGCTTGGGCCTTGGAGGCCGGCCCAGAAGAGAAGGGGCTGCGCCTGGAGCTTGGCTGGGCTCTTTCTCCCTCTCACACTCTCTTCTCTTAACCAAAGAGAGAGAGAGAGAGAGAGAGAGAGAGAGAGAAAATATATAGATAGAAGAAAAAAAATATAAAGAGAGGGTTAGGGATGGAATTTGGGCACGGGGATAAATTTCCCGGACTCGCAAAAATGAGTTTGACCCAAGAGAAAAATAGAAACGGCAAGATTGAAAGATACAAATTCAAACTCATTTGAATTTAATTCAAATGGGTTTGAACTAGGACTTGGTTATAGAAGTGTCCAAAAATGTTCGGTTTTTAGAGGAACGTCGATAAAAGAGATACAGAATTGTGGACAAGATTTGAAGGTCAAACTCGAAGTGGAAAATAGACATGAGGATTATTTTGCACGTGTGTTATGGTGAATATCAAATTAAATAAATATTGAATATAGATCCCTACTATCGGGAGGATAGGTTATAAAGAGAAACCACCATGTGAGTTCCCTCGATTTAAATAGATCAACAATCTTTTGTAATTTATTTAAGTGAGATGCAAAAGATTTATGACATGATGGCATGAAGACATGATGCAATGCACATGATGCAAAGATGAATGCAACAAACCAACAACTCAAACGACGAAAACTCAGAAAACATGGAAGGCGTCTGAAACTCCGGTCTTGGGGCGTTACTTCGGGTAGAGGGGCCGGACAGTTAATCTGCTTCGATGTCTCCACCCAGTCCTGTCAAAGGCATGGGAGCTCAGATCCCGCACGTATTTAAGCTATGGGAAATAAATACCCTATGTACAGAACTTACCAAATCCGCAGGGCGCTTCACGCTTAGCCCGCGGTCCCCCGTAAGAGAAGGAGGGACCTCGACGCCTTTGAACAGCACCTTCCAGACATCCTTATGCATTGTGTCGAAGAGCTCACGTAGAGTCTGGTGCTGGGCCGGGTCGAACTCCCATAAGTTGAAAGCCCGTTGTTGACACGGGAGGATCCGGCGGAAGAGCATGACCTGGTGTAAGTGCATCTAGTGCCCCTTAGTGATTTTGGTGTATTGAAGACTTATAGGTTAAGGAACTAATGCGTTTGTGAGTGTACACAAGTCTATAAGTCTATGAGGAGTTTGATATTTACAGAGAAAGTCGACCCCTAAAAATGAAGTTCTTCGACTGCAGACTTTGGATTTCTGAAGACTTTGAAAGTGAAGAAATTGGTGTGACCTTGAAGAGTTGGTATTCATTCGAGGAACATGAAGCGTGAAGACTTTTGTTTTCGTAATTTCATTTTCTCTTTCTTGAGTCATAGGAAACACCGTATTGTTAAAGGGGGTCGAGGAAATACTAAGGAAAAATTTCCATGTGATGCTCAACTCAAAATCCTACACCTACCAATCCCTTCGAGTGAAGCCATTGGAAATCTCATACAGTTCAGTCATATTCTTCAGCGACAGAGACGAAGTTCTTCTGGTCTCTGAGGAATTTGTTCTGACTGAGGAGTTAGGAATTCGCCAGTGCGGATTTCCTACACAGTGAGGAACATGATAGCCCTGAGGATTTAGCTACTCAAAATTCCGACCGTTGCTGTGCTATGCGCCAGCTGTCCCAAAATATCTATCCATCTAACGGTCATATCATTGAAGGGCATTTATGTCTTATCATGTCGGGCTGCTCCCTAGGCTATAAATAGCCGCCCCCTACAACCACTAGCTGGTTGGCTGCTCCGAGAGAAACTGACACTTGTCATTTGAGAGCAACCCGTCCTCTGAGGACTTTGAGCGAAAATCATCGAGTGAGGAAAAACCCAAACCCAAACCCAAACACCTACAAACCCCAAGTGATTGAGCATCACTGAAGAGATTGATCCTGCGTGGATCTGACACTTGTTACCTTTGAAGACTGTGCTTCTTCTAGACGGTTAGGTGTCATGGTCTAGAGCATCCAAGAGGAATTGTGGATCGCCGAGTGACCAAGTTTGTGAAGGTTCAGAAGTCACCTGAAGACTTACCATGAGTGATTGGACGAGGTCTGTGTGACCTTAGTTCAAGGAGAATACGGTGAGGACTGGGTGTCCTGAGCTGCGTGTTCAGGACTGGGTGTCCGGGACTATGTGTCCTCAAGTTTAAATACTCAGCCGCTCCAACCAGACGTACAACTAAGACAACAGTTGGAACTGGTCTACCAAATCATTGTCTTCACCAAGCTTACTGGTTCTATTTCCTCAACTCTTTATTTTCCTCATAACGGTGTTGTGTGCTTGTTCATATATGTGTTTGAAGACTTTGACTGAAGACTTTCTCAATTTCCACAGTTCAATTTTTTCAGTCTGTTTGTCTTCATCATGTGCTTACGCTACCTGTACTCTGTGCCTGTCTTCATTTCATCATGATGACCATGCTTGTATTCTGTTATGTTTACTTTTGAGTACTTATTCCGCTGCTAGTAGTTCTTCGCTAAGGAATTTCCTCACCGGCAAATTCCTCGGTGAAGAATTTCATAAAAATCGCCTATTCACTCCCCTCTAGTCGATATAACGCACTTTCACCTGGACTATGTTGACAACTTAAGTTTCTTGCTTGTCATGTTCCGGATACATTTCTGGAGTCTGTCCAGCTCCACCGAAGAGCCCCAAGACAGGCCCTTCTCCTTCCAGGAAGTGAGCCGCGTGGGGACTCCGGATCGAAACTCGGGGGCCGCCACCCAGTTGGTGTCGCGTGGCTCGGTGATGTAGAACCACCCCGATTGCCACCCCTTTACGGTCTCCACGAAGGAGCCCTCGAGCCATGTAACGTTGGCCATTTTGCCCACCATGACTCCGCCGCATTCCGCTTGTTGGCCGCCTACTACCTTCGGCTTGATGTTGAAGGTCTTCAGCCATAGGCCGAAGTGGGGTCGGATGCGGAGGAAAGCCTCGCACACGACGATGAACGCCGAGATGTTGAGGATGAAATTCGGGGCCAGATCATGAAAGTCCAGCCCATAATAGAACATGAGGCCGCGGACGAATGGATGGAGGGGAAACCCCGGTCCGCGGACGAAGTGGGGGAGGAAAACCACCCTTTCATGAGGTTCCGGGGTAGGGAGGATCTGCCCCGCGGCTGGCAGCCGGTGCGCGATATCCGCGGCTAAGTATTCGGCTCCACGTAACTTTTTGATGTGCCCCTCCGTGACGGAGGAGGCCATCCACTTGCCTCCCGCTCCGGACATGTTTGGAGAGAGTTGAGGAGAAGGATGTGGACTTGGGCACTGGAGCTCGAGTGCGCAAGAATGGATGAGCAAGGAGGAAGAAGGCGTGGGTTGAAAAAGGTGAGATCTTATCCCTTTATAAGGGCGGACTAAACTATGCGCCCCCACTAGCCCGGTAAAACTCGCTTAACCCCAAGCGCTGTAATTGATGGTGCGGTTGGGTTACCCATGTCCGTATTGATGAGAATCCCGTAATAAGGGGAGCACGATCTCTGCTTTGACAAGACGTGTCAAGAAACCGCCTCGCGTTATGTGCGGGGCTGGTTAAAGAAAAACGTTTCAAATAATTACCGGACCGTGGCATGGTGTCATGCTACCAAAATGTGTCAGTGGATTAGATTTGTGGAAATATTATTCTCTCTACGGTGGTATGTGGAACTTATTTTTGTAGGGTCGGACACTATCCTTGTATTCAAACTCTTCCGTGGTGTATTCGGAGGAGGAACCCGCCCTGCAATGTCGAAGACAACACTGCGCGCCAGACTCATCGTCATTGAAGCCTGGTTCAAGGGCTACTGAGGGAGTCCTGGATTAGGGGGTATCCGGACAGCTAGATTATATCCTTTGGCCGGACTGTTGGACTATGAAGATAAGAGATTGAAGACTTCGTCCCGTGTCCGGATGGGACTCTACTTGGCGTGGAAGGCAAGCTAGGCAATACGGATATGTATATCTCCTCCTTTGTAACCGACCTTGTGTAACCCTAGCCCCCTCCGGTATCTATATAAACCAGAGGGTTTTAGTCCGTAGGACAACATACAATCATACCATAGGCTAGCTTCTAGGGTTTAGCCTCTCCGATCTCGTGGTAGATCAACTCTTGTACTACTCATATTATGAAGAATAATCAAGCAGGACGTAGGGTTTTACCTCCATCAAGAGGGCCCGAACCTGGGTAAAACATCGTGTCCCCTGCCTCCTGTTACCATCCACCTTAGACGCACAGTTCGGGACCCCTATCCGAGATCCGCCGGTTTTGACACCGACAGTATCCATCACGGAGGGCTTCTACATCAACACCATAGCCTCTCCGATGAAGTGTGATTAGTTTACCTCAGACCTTCGGGTCCATAGTTATTAGCTAGATGGCTTCTTCTCTCTTTTTGGATCTCAATACAATGTTCTCCCCCTCTCTTATGGAGATCTATTCGATGTAATCTTCTTTTTGCGGTGTGTTTGTTGAGACCGATGAATTGTGGGTTTATGATCAAGATTATCTATGAACAGTATTTGAATATTCTCTGAATTCTTTTATGTATGATTGGTTATCTTTGCAAGTCCCTTCGAATTATCAGTTTGGTTTGGCCTACTAGATTGATCTTTCTTGCAATGGGAGAAGTGCTTAGCTTTGAGTTCAATCTTGCGGTGTCCTTTCCCAGTGACAGTAGGGGCAGCAAGGCACGTATTGCATTGTTGCCATCGAGGATAACAAGATGGGTTTTTTATCATATTGCATGAATTTATCCCTCTACATCATGTCATCTTGCTTAAGGCGTTACTCTGTTTTCATGAACTTAATACTCTAGATGCATGCTGGATAGCGGTCGATGAGTGCAGTAATAGTAGTAGATGCAGGCAGGAGTCGGTGTACTTGTCTCGGACGTGACGCCTATATACATGATCATACCTAGATATTCTCATAACTATGCTCAATTCTGTCAATTGCTCAACAGTAATTCGTTCACCCACCGTAGAATACTTATGCTCTTGAGAGAAGCCACTAGAGAAACCTATGGCCCCGGGTCTATCTTCATCATATTAATCTTCCAAATACTTAGTTATTTTCTTTGCTTTTATTTTACTTTGCATCTTTATCATAAAAATACCAAAAATATTATCTTATCAGATCTCACTCTCGTAAGTGACCGTGAAGGGATTGACAACCCCTTATCCCGTTGGTTGCGAGGAGTTATTTGCTTTGTGCAGGTACTAGGGGACGCGCGCGCAACCTCCTACTGGATTGATACCTTGGTTCTCAAAAACTGAGGGAAATACTTACGCTACTTTGCTGGATCATCCTTTCCTCTTCGGGGAAATCCAACGCAGTGCTCAAGAGGTAGCAAGAATAATTTCTGGCGCCGTTGCCGGGGAGGTTCGCGCAAGTCAATATTTGACTTCCAACAACGAGCCATTTCTGGCGCCTACGCAAAAGTCAACATACCAAGTACCCATCACAATCCTTATCTCCCGCATTACATTATTTGCCATTTGCCTCTCGTTTTCCTCTCCCCTACTTCACCCTTGACGTTTTATTCACCCTCTCTCTCTCTCTATCCTCCCTCTCTTTCTCTAGTTGCCTCTTTTTGCCCGCTTGCTTTTTGTTTGCTGGTGTGTTGGATTTCTTGCTTGTCACGATGGCTGAAGATAACACTAAATTGTGTGACTTTACCAATACCAACAACAATGATTTTATTAGCACTCTGATTGCTCCTCTTACCGATGCTAAATCTTGTGAAATTAATGCCGCTTTGCTGAATCTTGTTATGAAAGGTCTGTTTTCTGGCCTTCCTAGTGAAGATGCCGCTACCCATCTAAATACCTTCGTTGATTTGTGTGATATGCAAAAAAAGACAGATGTGGATAATGATATTGTTAAATTGAAGCCATTTCCTTTTTCGCTTAGAGATCGTGCTAAAACTTGGTCTTCGTCTTTGCCTAAAAATAGTATTGATTCTTGGAACAAGTGCAAAGATGCTTTTATCTCTAAGTATTTTCCTCCCGCTAAGATCATCTCCCTTAGAAACGATATTATGAATTTTAAGCAACTTGATCATGAACATGTTGCACAAGCTTGGGAGAGGATGAAATTAATGATACGTAATTGCCCTACTCATGGTTTGAATTTGTGGATGATTATACAAAAATTTTATGCTGGATTGAATTTTTCTTCTAGAAATCTTTTAGATTCGGCTGCGGGAGGCAATTTTATGGAAATCACATTAGGAGAACCTACTAAACTCCTAGATAATATTATGGTTAATTATTCTCAATGGCATACTGAAAGATCTACTAATAAAACGGTGCATGCAATATAAGAAATTAATGTTTTGAGTGGAAAGATGGATGAACTTATGAAATTATTTGCTAGTATGAGTGTTTCTTCTGATCCTAATGATATGCCCTCGTCTACTTTGATTGAGAATAATAGTGAGTCTATGGATGTGAGTTTTTTTGGTAGGAATAATTTTGGTAACAACGCGTATAGAGGAAATTTTAATCCTAGGCCTTATCCTAGTAATCCCTCTAATAATTATGGTAATTCCTACAACAATTCTTATGGAAATTATAATAATATGCCCTCTGATTTTGAATCTAATATTAAAGAATTTATTACTTCGCAAAAGAATTTCAATGCTTTGATTGAAGAAAAATCGCTTAAGATTGATGATTTGGCTAGGAACGTTGATAGAATTTCTCTTGATGTTGATTCTTTGAAACTTAGATCTATTCCACCTAAGCATGATATCAATGAGTCTCTCAAAGCCATGAGAATTTCCATTGATGAGTGCAAAGAAAGAACCGCTAGGATGCGTGCTAAGAAAGATGCCTTTATAAGAGCGTGTTCTTCTAGTTCCTATGAAAATAAAGATGAAGATCTAAAAGTTATTGATGTGTCCCCTATTAAATCTTTGTTTGGCAATATGAATCTTAATAATGATGGGACTGAATATGATCCACCTTTACCTAGAAGGCGTTCCAAAAATTCGGAGTTTTTAGATCTTGATGCTAAATTTGATGAAAGTGGGATCGAAGAAATTAAAACCCTAGATGTTGCTAAACCCACTATTTTGGATTTTAAGGAATTTAATTATGAAAATTTCTCTTTGATTGATTGTATTTCCTTGTTACAATCCGTGCTAAATTCTCCTCATGCTTATAGTCAAAATAAAGCGTTTACTAAACATATCGTCGATGCCTTGATGCAATCTTATGAAGAGAAACTTGAATTGGAAGTTTCTATCCCTATAAAACTTATGATGAGTGGGAACCAACTATTAAAATTAAGATTAAATATCATGAGTTCTATGCTTTATGTGATTTGGGTGCTAGTGTTTCCACGATTCCAAAGACTTTGTGTGATTTGTTAGGTTTCCATGATTTTGATGATTGCTCTTTAAACTTGCACCTTGCGGATTCCACTATTAAAAAACCTATGGGAAGAATTAATGATGTTCTTATTGTTGCAAATAGGAATTATGTGCCCGTAGATTTTATCGTTCTTGACATAGATTGCAATCCTTAATATCCTATTATTCTTGGTAGACCTTTCCTTAGAACGATTGGTGCAATTATTGATATGAAGGAAGGAAATATTAGATTCCAATTTCCGTTAAGGAAAGGTATGGAACACTTTCCTAGAAAGAAAATTAAATTACCTTATGAATCTATTATTAGAGCCACTTATGGATTGCCTACCAAAGATGGCAATACCTAGATCTATCATTGCTTTTTATGCCTAGCTAGGGGCGTTAAACAATAGCGCTTGTTGGGAGGCAACCCAATTTTATTTTTATTCCTTGCTTTTTACTCCTGTTTAGTAATCAATAATTTATATAGCCTCTGTTTTGGTTGTGTTTTTTGTGTTTAATTAGTGTTTGTGCCAAGTAGAACCGTTGGGAAGACTTGGGGAAAGTCTTAATATCTTGCTGTAAAAAACAGAAACTTTAGCGCTCACGAAAAATGCTGCCATTTTTATTTGGAAAGTGCTATTTAGTTAATTCTTTTTGAAGATTATTAATAGATAAATTCCTCACGTCCAGCTATTTATTTTAGAATTTTTGGATTCCAGATCTTGCGCTAGCTACAGATTACTACAGACTGTTCTATTTTTGACAGATTCTGTTTTTCATGTGTTGATTGCTTATTTTGATGAATCTATGGCTAGTAAATTAGTTTATAAACCATAGAGAAGTTGGAATACAGTAGGTTTAAAACCAATATAAATAAAGAATGAGTCCATTACAGTACCTTGAACTGGTCTTTTGTTTTCTTTCGCTAACGGAGCTCACGAGATTTTCTACTTTGAGTTTTGTGTTGTGAAGTTTTCAAGTTTTGGGTAAAGATTTGATGGATTATGGAACAAGGAGTTGCAAGAGCCTAAGCTTGGGGATGCCCATGGCACCACCAAGGTAATATAATTACACCTAAAAGCCAAAGCTTGGGTATGCCCTGGAAGGCATCCCCTCTTTCGTCTACTTCTATCGGTAACTTTACTTGGAGCTATATTTTTATTCACCACATGATATGTGTTTTGCCTGGAGCGTCTTGTATGATTTGAGTCTCTGATTTTTAGTTTACCACATTCATACTTGTTGTAAACACCTTTTGAGAGAGCCATACATGATTTGGAATTTGGTAGAATACTCTATGTGCTTCGCTTATATCTTTTGAGTTATATAGTTTTGCGATAGTACTTCACTTATATCTTTTAGAGCACGGTGGTGGATTTGTTTTATAGAAACTATTGATCTCTCATGCTTCACTTAGATTATTTTGAGAGTCTTAAATAGCATGGTAATTTGCTTAAGTAATCCTAATATGCTGGGTATTCAAGATTAGTACAAAAATTCCTATGAGTGTTTTAAATACTAAGAGAAGTTTATGCTTGATGATTGTTTTGAGATATGGAGGTAATAATATCAAAGTCGTGCTAGTTGAGTAGTTGTGAATTTGAGAAGTGCTTGTGTTTAAGTTTGCAAGTCCCGTAGCATGCACGTATGGTAAACGTTATGTAACAAATTTGAAACATGAGGTGTTCTTTGATTGTCTTCCTTATGAGTGGCGGTCAGGGACGAGCGATGGTCTTTTCCTACCAATCTATCCCCCTAGGAGCATGCGCGTAGTGCTTGGTTTTTGATGACTTGTAGATTTTTTCAACAAGTATGTGAGTTCTTTATGCCTAATGTTGAGTCCATGGATTATACGCACTCTCACCCTTCCATCATTGCTAGCCTCTTCGGTATCGTGCATTGCCCTTTCTCACATTGAGAGTTGGTGCAAACTTCGCCGGTGCATCCAAACCCCGTGATATGATACGCTCTTTCACACAGAAACCTCCTTATATCTTCCTCAAAATAGCCACCATACCTACCTATTATGGCATTTCCATAGCCATTCCAACATATATTGCCATGCAACTTTCCACCATTCCTTTTATCATGACACATTCATCTTTGTCATATTGCTTAGCATGATCATGTAGTTGGCATAGTATTTGTGGCAAATCCACCGTTCATAATTTTCATACATGTCACTCTTGATTCATTGCATATCCCGGTACACCGCCGGAGGCATTCATATAGAGTCATCTTTTGTTCTAGTATCGAGTTGTAATCATTGAGTTGTAAATAAATAGAAGTGTGATGATCATCATTTTCTAGAGCATTGTCCCAAGTGAGGAATATAAAAAAAGAGAAAGGCCATAAAAAAAGAGAAGGCCCAAATAAAAAAATGAGAGAAAAAGAGAGAAGGGACAATGCTACTATCCTTTGCCACACTTGTTCTTCAAAGTAGCACCATAATCTTCATGATAGAGAGTCTTGTTTTGTCACTTTCATATACTAGTGGGAATTTTTTATTATAGAACTTGGCTTGTATATTCCAACAATGGGCCTCCTCAAGTGCCCTAGGTCTTCGTGAGCAAGCAAGTTGGATGCACACCCACTTGGTTTCTTTTGTTGAGCTTTCATACATTTATAGCTCTAGTGCATCTGTTGCATGGCAATCCCTACTCCTTGCATTACCATCAATCGATGGACATCTCCATAGCGCATTGATTAGCCTCGTTGATGTGAGACTTTCTCCCTTTGTGTCTTCTCCACATAACCCCCATCATCATATTCTATTCCACCCATAGTGCTATGTCCATGGCTCGCGCTCATATATTGTGTGAAAGTTTGTAGGTTTGAGATTGCTAAAGTATGAAACAATTGCTTGGCTTGTCATCGGGGTTGTGCATGATGAGAGTATTCTTGTGTGACAAAAATGGAGCATGACTAAACTATATGATTTTGTAGGGATGAACTTGCTTTGGCCATGTTATTTTGAGAAGACATAATTGCTTTGTTAGTATGCTGGAAGTATTATTATTTTTATGTCAATGTGAACTTTTATCTTGAATCTTTCGGATCTGAATATTCATGCCACAATTAAGAAGAATTACATTGAAATTATGCCTAGTAGTACTCCACATCAAAAATTCTGTTTTTATCATTTACCTACTCGAGGACGAGCAGGAATTAAGCTTGGGGATGCTTGATACGTCTCCAACGTATCTATAATTTTTGATTGCTCCATGCTATATCATCTACTGTTTTGGACATTATTGGGCTTTATTATCCATGTTTATATTATTTTTGGGACTAACCTATTAACCGGAGGCCCAGCCCAGAATTGTTGTTTTTTTGCCTATTTTAGGGTTTCGAAGAAAAGGAATATCAAACGGAGTCCAAACGGAATGAAACCTTCGGGGACGTGATTTTCTCACCGAACATGATCCAGGAGACGTGGACCCTACGTCAAGAAACAAAGGAGGGAGTGATACATCTCTGTCGTATCTACTTTTCCAAACACTTTTGCCGTTGTTTTGAACTCTAACTTGTATGATTTGAATGGAACTAAACCGGACTGACACTGTTTTCAGCAGAATTTCCATGATGTTGTTTTATGTGCAGAAAACAAAAGTTCTCGGAATGACCTGAAACTCCACGGAATATCTTACAATAAATAATGAAAAATCCTCGCCAAAGATGAAGACTAGGGGGCCCACACCCTTTCCATGAGGGTGGGGGGCGCGCCCCCCCTAGGGCGCACCCCCCTACCTCGTGGGCCCCTTGGAGACCTCCCAACTCCAACTCCAACTCTATATATCTGCTTTCGGGGAGAAAAAAATAGGAGAGAAGATTTCATCGCGTTTTACGATACAGAGCCGCCGCCAAGCCCTAAAACCTCTCGGGAGGGCTGATCTGGAGTCCGTTCGGGGCTCCGGAGAGGGGGATTCGTCGCCGTCGTCATCATCAACCATCCTCCATCACCAATTTCATGATGCTCACCGCCGTGCGTGAGTAATTCTATCGTAGGCTTGCTGGACGGTGATGGGTTGGATGAGATTTATCATGTAATCGAGTTAGTTTTGTTAGGGTTTGATCCCTAGTATCCACTATGTTCTGAGATTGATGTTGCTATGACTTTGCTATGCTTAATGCTTGTCACTAGGTCCCGAGTGTCATGATTTCAGATCTGAACATATTATGTTTTCATCAATATATGAGAGTTCTTGATCCTATCTTGCAAGTCTATAGTCACCTATTATGTGTTATGATCCGTTAACCCCAAAGTGACAATAATCGGGATACTTACCGGTGATGACCGTAGTTTGAGGAGTTCATGTATTCACTATGTGTTAATGCTTTGTTTCGGTTCTCTATTAAAAGGAGGCATTAATCCCTTAGTTTCCATTAGGACCCCGCTTCCATGGGAGGGTAGGACAAAAGATGTCATGCAAGTTCTTTTCCATAAGCATGTATGACTATATTCGGAATACATGCCTGCATTACATTGACGAATTGGAGCTAGTTCTGTGTCACCCTATGTTATGACTGTTACATGACGAACCGCATCCGGCATAATCATCCATCATTGATCCAATGCCTACGAGCTTTCCATATACTGGTTTATGCTTATTTACTTTCCCGTTGCTATTGTTACAATCACTAAAAAATACCAAAAACATTACTTTGCTTTCGTTACTCTTTTGATACCGTTACCATCACTATCATATTACTTTGCTACTAAACACTTTGCTGCAGATACTAAGTTTCCAGGTGTGGTTGAATTGACAACTCAGCTGCTAATACTTGAGAATATTGTTTGGCTCCCCTTGTGTCGAATCAATAAATTTGGGTTGAATACTCTATCCTCGAAAGTTGTTGTGATCCCCTATACTTGTGGGTCATCAAGACTAATTTCTGGCGCCGTTGCTGGGGAGCATAGCTCTATTCTTTGAGTCACTTGGGATTTATATCTGCTGGACACTATGAAGAACTTGAAAGACGCTAAGACAACAATTTATCCCTCAACTACGAGGGGAGGTAAGGAACTGCCATCTAGCTCTGTGCTTGATTCACCTTCTATTATGAGTAAGCTTGCGACACCTAAACCTGCTTCTGCTATTCGTTCTAATATGTCGCATGTTATTGATGATGCTACTTCTGCTATACATGATACTTATGATGAAACTACCTCTATGCCTGATACTACTATGCCACTTAGTGATTTTCTCGAGGAACGACTTGCTAGGGCTAGAGACATTGAAAATATTGAATCTGATTATGATGATGAAAGTGATGATGAAGAATCACTTGTTATTCCTGAGGGTTATTTATTTGATCAAGAAGCTTCTTTAGCTATTTTAGCTTGCAAAGATAGATATGAACTCAAAAGGTTATTAGCTAAATGGAATAAGCAATCTCTAAATGCTAGGATGAGACCTGACCCTGCTTTTGCTACTTCACCTATCTGTGTTACTGATAAGGATTATGAATTCTCTGTTGATCCTGATATAATTACTTTAGTTGAATCTGATCCTTTTCATGGCTATGAATCTGAAACTGTTGTGGCACATCTTACTAAATTAGATGATATAGCCACCCTGTTCACTAATGATGAGAGATCTCGCTACTTTTATATCCTTAAAATATTTCTGTTCTCATTAAAGGGTGATGCTAAAATATGGTTTAATTCTCTTGATCCTGGTTGTGTGCGTAGTCCCCAGGATATGATCTATTACTTCTCTGCTAAATATTTCCCTGCTCATAAGAAACAAGCTGCTTTAAAGGAAATATACAACTTTGTGCAAATTAAAGAAGAGAGTCTCCCACAAGCTTGGGGGAGGCTTCTCAAGTTACTTAATGCTTTGCCTGATCATCCTCTTAAGAAAAATGAAATACTTGATATCTTTTATAATGGACTAAGCGATGCTTCCAGAGATTACCTAGATAGTTGTGCTGGTTCTCTTTTCAGGGAAAGAACACCGGATGAAGCTGAAATCTTATTGAATAATATGTTGACAAATGAAAATAATTGGGCACCTCCTGAGCCAGCTCCTGCTCCAATTAATGATCCTATTCCTAAACCAACTCCGAAAAAGAGAGGTGTTCTATTTCTCAGTCCCGAAGATATGCAAGAGGCAAAGAAATCTATGAAAGAAAAGGGTATTAAAGATGAAGATGTTAAGAATTTACCTCCTATTGAAGAAATACATGGTCTTAATTTACCGCCTATTGAAGAAACATATGATCTTGATCCTTTACTTATTGAAAAACCTCCAGACCTCGATAACCCGACACATGTAGTAAAGGTAAATTCTCTCTATAGATATGATAAAGTTGTAATCCCATTTACTAAAATTGCTAGCCCATGCTTAGATGAGTTTGATAAATTTATGGCTAAGCAAGAAGACTTTAATGCTTATTTTGGTAGACAATTAAAATACAATTCAAATATGCTTGGACACTTGGGTGATTATATGGCTAATGCCAAAGGTGAACTTAAACTTATTAGTAAACATGCTTCCATGGTTACCACTCAAGTAGAACAAGTACTTAAAGCTCAAAAGGAATTGCTCAATGAGATGAATAGTAAGAAAAATAATTATGATGTTAAAGTGGCTACTAGAACTGGTAGAATGACTCAGGAACCTTTGTATCCTGAAGGCCACCCTAAGAGAATTGAGCAAGATTCTCAGAGAAATAAAATTGATGCACCTAGTTCTTCTAAAAAGAAGAAAAAGAAAAATGACAGAACTGTGCAAACTTCTAGTGAACCTATTGCTGAACCACCTGATAATCCAAATGATATCTCTATGTCTGATGTTGAAACACAATCTGGCAATGAACATGAACCTAATGAAAATGTTAATGATGATGTTCATAATAATGCTCAACCTAGTAATGATAATGATGTAGAAATTGAACCTGTTGTTGATCTTGATAACCCACAATCAAAGAATCAACATTATGATAAGAAAGACTTTGTTGCTAGGAAACATGGTAAAGAAAGAGAGCCTTGGGTTCAGAAACCCGTGCCTTTTCCTCCCAAACCATCCAAGAAAAATGATGATGAGGATTTTGAGCGCTTTGCTGAAATGATTAGACCTATATTTTTGCGTATGCGATTAACTGATATGCTCAAAATGAATCCTTATGCTAAGTACATGAAAGATATTGTTACAAATAAAAGAAAGATACCAGAAGCTGAAATTTCCACCATGCTTACTAATTATAATTTTAAGGGTGGAATACCAAAGAAACTTGGAGATCCAGGAGTACCTACTATACCATGCTCCATTAAAAGAAACTAGGTGGGGATGTGGGCGACGTCGTCCGTCCAGACCCAGCAGGCGAATTTCTTCGTGTGTCCGCGCTCTTGCGTCCTGCTGTCGATGCGGTCGACGTGCACCTTCTTCCCGAGGATTTCGTCAATCCCTTCCAGGGACCATTACTGCATCGGGACCTTCTCGATGACGACTCGGACATGGAGCTGGAGCGTGTCGAAGACGGCGTGGTCGTGCTCGTGCCACGGCGCGATGTTGAAGGTGGCGCTGTTGACCCTGATTGAGCCGCGGCGAACGGCGTTGACGTGGTGCGTGGGCTGGCTGAAGATGACGAGGTAGTGCTGAAGGAAATATGCCCTAGAGGCAATAATAAAGTTATTATTTATTTCCTTATAATCATGATAAATGTTTATTATTCATGCTAGAATTGTATTTACCGGAAACATAATACATGTGTGAATACATAGACAAACATAGTGTCACTAGTATGCCTCTACTTGACTAGCTCGTTAATCAAAGATGGTTATGTTTCCTAACCATGAACAATGAGTTGTTATTTGATTAACGAGGTCACATCATTAGTAGAATGATCTGATTGACATGACCCATTCCATTAGCTTAGCACCCGATCGTTTAGTATGTTGCTATTGCTTTCTTCATGACTTATACATGTTCCTATGACTATGAGATTATGCAACTCCCGTTTACCGGAGGAACACTTTGGGTACTACCAAACGTCACAACGTAACTGGGTGATTATAAAGGAGTACTACAGGTGTCTCCAATGGTCGATGTTGGGTTGGCGTATTTCGAGATTAGGATTTGTCACTCCGATTGTCGGAGAGGTATCTCTGGGCCCTCTCGGTAATACACATCACATAAGCCTTGCAAGCATTACAACTAATATGTTAGTTGTGAGATGATGTATTACGGAACGAGTAAAGAGACTTGCCGGTAACGAGATTGAACTAGGTATTGGATACCGACGATCGAATCTCGGGCAAGTAACATACCGATGACAAAGGGAACAACGTATGTTGTTATGCGGTCTGACCGATAAAGATCTTCGTAGAATATGTAGGAGCCAATATGGGCATCCAGGTCCCGCTATTGGTTATTGACCAGAGACGTGTCTCGGTCATGTCTACATTGTTCTCGAACCCGTAGGGTCCGCACGCTTAAGGTTACGATGACAGTTATATTATGAGTTTATGCATTTTGATGTACCGAAGGTTGTTCGGAGTCCCGGATGTGATCACGGACATGACGAGGAGTCTCGAAATGGTCGAGACGTAAAGATTGATATATTGGAAGCCTATATTTGGATATCGGAAGTGTTCCGGGTGAAATCGGGATTTTACCGGAATACCGGGAGGGTTACCGGAACCCCCCGGGAGCTATTTGGGCCATAGTGGGCCTTAGTGGAAAAGAGAAGGGGCTGCCCTAGATGGGCTGCGCGCCCCCCCTTCCCCTAGTCCTATTAGGACTAGGAGAGGTGGCCGGCCCCCTCCTCCTCTTTTCCCCTCCGAGGAATCCTAGTTGGACTAGGATTGGAGGGGGAATCCTACTCCCAGAGGGAGTAGGACTCTCCTGCGCCTCCCCCCCTTGGCCGGCCAGCCTCCCTCCTCTCCTCCTTTATATACGGAGGCAGGGGCACCTCTAAACACACAAGTTGACACAAGTTGATCCACGTGATCTGTTCCTTAGCCGTGTGCGGTGCCCCCTGCCACCATATTCCTCGATAATACTGTAGCGGAGTTTAGGCGAAGCCCTGCTGCTGTAGTTCATCAAGATCGTCACCACGCCGTCGTGCTGACGGAACTCTTCCCCGACACTTTGCTGGATCGGAGTCCGGGGATCGTCATCGAGCTGAACGTGTGCTCGAACTCGGAGGTGCCGTAGTTTCGGTGCTTGATCGGTTGGATCGTGAAGACGTACGACTACTTCCTCTACGTCGTGTCATCGCTTCCGCAGTCGGTCTGCGTAGGGTACGTAGACAATACTCTCCCCCTCGTTGCTATGCATCACATGATCTTGCGTGTGCGTAGGAAATTTTTTGAAATTACTACGAAACCCAACAGTGGTATCAGAGCCTAGGTTATTTATGTTGATGTTATATGCACGAGTAGAACACAAGTGAGTTGTGGACGATACAAGTCATACTGCCTACCAGCATGTCATACTTTGGTTCGGCGGTATTGTTGGACGAGACGACCCGGACCAACCTTACGCGTACGCTTACGCGAGACCGGTTCCCTCGACGTGCTTTGCACAGAGATGGCTTGCGGGCGACTGCCTCTCCAACTTTAGTTGAACCAAGTATGGCTACGCCCGGTCCTTGCGAAGGTTAAAACGGAGTCTATTTGACAAACTATCGTTGTGGTTTTGATGCGTAGGTGAGATTGGTTCTTACTTAAGCCCGTAGCAGCCACGTAAAACATGCAACAACAAAGTAGAGGACGTCTAACTTGTTTTTGCAGGGCATGTTGTGATGTGATATGGTCAAGGCATGATGCTGAATTTTATTGTATGAGATGATCATGTTTTGTAACCGAGTTATCGGCAACTGGCAGGAGCCATATGGTTGTCGCTTTATTGTATGCAATGCAATCGCGATGTAATGCTTTACTTTATTACTAAACGGTAGTGATAGTCGTGGAAGCATAAAGATTGGCGAGACGACAACGATGCTACGATGGAGATCAAGGTGTCGCGCCGGTGACGATGGTGATCATGACGGTGCTTCGGAGATGGAGATCACAAGCACAAGATGATGATGGCCATATCATATCACTTATATTGATTGCATGTGATGTTTATCTTTTTATGCATCTTATCTTGCTTTGATTGACGGTAGCATTATAAGATGATCTCTCACTAAATTATCAAGAAGTGTTCTCCCTGAGTATGCACCGTTGCCAAAGTTCGTCGTGCCCAGACACCACGTGATGATCGGGTGTGATAAGCTCTACGTCCATCTACAACGGGTGCAAGCCAGTTTTGCACACGCAGAATACTCAGGTTAAACTTGACGAGCCTAGCATATGCAGATATGGCCTCGGAACACGGAGACCGAAAGGTCGAGCGTGAATCATATAGTAGATATGATCAACATAACGATGTTCACCATTGAAAACTACTCCATCTCACGTGATGATCGGTTATGGTTTAGTTGATTTGGATCACGTGATCACTTAGAGGATTAGAGGGATGTCTATCTAAGTGGGAGTTCTTTAGTAATATGATTAATTGAACTTAAAATTTATCATGATCTTAGTCCCTGATAGTATCTTGCTTGTTTATGTTGATTGTAGATAGATGGCTCGTGCTGTTGTTCCGTTAAATTTTAATGCGTTCCTTGAGAAAGCAAAGTTGAAAGATGATGGTAGCAATTACACGGACTGGGTCCGTAACTTGAGGATTATCCTCATTGCTGCACAGAAGAATTACGTCCTGGAAGCACCGCTGGGTGCCAGGCCTGCTGCTGGAGCAACACCAGATGTTATGAACGTCTGGCAGAGCAAAGCTGATGACTACTCGATAGTTCAGTGTGCCATGCTTTACGGCTTAGAATCGGGACTTCAACGACGTTTTGAACGTCATGGAGCATATGAGATGTTCCAGGAGTTGAAATTAATATTTCAAGCAAATGCCCGAATTGAGAGATATGAAGTCTCCAATAAGTTCTATAGCTGCAAGATGGAGGAGAACAGTTCTGTCAGTGAGCATATACTCAAAATGTCTGGGTACAATAATCACTTGATTCAATTGGGAGTTAATCTTCCGGATGATTGCGTCATTGACAGAATTCTCCAATCACTGCCACCAAGCTACAAGAGCTTCGTGATGAACTATAATATGCAAGGGATGAACAAGACTATTCCCGAGCTCTTCGCAATGCTGAAAGCTGCGGAGGTAGAAATCAAAAAGGAGCATCAAGTGTTGATGGTTAACAAAACCACTAGTTTCAAGAAAAAGGGCAAAGGAAAGAAGAAAGGGAACTTCAAGAAGAACAGCAAGCCAGTTGCTGCTCAAGAGAAGAAACCCAAGTCTGGACCTAAGCCTGAAACTGAGTGCTTCTACTGCAAGCAGACTGGTCACTGGAAGCGGAACTGCCCCAAGTATTTGGCGGATAAGAAGGATGGCAAGGTGAACAAAGGTATATATGATATACATGTTATTGATGTGTACCTTACTAGAGCTCGCAGTAGCACCTGGGTATTTGATACTGGTTCTGTTGCTAATATTTGCAACTCGAAACAGGGACTACAGAATAAGCGGGCACTGGCAAAGGACGAGGTGACGATGCGCGTGGGAAACGGTTCCAAAGTCGATGTGATCGCGGTCGGCACGCTACCTCTACATCTACCTTCGGGATTAATATTAGACCTAAATAATTGTTATTTGGTGCCAGCGTTGAGCATGAACATTATATCTGGATCTTGTTTAATGCGAGACGGTTATTCATTTAAATCAGAGAATAATGGTTGTTCTATTTATATGAGTAATATCTTTTATGGTCATGCACCCTTGAAGAGTGGTCTATTCTTATTGAATCTCGATAGTAGTAATACACATATTCATAATGTTGAAACCAAAAGATGCAGAGTTGATAATGAAAGTGCAACTTATTTGTGGCACTGTCGTTTAGGTCATATCGGTGTAAAACGCATGAAGAAACTCCATACTAATGGACTTTTGGAACCACTTGATTATGAATCACTTGGTACTTGCGAACCGTGCCTCATGGGCAAGATGACTAAAACACCGTTCTCCGGTACTATGGAGAGAGCAACAGATTTGTTGGAAATCATACATACCGATGTATGTGGTCCGATGAATATTGAGGCTCGTGGCGGATATCGTTATTTTCTCACCTTCACAGATGATTTGAGCAGATATGGATATATCTACTTAATGAAGCATAAGTCTGAAACATTTGAAAAGTTCAAAGAATTTCAGAGTGAAGTTGAAAATCATCGTAACAAGAAAATAAAGTTTCTACGATCTGATCGTGGAGGAGAATATTTGAGTTACGAGTTTGGTGTACATTTGAAAAACTGTGGAATAGTTTCACAACTCACGCCACCCGGAACACCACAGCGCAATGGTGTGTCCGAACGTCGTAATCGTACTTTACTAGATATGGTGCGATCTATGATGTCTCTTACAGATTTACCGCTATCATTTTGGGGTTATGCTTTAGAGACGGCCGCATTCACGTTAAATAGGGCACCATCAAAATCCGTTGAGACGACGCCTTATGAACTATGGTTTGGCAAGAAACCAAAGTTGTCGTTTCTTAAAGTTTGGGGCTGCGATGCTTATGTGAAAAAGCTTCAACCTGATAAGCTCGAACCCAAATCGGAGAAATGTGTCTTCATAGGATACCCAAAGGAAACTGTTGGGTACACCTTCTATCACAGATCCGAAGGCAAAACATTCGTTGCTAAGAATGGATCATTTCTAGAGAAGGAGTTTCTCTCGAAAGAAGTGAGTGGGAGGAAAGTGGAACTTGACGAGGTAACTGTACCTGCTCCCTTACTGGAGAGTGGTTCATCACAGAAAACTGTTTCAGTGACACCTACACCGGTTAGTGAGGAAGCCAATGATAATGATCATGAAACTTCAGATCAAGATACTACTGAACCACGTAGATCAACCAGAGTAAGATCCGCGCCAGAGTGGTACGGAAATCCTGTTCTGGAAGTCATGCTACTAGATCATGATGAGCCTACGAACTATGAAGAAGCGATGGTGAGCCCAGATTCCGCAAAGTGGCTTGAAGCCATGAAATCTGAGATGGGATCCATGTATGAGAACAAAGTATGGACTTTGGTTGACTTGCCCGATGATCGGCAAGCAATTGAGAATAAATGGATCTTTAAGAAGAAGACTGACGCTGATGGTAATGTTACTGTCTACAAAGCTCGACTTGTCGCAAAAGGTTTTCGGCAAGTTCAAGGGATTGACTACGATGAGACCTTCTCACCCGTAGCGATGCTTAAGTCCGTCCGAATCATGTTAGCAATTGCCGCATTTTATGATTATGAAATTTGGCAGATGGATGTCAAAACTGCATTCCTGAATGGATTTCTGGAAGAAGAGTTGTATATGATGCAACCGGAAGGTTTTGTCGATCCAAAGGGAACTAACAAAGTGTGCAAGCTCCAGCGATCCATTTATGGACTGGTGCAAGCCTCTCGGAGTTGGAATAAACGTTTTGATAGTGTGATCAAAGCATTTGGTTTTATACAGACTTTCGGAGAAGCCTGTATTTACAAGAAAGTGAGTGGGAGCTCTGTAGCATTTCTGATATTATATGTGGATGACATATTACTGATTGGAAATGATATAGAATTTCTGGATAGCATAAAGGGATACTTGAATAAAAGTTTTTCAATGAAAGACCTCGGTGAAGCTGCTTACATATTAGGCATTAAGATCTATAGAGATAGATCAAAACGCTTAATTGGACTTTCACAAAGCACATACCTTGACAAAATTTTGAAGAAGTTCAAAATGGATCAAGCAAAGAAAGGGTTCTTGCCTGTGTTACAAGGTGTGAAATTGAGTAAGACTCAATGCCCGACCACTGCAGAAGATAGAGAGAATATGAAAGATGTTCCCTATGCATCAGCCATAGGATCTATCATGTATGCAATGCTGTGTACCAGACCTGATGTATGCCTTGCTATAAGTTTAGCAGGGAGGTACCAAAGTAATCCAGGAGTGGATCACTGGACAGCGGTCAAGAACATCCTGAAATACCTGAAAAGGACTAAGGATATGTTTCTCGTATATGGAGGTGACAAAGAGCTCATCGTAAAAGGTTACGTTGATGCAAGCTTTGACACTGATCCGGACGATTCTAAATCGCAAACCGGATACGTGTTTACATTAAACGGTGGAGCTGTCAGTTGGTGCAGTTCTAAACAAAGCGTCGTAGCGGGATCTACATGTGAAGCGGAATACATAGCTGCTTCGGAAGCAGCAAACGAAGGAGTCTGGATGAAGGAGTTCATATCCGATCTAGGTGTCATACCTAGTGCATCGGGTCCAATGAAAATCTTTTGTGACAATACTGGTGCAATTGCCTTGGCAAAGGAATCCAGATTTCACAAAAGGACCAAACACATCAAGAGACGCTTCAACTCCATCCGGGATCTAGTCCAGGTGGGAGACATAGAGATTTGCAAGATACATACGGATCTGAATGTTGCAGACCCGTTGACTAAGCCTCTTCCACGAGCAAAACATGATCAGCACCAAGGCTCCATGGGTGTTAGAATCATTACAGTGTAATCTAGATTATTGACTCTAGTGCAAGTGGGAGACTGAAGGAAATATGCCCTAGAGGCAATAATAAAGTTATTATTTATTTCCTTATAATCATGATAAATGTTTATTATTCATGCTAGAATTGTATTTACCGGAAACATAATACATGTGTGAATACATAGACAAACATAGTGTCACTAGTATGCCTCTACTTGACTAGCTCGTTAATCAAAGATGGTTATGTTTCCTAACCATGAACAATGAGTTGTTATTTGATTAACGAGGTCACATCATTAGTAGAATGATCTGATTGACATGACCCATTCCATTAGCTTAGCACCCGATCGTTTAGTATGTTGCTATTGCTTTCTTCATGACTTATACATGTTCCTATGACTATGAGATTATGCAACTCCCGTTTACCGGAGGAACACTTTGGGTACTACCAAACGTCACAACGTAACTGGGTGATTATAAAGGAGTACTACAGGTGTCTCCAATGGTCGATGTTGGGTTGGCGTATTTCGAGATTAGGATTTGTCACTCCGATTGTCGGAGAGGTATCTCTGGGCCCTCTCGGTAATACACATCACATAAGCCTTGCAAGCATTACAACTAATATGTTAGTTGTGAGATGATGTATTACGGAACGAGTAAAGAGACTTGCCGGTAACGAGATTGAACTAGGTATTGGATACCGACGATCGAATCTCGGGCAAGTAACATACCGATGACAAAGGGAACAACGTATGTTGTTATGCGGTCTGACCGATAAAGATCTTCGTAGAATATGTAGGAGCCAATATGGGCATCCAGGTCCCGCTATTGGTTATTGACCAGAGACGTGTCTCGGTCATGTCTACATTGTTCTCGAACCGTAGGTCGCACGCTTAAGGTTACGATGACAGTTATATTATGAGTTTATGCATTTTGATGTACCGAAGGTTGTTCGGAGTCCCGGATGTGATCACGGACATGACGAGGAGTCTCGAAATGGTCGAGACGTAAAGATTGATATATTGGAAGCCTATATTTGGATATCGGAAGTGTTCCGGGTGAAATCGGGATTTTACCGGAATACCGGGAGGGTTACCGGAACCCCCCGGGAGCTATTTGGGCCATAGTGGGCCTTAGTGGAAAAGAGAAGGGGCTGCCCTAGATGGGCTGCGCCCCCCCCTTCCCCTAGTCCTATTAGGACTAGGAGAGGTGGCCGGCCCCCTCCTCCTCTTTTCCCCTCCGAGGAATCCTAGTTGGACTAGGATTGGAGGGGGAATCCTACTCCCAGAGGGAGTAGGACTCTCCTGCGCCTCCCCCCCTTGGCCGGCCAGCCTCCTCTCCTCCTTTATATACGGAGGCAGGGGCACCTCTAAACACACAAGTTGACACAAGTTGATCCACGTGATCTGTTCCTTAGCCGTGTGCGGTGCCCCCTGCCACCATATTCCTCGATAATACTGTAGCGGAGTTTAGGCGAAGCCCTGCTGCTGTAGTTCATCAAGATCGTCACCACGCCGTCGTGCTGACGGAACTCTTCCCCAACACTTTGCTGGATCGGAGTCCGGGGATCGTCATCGAGCTGAACGTGTGCTCGAACTCGGAGGTGCCGTAGTTTCGGTGCTTGATCGGTTGGATCGTGAAGACGTACGACTACTTCCTCTATGTCGTGTCATCGCTTCCGCAGTCGGTCTGCGTAGGGTACGTAGACAA
The DNA here is from genome assembly GCF_018294505.1 of Triticum aestivum. Lineage (NCBI taxonomy): Eukaryota > Viridiplantae > Streptophyta > Magnoliopsida > Poales > Poaceae > Triticum > Triticum aestivum. Next base: position 252,759,934 of record NC_057809.1, on the reverse strand, counting down.
TACTCTCCCCCTCGTTGCTATGCATCACATGATCTTGCGTGTGCGTAGGAATTTTTTTGAAATTACTACGAAACCCAACAAGTGCTTCGGGTGGTGAGCCGTGACACACAGCTGGCTCACCGGGACGGCAAGCTGCGCCTCCAGCGCGCGGCCTACCGCCATGGGGGACGTGGCGTTGACGTCGTCCGTCGCTGTCATGGTAATGGCATGGTTGCGCAGGAAGAAAATGGCCTGCTCGGTCGCCTGGGAAGACATGGTCAGCGAGTGGCTCTCTCTGCGGCGGCGGGAGGGGTCGATGTGGCGCTGGATGGCCGGGGTGGTGGTGGGCATGGTGGATGCAGCAGGCGGCGGGAAACAGAGGCGTGAGTGGATTGGCGCCGGAGGAGCGTCTTGCCGAGGCCGGGGGCGCTGATTTTGCGCGCACTGCTTTTCTATGTGGCCCGGCAGTTCGCAGAGGATGCAGTGGATGGGATCATGGCAGTCGGCGCGGCGGTGTTTCTTGCTGAGGCAGCGGAAGCAGCAGCCGCGGAATCGGCTTAAGAAGGCCGTGCGGGCGGCGTCCGCATTGAAGCCACTGCGTCGGTCCGGCCGCTGCACCCCGGGGCGCGCCCTGTAGCCCGGCGGGCAGGAGGCAGGGCGTTTCTTCTTCTGGTGGCTGACCTCGGTCCACCCACCGCCCATCCCCGGAAGGGAAATCTTGGCAGCTGGTGGAGATGGGGCGACGATGATGGATTTAAGGCGCTGCGTAGGGGGCGGCGGTAGCTCGGCCTCGCTTGAAGGCATCGCGGCCAGCGGCAGCGAGGATTATTGCTGGATCTGCGGCCGGTCGGCCGGATCTGGGGAAACCTCGGGCTGTGATTCAGGCACCTCAGACGGACCAGGGGAAACAGGGATATCCCGCGTTGGTGGATCCGGTCCGGAGCGTGCGCTTGCAGCTGGCGAAGGCGGGGGAGGCGTCACCATTAAGGCAGGTGGGTGGCCGCCGCGGCCGGAGCGGCCAGCGGCGCGGGGGGAGGGGGGAGGCTCGAGGGAGACGGGAACCCTCCACTCCACAGTTCGAGTTCATTGCGTGCAGTGATGCAGTCGCAGACAACTGAGGAAATGTGCCTTTGCTCTCAAGAAACATAAGAGCAATTTTAATGGGCCGACCCAAACGGACGACTCTTTTGTCTGTTTTTTATCTGTTTAGATTGGCCGTCTGTCCGGCGTCCGTCCTGTTTTAGATTTAGGTCGGTAGTGCGTCCAACGCGCTGACCCATTTCATGCTCGGACTCAATTTTTAAAAAGGCCCGCAGCCATAGATCATGTCAGCGGTCATGTCTCATGCCGGCACTTTGTCAGTGCCGGCTTCAAAAAATATCACCAGGCAGTTCATGCTGGCGCACTCGCTAGCGGTCAGCACACAAAAAGAGGTGAGACTTGAGTTCGACCACGCCATCGTGGCCCCGTGGTCATGCCAGCACACCTGCCGGCATAAAAAAAGAATGGCGCTCGCCGCCATAGATCACTCGTCGTCAAATTTGAGCATGTCGATCTGCATCTTCTCAAACCACGGCCTCTTCCTTGGCGACACGGTGTTGAGATCCACCTTAATGATCTCCACCCCAGTCATCATGCTCGCGAGAGCCACTTCTTTCGCATTGGTCTTGGCGTTGGCTGCCTCGATCTCAAGCATCTTGGCTTGCTTCTCCGCCTTCATCTCAAGCATCTTGGCTTACTTCTTCGTGTCCATCTCAAGCCTCCTTTGGATCTCCATGAAGGCGTTCATTTGTTATTTTTTGTAACGCCAGCGCTCCTCCCTTGAGTCATTGTTGCTCATCATGCCCTCCACGATAGCGATCAAGGCATTGGACGTCGCATCTCGCTTGTCCTCCTTGGAGTTGGTATTCCCTCGTGGTCGTGCCTTCTCACCGTCCCCAACCTCCTCCACGGCTTGCTTCCCCCCACCCGACTTGAGGGCGGCATATTGCGCCTTGAACTTCTCCTCGTCTTTGATCACGCTAAAGCAATGGGAGAGGTTGAAGCACTTGCCATTGTGTTGGACCTTGAATGCCTCCAAAGCTTGAAATGCCTACAAATATTTTCATGTAAGCATATTGGCAAATAGTATGCAAATGAACACGCAAGCATAAACATGATGACACAAAAGAGGACGGCTTGCTAGCATACCATGTCTTGCATGTCGATGCCGCTCACACAACGGGCCTTGACGCTCTCACGAGTGGCACAAAACTTGTTGCACTCTTGTTGGATCACCCTCCATCGCTTCGAAATGGACACCCACCCGCGCGTGCTTACTATTTGGTACGGCGGGAACTTCTTGCGCTCATGGAACTCATGGTGGACACGAATCCAAAAAGTTGAATGTTTTTGTTCAGCGCCCGTCTTGGGGTCTTGCCCAATGTCTCTCCAACACTTGCAAAGAAGCATGTCCTCGGCCGCCGTGTATGCTTTGGTCCGCTTGCTCTTGCGCTTCGGCTTCACCCCAGCGGCTTGGTTGGCAAGCTCGTCCTCGAACAAAGGCTCCCCTTCGATGTTGCACTTGTCCTCTTCCTCTTGCCCGTCGTCCTCTGAAAACTCGTGGTCGAGTGGGAAGCCGTCCAGGTCGATGCTGGCCTGATCACGCATGAAGGCCGCCTGGTCTTGATCGTAGCCAGCGGACGGCGTGAACGCCCCTCGGCCGTCCTGGCTTTGTGTCTCGTTGGGATCGTAGCCAGCGGCCGACGCACCGCCCTCGAAGATCATGTTCTGCATGTAGTCCTCGTCGGCGGCGGCCGGCATTGCGTCGAACAGGTTGCGTGCACCCGGCAGTACATCGGCTGGCATCTGCCGCGCACGTTTCCTCGCGCCTCCGGATGACGAGCCACCGGTGTGGCGTTGAGGTCGATGGGGGCGGGCGTGGGCGTGGAAGGCGCCACCACGCTCACCTCGGGCGAGCACTCTCCGGAGTGGCGGCAGGCCTGCGGATAGACGTGGAAGCCGGTGCTGGCAGCGGCCACGGCGGCGTGGAGGAAGCCGTGCTGGCTAGGGTTTAACCCTAGCATATAGAGCACCTCACTCGTTGCCGCCGCGACGCAGGCGTTTGGTGACCTCTTGCTGCGCAGCGGCACCGACGGTGGCTACCGCGATGGCTTCATCCCTTGCGGCCGCCACGTGCCTCCGACCCTTCCTCTTGGCGACTCCCTTGCCCGTTGTTCGGGCGTCGACGCCTTCTTCGACTTGGGCGCGGCGGCGGTCTTGCGGGGGGCGTGAGGCTAGCCTTTGCCGGAGGGGGCGGTCGTCATGCCGGACAAGGCGAGGGAGGCGAGGCTGGCGGCGGCTTCGAGGCCGTCTTCCATGGCGGGGGTGGGGCGGAAGCGCGCGGGGGTGAGAGGTTTTTTTTGAGAAAATGGAGGAAAATGATAGAGGCTACCACCGACCAGCGGGCCCGGAGAAAGGAGAAGGCGCACGCACGCATTCGTCTCGTGTCCGCGCCGACGCAAATCCGATTCAAAAAGAACCAGAAATAGGTCGGCAGGCGGCCACCAAGCAGACACACGTCCATTTGGGTCAATGTGTTGGGCCGACTTTTGTGTCCACACCGACCGAAACGAACGACGTTGGAGTTGCTCTAAGGGCAGCGCGTACAATATTGACCAACTAAAGAATTTGTAAACCGGAAGCCGCCTTCACCTGTTTGGGGGAGACAAAGCTTCCAACAAAAAAAATAAGCTTCTCTACGAGGTTAATTTGTTGAAAACAGGTGTAGCTCTCAACATAAAAGTGTAGGGAAAGTAAAATAAAAATACTCAAATGATAAGTGCCACACGTATATTACAAAACACTCTGGCTGGCATTTTCATCCGGAAAAAGAGTTGACATGCTTGACAACTAAAATTGTTATACTCACATCACTAAACTTGTCATAAAAAACCGTTCAGAATTGCCATGTGTTCATTCCACATGTGGCACTTATCAGGATCCTAAGAATATACTTTACTTCAGATGAACAGAAGAACTGATAATCTGTACTTGTCCCCAACAAATATAACAAACCGCATTATTTTTGTGATGACACGAAACAAACAAATGTTGTATGCTCATTCGCTTGATTTCTCATGATAAATAGCGTTGCTGGTTCTCAACAGAGACGGTCGAACTAACTGCAAGAGCCTTCAACCTTTCGAGTCCACATAGGACAGCTACAACTAACTGACTTCACCAGATCTAGAACTTAAGATGCCAATTTATCCTCAAACTCAAACCAAACCAACAGCACAGCATATGAAACCATCACCCACTTATTAAAGTATCCTATACTTCATTTATTCAATTATTACGGTTATGTTTCACCCAGGGAGCATCAAACAAGCGAGTGCTCAGGCTTTGGGCAGTCCGTTCTCTGCTCTTGTCACGGAAGCACGTGGAGGCCATGGCGCGCCAGCCATTACCGCTTCGATTTCCCAGGTCTCCCGGGGGCAGTTTGTCAGGTTCTTGCATCCTTGTGCCGTCACATACTGCAGCAATGAATATCTTGTTAGCATGTACTCCCTCCGTTCCAATTTACTCGTCGTGATTTTAGTTCAAATTATGGAATATCTTGTTAGCATGTACTCACTCCGTTCCAATTTACTCGTCGTGGTTTTAGTTCAAATTTGAACTAAAAGCACGACGAGTAATTTGGAACGGAGGGAGTAAATAACAAGGCTAGCACTATGTAAAGGCCAATGCAATGTGGATGCTACAGAAATTTCTGTTGAGTTCTTGACACGTCAAGAGAAACTCTGTGCACTGGTGATAACCAAATGTCTCTTTACTCTGCAATCTGGCAGTATCTTTTTTTCCTTTTATACTGCCATCCACATCTACATGCTAAAATTTCTGGACCTTGTTACCAGCGAAAGCACGTAACCATGACCGAAGTATAAAACCTCACTACCATGGTAACGGTTGGTTCTTTGTGAGCATGCCAGCATGCTGAAGTGTGAATGCTGAACACGGAACATTAGTCCACATTTTAGCCCAACAAAATTTAGCACTTCAAAAAATTATTCAAGATTCAGAGCTAAATTGTTCCAATCTCTGTACTTCAGTAACCGAACTCGGAAGTGTGCCCTAACTGAACTTTGACTCTTATGGGGACAAGACATTTTTATCATCTCCATTGTAGCACATACATTAAAGTCTATGCAAGATCACTTGCGACATTGAGAGGTCTATCAACGTATGCCAACCAATTTCTGTTTTCTTGTAGTGCTCCCCTCTGTCCTACTCCCTCCGTTCCTAAATATAAGTCTTTGTAGAGATTTCACTATGGACCACATACGGATGTATGTAGATGCATTCTAGAGTGTAGATTCATTCATTTTGCTCTGTGTGTAGTCCGTAGTGGAATCTCTACAAAGACTTATATTTAGGAACGGAGGGAGTATAATATAGTGCACACTTGGTTTTCGTGAAAGTCAACCTTCACAAACTTTGACCAACTTTATTTAGAAAATTATGTATGTCTACAATACCAAATATATACCATATGAAAATATATTCCATCATGAATCAATTGTACCTATTTGGTATTCCAGATGTTGACAATGTTTTCTACAAACTTGGTCAAAGTTTACAAGGTTTGACTATGGAAAAATCTAATAAGCGCTATACTTTGGGACGGAGGGAGTATAACTTTTCCAAGAGAGATCAGTAATAGAGCAAATGTGTTGGCATTACTTCGTACCTACAAGTAGCGGACTAGCGGTGCACCAGCAATTAAGAGAGTTAAGTTGTTTTACTATGTAACGGAGGAGAGCAACCAAGCAAGACATACCAGATCACTTTCAATACGAACACCACCAAAACTTTTGTACTTCTCAATCTCTTCCCAGTTGAAGAATTTTGAGGAAACTGGATCATCCCTGGCAGGCCGCAGCAAAGCATCGATGAAATAACAGCCTGGCTCAACCGTAATAACCTGCAGTTCAAAAACCATGTGAGCTCAGATGCTTGTTATAACTATATGTAAGATGCCCACACACCCTTCTCAACATGGATGCAGAAAATACAGTACTATTCAGAGGATTCACGACCATTTATTGTTCAAATTATCTATGTTGTCCTTCATTTCTTATCCTCGCTCTCAGATAGCATATGCTAAAATAGGAGAAGATATACATCGATATATATGTCGGAGAACTTTAGATGTTTCCATGCTCTTCTGCATGATATATTTAAGTTTGTCATCTTCAAAATATCCATTATGATTACTATACCACAACAAGTCTCAAGGCCTTGATGTCTAACTGCCTACACAAAGCAGCTTGTGTATGAAGAACTGATAACAGAAAAGGTATTAACTTTCAGAAGTTGTGGGGACCCTATGCATGATGTTGTACAGTTAAAGCATAACCACAATACCAGGCAAATGTGACATATTGTGGTTACGTGTGCTACTAAATGGTCAATAGTCTGTCCGAAAGAATACGCATTAACAGAGTTCCAAACAGCTCATAAATTTTACTGTCATCTTGTTTGAATACCCAAATGGTCAATAGTCTGTTCGAAAGAATACACATTAAGAGAGTGCCAAACAGCTCATAAATTTTACTGGCTAACACGACAACCTAGCCACTTCTCAGAAAAGTGCGCGTGAAATTGTAAGAGTATTTTGTGCTACTAAATCTTCATAAATTAATGAGAAAGGTAATTACTTACCATGCCTTCTTTAAGTTCTCTTATGGTCCGCAAGGAGCTCAGTCCTGGCTCCTTTGGCCTCTCTAAGCCCTAAAGTCAAAAAACAAGCATTAAGCTCGGTTGCAGGGAGGTAGGTATAAAGATTAAACTTGCATAAACATCGGTAAAATCCATATCTCAACCTCAGGGTAGCCTCCGGGATCATGGGTGTCAATTCCAAGCAAGTGCCCAAGACCATGAGGCATGAAAACAGCACCCAACCTTCGAGTCATCATATCAGCAATATCACTGAAATAATTGTATTCCGGGGAATAGAGAAGTCAGCATTGTAGCTTTACATATTATCATATTTAAGTTCTATGAGCAGCTCTCACACACGCACCCATGGATAATCTTTTCATTCTTGAGAGATTCAAGTATTGTCTGCTCGGCCAGCCTGCAAAAAAGATCAGATGGCGCGTCAAAAGATGCTGCAAAATCTAACACAGAGGCCAACAGTAAACATTCTTGGATAACGCCATCAAGGATGTTTAGAAATTGCATGGTTCTGTAAGTAACAATCATTCTTACTTGTGCATATCAACCCATTTTACTCCAGGCTGCATGTGTGATATGACAGCATTATGAGCCTTAAGGACAGACTGTAAAATAGTCAGTGTTGCATCAATAAAGATTCAAACAACCTGTCCAGGTTCTAATTCACATACAGGAAGAAAAGCACTTTCTCACAAGTACTTACATTGTATACTGTTGCCTGGTTGCTGTTGAACTTCCCATTTATCTGAAAAGACAAAAACTCATTCAGGTGATGTTACTAGACAAACAGTATATTAAGATGTGATGAACCGAAGAATGCTCCAGCTTGCATCGAGGTTTGTTGGAAAGTAAACTTCTAGAATTATAAGCTATGGCCCAAAGTCAGCTAAATACTTAGTAAATCATAACTAATCGTAACAGAGAATTGGGCTGAAGTGAAAAGGAAAGGATATCTGAGGGTGCTCAGATTAAGATATACACATTCAATAAATAATAACCGCTGGTAGCAATGATGTTCATAAGCAGTTCATTGCACATAATAAGCATAGCCCTTGACACTTTTAACAGTAGATAACAAAAGCAAGTCCATTTAGTAAAGACACTGGAAAACAAAAATAGTGTACCAAATTAGATAGATGAATGTTACGAAGGACTTACGGGGTATGAACATGTGATGTCAGAGCCATAGAAATTATATTCAGCTCCCATGTCCATTAGAGCCATGTCTCCATCATTCAGCGTCTGAAAATATATGAGATGATCATCTACCAAAGAGGAAAAGAAAAACTAAGAGGAGACAAAATACAAAATTTCCCCTAAAATAAGAACGCCCCATATTACATCAAGACCCTTGTAGCTATGATTACTTTGTTGGATTTCTATCGTTGTATATAAATATCTGTGTTGGTGCTATCACTCGCAACGTGTAAGCTGGATACATTATGATGCTGGGCCTATTCAACTAGACAATTTTTATTCAAAATTGTCTAACTCGTCACCAGGGTCATTACCACCAATGTTCACATGTATCTGATGACGAGAACTTATTTTCGGCTATATCATAAATGAAAGGTACTCCCTCCGTTCCAAATTACTCGTCGCAGAAATGGGTGTATCTAGAACTAAAATACATCTAGATACATCCATACCTGCGACAAGTAATTCGGAACGGAGGGAGTAGCACACAACAGACACCATTCAGTTTACAAATTATCATAGGTAGATTTCAAGACCTCGTGGTACTGATAAATGTAGTTGACAAATAACAAGGTAGATGAACTCTACAGCCTGAACTCCATATAGTCGTCACTGAAGAAGGCTTTCCACTTTGATAATGCTCACAGAGCAGTGGCTTGGGAAGCATCAAATGCTCCCATATTCAACGGGCAGAGGCCTAGCATCACCACGCTGCTCGACACCATCCAAGCAGAGACGTGGTTGTGGGCTACGGCAATAGCAACCAGCCTTCAAGTGTTACTCCCAGCGGAGCTGAGCTGGGGGCCAGGTTCAAACCATAGCGGTCACAGGACACCGGGTCCAAGATATTTTCCTTGCTACATTTCATGTATAGTATACTGTGTCTGTGTGACACCCCATTTTCAGGTGAGAAATAGAACTGATTTACAAGACATAGAATCATTTTATCAGTGGGTCCACCCTAGGCCGAGCACTCAGGGGTGTGGCATGTGTTGTTGTACTTGGCCTATCCGTAGGCTTATAAATAACTTTATCTATCTAGCATCAAAATACAAGGCTTTGCGTTTTCTCGAGGAATTTTTTTTATAAAGCATGCCCATTTTCAAGTCATCAGGAGTATGAAATTCATTTAAAAGAGACCTGAGCTCTGCGGACAACATAATCTCAATTTGGTGAATTCTAACATTTAAAAGCTTGATCAGGTAAAATAATAATAGAGAGAAGACAATCAAATGCCACAAAGCATCATAAAAAAAGTGTACCCGGTCATTTGGAGCAGCCGTATGTCCATAATGAAGAATAGAACTGCAAAATCAACAGAAAGAGTTATTATAGCATACAAGATATAGTCTAACAAACTCAGAATTTCTGAGTCTTCAATCTTGATAGCAAATGCTAACCGGCCTTCAAGATGACTGAGACTTTGTACACCAATAAAATATCTAGTAATGTCATATAACCTAACTATTTTTAACTAAAAGAGCGCCCCCCTGGTTAACTTATTCATGTAACTCAACAAATTGTACACTATAGTCACCAAGTGGACACAAAAAGAGACCTACTGAAATTTTGTTAGTAATCTTATTCCGGCGTTAAGAAAACTATATACTAAAATGCTATCTGGTAATATCAAAAGCTCATGGTATTTGACTATTTGAAGAAACATTATCAAATGGAAACAGTGGATAACACTACAACAGGCACTAGATGGTGATTTGTTGTTATGATGTTGATACTTGTATCACAATTCCTACATACAGGATTCCACTAAAGCATTAGCAAAACAATTCAGAGACATTAAAGTGTTTGTGCACTGACTTATTATTTGCTTCCGATCAGACATGATACATGAACTCACCTATTCTCTCCGGTAGCGCATATGCATGTGTAGGAGCAATGTCGACAGGCTCCATACCTATAAGAATGATGAAGAAATATGCTTTCTAACTGATATTCCTTCATGCCTGGTTTTGCCTGTCTCATAACCTTAGTCCAAGTTAAGAATCAGATACACATTTAATTCGCCTCTCGAAAAATAACAAAGGAGTTGGTAGTTTTTAACACCTAAAGGAATATTTTTACAAATTACTCCCTCCATCCCATAATATAAGACCGTTTTTGACACTAGTGTAGGATGTGTTTGGTTAGAGGGATAACCACCCAGGGGACAGGGATAGCCATATTTAGAATGGATACCATATGTTTGGTTAATGGGCGAGCTTGGATGAGGCAGGACAGGGATAACCAGATGCTCCGAATATTCCTTAAAAATCCGGCTCCGCAGGCGCGCGAAAATCTCGCGGGCATGGCTAGCCAGGCTCGCGGGCGAAGCGTTTTCGCCCCTGCTCACCTCCAAAAGATCCCCAACCCTATGGTTTCCGTTTGTTCCCTCGAATCTCTCCTTCCCGTGGGTGCCGGCGGCAGCAAATCGAGACGGCCGCAAATTGAAGGTCAGTTCATCGGCCCTCTCTCCTTCCTATCTTTTCTCTCCCGCTCGCAGAGATGCGGCGGCGGCGGGGTGGAGGCAGATGGGTGCGGCTGCAGGGGCGGCCGCTGATGGGTGCGGAGGTGGCGGCGGGGGCGGACGCAGATGGGTGCGGAGGCGGCGGCCGCCGCAGCTGGGCGTGGCACCGGCGGTAGACGAACCTGGGCGCGATGTGGTAGGCAGATGCAGGGCACGGTGCTTGAGCAGCTCGGCGTGCGGGCATTAGATGCAGGGAGACGCGCAGCAGTACAGCGCGGCGGGCGTGGTCCGTGTTGGCCGGTTGCTGGGTTGCGTACGTGCTGGTGGTGGTGTTGACTTGTGTTCTAAGTTGTGTGCTGACCTTTGATCTTATTTTCCTACAGGAGCTGAAAGGGAAAAACAAAGTTCAAGTCAGGGGCGACATGTTCTTATACTTACTATTGCATACATCATATTTGATTGCCTCATATTGGAAAATGGGCTAATCTCACCCATCAACCAAACAGAAAAATGGTTATCCCCAACCATGATTCATTCTTCAAACCAAACAAAACATGGGTTAACCTTATCCGTCAACCGAACAGAAAAAATGGCTATTCCTATCCAGCTGGATAGGGATGCCCATATCCACCCTAGCATGTCCCTCTAACCAAACGCATCCGTAGTGTCAAAAACGGTCTTATATTATGGGACGGAGGGAGTAGATTTCTAAAGTGATTCCTGGCATTGTGGGTCTCACTCTTTGCTTATGAGGTGCCAAAACCTGTTGTGACAAGACGACTCAATGCTTAACTTTAGTGCTTTGTCTGGAACCTCGTAAATCATAATATAATATTACAGTGTGTTTGCTTCTTTACTAATTTGGGACATTTATTTCATCCCCAAACGAAAATTCCTAAAGCTCAGCCCATGGCAACAATTAAACCCATCCCTGGTTGAACATAAACTCGTCCCTGCAGGATTATGTGGTGGTAAGAATAATTAATCCCAGTGATAGTACTCAAAAAGCCGAAACCACATTAACTACATGTCTATGCATCTAGTATCTTGAAGGATTATCATGGATGATTGATGAATACATTCATTTGGCTCTCTATACAACCTAGCAGGGGGAAAGATATAGATCACATTTCATCAAATGCTAAAGAGCCAAAACTTGAGCAACCATTATTTAGACAGAACAAGAGTCTAATGTACTCCAAAAAATAGCAATGAAGGTGTAAACAAATTATTGGCATGGTACAAGACTTTAATAGGGTAACTTATATGTACCTCAATGTGTGCTTCTGAGCTAACATCATTGGCATATTGAATGAGGGCAAGCTCCATTTCAGATTTGATAACACGACATTCAGTTAAGATAGGGTGGAGTGTACCCAAATCGGTGTCAAACTTCTCTATCCCCTAACACAGAGGAAAACAACATGGTAAGTTGGTAAATTTAATGCATATACAACAAAGACATGTAGTTGAGGTCTAAAGGAGAAAGGATGGTACTGCATGATTAACATGCCAGATTATGCTTCCCACTTTAACCCTTCAAAACCATAAAACTAACTAACTAAGCATCCTAACTTGTTTTATGGCTAATTGTATATCACATACTTCAAAACTAGCAGGCTTTGAGTAATTTCCGCTGTCAGTACTCTTTCCATACAAGAGAAACAACACAGGCTTTCCATGCTGACTGAATCGATCTTGCAGAACCTGCACAATCTCATCGACATAGAAGACCAAATCGACCTTGTACCTATCCTGTAGAGGTATTAATGAAAAAAATTATGTGAATTCAGTGTATTGCAGTATCTGCGAATATAGCATTTAGAACATCAAATACCTTAAAATAAGGGAGTGGTTTTATTTCACCCATCCAGACAGCATAGTCAGGTGGCAACCTTGGAGCAAACAAAATCGATTGTCCAGAGGCGATGTCCTTGGTGAACAAATAAAGGCCAAGTTAGGTAGAAGCATCTAATGAGCATAAATTCATTATCATAACATGCATTGAATGACTTGCAGTGGTTTATTCTCACAGACAAATAAGTTGTATGAACTCAAGAAATTGTGACATAAACTGTGTTATAAGTTTAATAACTGGATAAAGATGAGGCGTAGTGAATATCCACAATAAGCATCGAACTAGGTATCAAGGAGCTCAATAGGAACTATGCAAGGATTTTAATTTCCTGCAAAAGCGGGACACACGAGAGAAGAACGTACTATAGCGCCATAGAACCCTGGCTCACGCACTCCGAAGAGATAAGCAAAGTAGCTCTCCTGCCTGAGACATTGCCCATTACCACTTCAATATGTCATCCCAAAGAAAGAGAAAGGGAGGGGCGCTGGCAAATATATTTTTTTAAAGACATATACCTAAACAGCTCGAGATGATCAGTGCAGTGTCGTGTCTGCTCCTCACCGCCCTTCAGAAAGAGAAGCCAAAATGTTGATAGAGGAAGCCCCAAAGGCCCAAACAAAGTAGAGACTGATTCATTATGAAGACGGCAAGTGGGACCTGGAGGAGGGCAAGGCCACGGGGAGGGCTAGCGGTGGCGGAGAGGCGGGCACGAAGTGCGGTTAAGAGGCGGTCACGGTTGCCCGCATGCAGCTCCATGGGCACCTCAGGCGGAGCAAGAGAGGAGGTCGCCATTGCTGGATACCTGCCACGCATTGAAAATATGAAAACAACAATCATGTTATGTCATGTGTTGCATACTAGAATAGCATACATACATGCATATACCCACACAAAAGAAAGACATACATACATATAACTAGCAAAATTTTAACGGAAATGCTAGAAATCTGACGTCATAATTTTTAACCCCTTTTTTTTGCCAAATTATGTTGTCGTGAGAATGGCAATTTCCTTTAGCAATTCCTGGCAAAAAAAACTGAACATGACAAGCATTTGCCATTTGCTTAATAAAGGAAGTTGCCATTCTCGCGACAACATAATTTGCCATCTCGGGCGTTCGATTTGCCCTGCTAAAACATCTGAAATTTGTAGCGAAATCCAATTTGAATCCATACATTCATCTGCACATAGTTTAACCCGACATAGTTTGATCAATACAGCACAGAGTGGAGTCATGCTTAAATATTAGTTCACCTTTTGACAGAAATTTCAACCCAATCCATATACCCTTATTATTATGGAATGCTAACCGAGACTGCAGAGAAGGAAAGAGATGAGCGGAAGCAACCTGTCGCGATGCTGGCCGAAGAGCCGCGAGGAGCAGAGGGTTGGGTCGCGGCAGCTTTGCGCTACGATCTCCACGAGATCGGCGGCCTGGGGCCCTCAGCTCGGCAGCGGGCCGCGGTGAGGTTGGGTTGGCGGCTGAGCTAAACTAGGTTCCGCCGTCGCTCTCCATGGGAGGTCGGTGGAGAGGATTTCAGGGGGAAATCGGGTGTATTAGTTGCCTGCTTCCCCCTCTCTCTGCTCCGCTTTATTGCGATCCCGTAGGGTTTCAGCTTCGGTTCGATTGAGTTTGTTCCGTCCCCGCTTGTCCTTCCTATCAGCCGGTCCGACTTTCTAGGGCCGTTGGGTTCGGCTCGGTCGGTGCTTGCCTTGGGCCGGGCGTTCGGTTCCTCGCTCTCAGGTACGCGGCCGGTTCGGTCTGATCTTTTTTTCTTGGCGGCTGCTACAAATCAGCCGACCGATTTTCTCCCAAAATCAGTCGGCTGGCCCATGGTTGGATCTCAAACGTCTACGATCGCACCACCCCAGTACATGTTGACTGCATCGTTCCGCCTAGTCTCATCCCCCGTGCAGCACCCATCGTGGCTCAACCTAGCACCCAACATCCTTCGCTTGTGCGGCCGCGTCGACAGTTCATCGTCTCCCTTTTGCAGCATGCCATCGATGAAGTCGGCCTTGCAACACAGGCGGCTGTTGTGACCACCTCCTTGCAGCGCTGACAAGACCTCTATGGTTGAGCGAGAGCTGCATTACAGCATCCCGCCGATGGCCAGATCCGCGGTTGCAACACCACGAGCAAAAGTTGCATGGCAACATCTGGCGCCGGCGAGGTCCGGGATTGCAGCACCATGGCCAGGGCGTTGAATGGCGACATCCCACCGCCAGCGAGGTCCGGGAATGCTGCACCATGGCCAGGGCGTTTGCATGGCAGCATCCGCCGCCGGCAAGGTCCACGATTGCAGCACCACGGCCAGGGCGTTGCATAGCAGCATCCGCCGCCGGTGAGCTCCCTGGTAGTAGCACCACGGCCAGGGCGCTGCATAGCAGCATACGTTGACGGCAAGCTATGCGGTTGCAGCACCATGGCCTAGGCGCTGCATAGCGGCATCCGTCGTCGATGAGCTCCGCGGTTGCAGCACCACGGCCAGGGTGCTACATAGCTGCATCCTTCGTCGACGAGCTCCGCGGTTGCAGCACCACGGCCAGGGCGACGTGCACCAGGCACTCCCTTCCGTGACGCCGATGATACTCTGCAAAACCGATCGAGCAAAAGGCCAGCGCTGGTGCTGCGGGTCGCTGGCTGGTGGATTGCTGTAGGTTGCCGCCAGACACTGCAAGCCATCTGCGGCTGTTCCGATGAGGTCCCTGGCGTATATGGGTGAGAAGGATATGAATACGGAGAAGAAAATGATAATCTAGCTCGCGTAGGGGAAGAAAAACGAGCGGCTCTCGTTACGGTTAGAGATAAGGCAATAGCGGTGCGTGGGCCCCCCGGGTGGGCGCGTGGTGCACAAATAACGCGGCTGATTTCTTCTGTAAAATCAGTCGGGTGATTTAGAACGTTTTCCTTCTTTCTTTCTTTTTTTGTTTTGAGGGGAAGGTTTGGTCTCATCAGTGGGCGTTCTACAATTAGGCATCACTCTTATCAAAACTCTTCTCTCTGGATCATTCATTGCAGGCAAGTGCGTCTATTACTCATATGCAACAAATGCAGCAACAATGGAAGCTCTAGCCATGAGGGATGGACTACATTTTGCAACTTCTATTGGAACTAATAAGGTGTAGGCGGAATTTGATTCGATACAAGTCATAATTTTTTGCAAAGGTCAAATACAATGGTGGGACTCGATAGCAGTAGATACATTGTAATGAACCCGGAAGGAGGGGATCGGGAGAGAGGAGAGAGGAGGGCGAGAGGAGCAGGTAGCTGACTTGGAGAGGAAGAAGGTAGGTGCGATTTCAAATGAAAGTTCAGGTACAAAAGAGAGTTCCAACACGCATGCCTCACTCACGGCCACATGCGGCCCTTTTAACCACACCACACAGGCCAGTTGTCACGCCAGCTGGTTGGTCCCACTTGACAGCTCTAAGTCACACTAATCAGGAGGTTAGGTGTGACATTTCTCCCTCCTTAAGGTGCTTCCTCTTCTTCCTCTGACCAAAGTGCGGTGGTCAGAAAACGCTGGCGAAGGATGGTGTAATCTTCCCAAGTCTCCGTAGCTGAACTGTCTGTGCCCCACTGGACCTTGATCTGCACCACTAGCGCGTCGCCGTGCTTCATCATGCGTCGGTCAAGGATGCGCGTGGGCGTGATGGAGTCGAGGGAGAGGTTTGGCACCTTAGGTAGCTCCCCGTACACCGATGTGAAGTCTGGGGTGAACGGCTTCAATTGGGAGACGTGGAAGACGGGGTGGACCCGGCTCTCCGGTAGCAGGTCAGGCTTGTAGGCGAGTGGTCAGTTTTCTCCATGATCATGTAAGGCCCGAAGTACTTGAATGCGAGCTGGGCGCACGGACGATTGACCACCTATGGACGTGGGGTTGGATATTGAGGAGTACTGGTTCTCCCTCTTGGAAATGGCGCTCGGTGCGGTTGTGGTCGGCGTTCTTCTTGAACCTTCGTTGCGCTCGCTCCATCTGGGCGCGGATGTGGGCGGTGTGCGCGTCCAAG
This sequence comes from Triticum aestivum, assembly GCF_018294505.1. Taxonomy (NCBI): domain Eukaryota; kingdom Viridiplantae; phylum Streptophyta; class Magnoliopsida; order Poales; family Poaceae; genus Triticum; species Triticum aestivum. The sequence goes on along the minus strand of NC_057809.1, from coordinate 252,743,702 downwards.
TCCATCTCTTCGTCATCTGGTGTCGTGTTCGTCCAGGCCGCCATGGCCCCGAGGTTGGCTTCCTTGCCGTAGAGAGCGTTGAATGGTGTGCAATTCAGAGAAGAGTGAAAGGTAGAGTTGTGAAGGAAATATGCCCTAGAGGCAATAATAAAATTATTGTTTATTTCCTTATATCATGATAAATGTTTATTATTCATGCTAGAATTGTATTAATCAGAAACATAATACATGTGTGAATATATAGACAAACATAGTGTCACTAGTATGCCTCTACTTGACTAGCTCGTTAATCAAAGATGGTTAAGTTTCCTAACCATAGACATGAGTTGTCATTTGATAAACGGGATCGCATCATTAGGAGAATGATGTGATTGACTTGACCCATTCTGTTAGCTTAGCACACGATCGTTTAGTATTCTGCTATTGCTTTCTTCATGACTTATACATGTTCCTATGACTATGAGATTATGCAACTCCCCTTTACCGGAGGAACACTTTGTGTGCTACCAAACGTCACAACGTAACTGGGTGATTATAAAGGTGCTCTACAGGTGTCTCCGAAGGTACTTGTTGGGTTGGCGTATTTCGAGATTAGGATTTTCACTCCGATTGTCGGAGAGGTATCTCTGGGCCCACTTGGTAATGCACATCACTTAAGCCTTGCAAGCATTGCAACTAATGAGTTAGTTGCGGGATGATGTATTACGGAACGAGTAAAGAGACTTGCCGGCAACGAGATTGAACTAGGTATTGAGATACCGACGATCGAATCTCGGGCAAGTAATATACCGATGACAAAGGGAACAATGCATGTTGTTATGCGGTCTGACCGATAAAGATCTTTGTAGAATATGTGGGAGCCAATATGAGCATCCAGGTTCCGCTATTGGTTATTGACTGGAGACGTGTCTCGGTCATGTCTACATAGTTCTCGAACCCGTAGGGTCCGCACGCTTAAAGTTTCGATGACAGTTATATTATGAGTTTATGAGTTTTGATGTACCGAAGGAGTTCGGAGTCCCGGATGAGATCGGGGACATGACGAGGAGTCTCGAAATGGTCGAGGCGTAAAGATCGATATATTGGACGACTATATTCGGACATCGGAAAGGTTCCGAGTGATTCGGATATTTTCGGGGGTACCGGGGAGTTACGGGAATTCGTAATGGGCCTTAATGAGCCATACGGGAAAGGAGAGAAAGGCCTCAAAGGGTGGCCGCACCCCTCCCCATGGACTGGTCCGAATTGGACTAGGGAGGGGGGCGCCCCTTCCTTCCTTCTCCTTTTTCCTTCCCTTCTCCTACTGCAACAAGGAAAGGATGAATCCTACTCCCGGTGGGAGTAGGACTCCCCCCTTGGCACGCCCTCCTTGGTCGGCCGCCTCTCCCCCTTGCTCCTTTATATAAGGGGGCAGGGGGCACCTCTAGACACAACAATTGATCTCTTGATCTCTTAGCCGTGTGCGGTGCCCCCCTCCACCATAGTCCACCTCGATAATATCGTAGCGGTGCTTAGGCGAAGCCCTGCGTCGGTATAACATCATCATCGTCACCTGTAGGATCGAAAGTATGTCTAGAGGAGGGTGATTAGACTACTTGACCAAATAAAAACCTAGCCTTTTCCCAACTTTAGTTCTTGGCAGATTTTAGCTATCTTAGCACAAGTCAAGCAATCTTCACACAATTCAAGCAAGCATGCAAAAGAGTATATGAGCAGCAGAAAGTAAAGCATGCAACTTGCAAGAATGTAAAGGGAAGGGTTTGGAGGATTCAAACGCAATTGGAGACACGGATGTTTTTGTCGTGGTTCCGATAGGTGGTGCTATCGTACATCCACGTTGATGGAGACTTCAACCCACGGAGGGTAACGGTTGCGCGAGTCCACGGAGGGCTCCACCCACGAAGGGTCCACGAAGAAGCAACCTTGTCTATTCCATCATGGTCGTCGCCCACGAAGGACTTGCCTCACTAGCGGTAGATCTTCATGAAGTAGGCGATCTCCTTGCCCTTACAAACTCCTTGGTTCAACTCCACAATCTTGTCAGAGGCTCCCAAGTGACACCTAGCCAATCTAGGAGACACCACTCTCCAAGAAGTAACAAATGGTGTGTTGATGATGAACTCCTTGCTCTTGTGCTTCAAATGATAGTCTCCCCAACACTCAACTCTCTCTCACGGGATTTGGATTTGGTGGAAAGAAGATTTGAGTGTAAAGCAATTTGGGGAAGGCTAGAGATCAAGATTCATATGGTTGGAATGGAATATCTTGACCTCAACACAAGTGTAGGTGGTTCTCTCTCAGAAAATGTGTATTGGAAGTGTAGGTATGTTCTGATGGCTCTCTCCACGGATGAAGAGTGGGTGGAGGGGTATATATAGCCTCCACACAGAATCTAACTGTTACACACAATTTGCCAAACTCGGTGGGACCGAATGGTTAAACTCGGTCGGACCGATTCAGCAAACCTAGTGACTGTTAGGATTTTCGGTGGGACTGAGATGCAACTCGGTAGGACCGATATGGTTAGGGTTAGGGCATAACGTAATCTCGGTGTGACCGATCACACAAACTCGGTGGGACCAATTTTGGTAATAAGCTAACCAGAGAGTTGGTCAGGTAAACTCGGTGGCACCGATTCGCTCATCTCGGTGAGACCGAAATGTTACAAAAGGGAAACAGAGAGTTTACATTGCAATCTCGGTGGGACCGATCGCTCATCTCGGTAAGACCGAAACATTACGAAGGGAAACAGAGAGATTACAATCCCATCTCGGTGAGACCGAGATCCCTATCGGTGAAACCGAATTGCTAGGGTTTGTGGCAGTGGCTATGACATTTGAAACTCAGTGGCGCGGGATAGATAGAATCGGTGGGGCCGAGTTTGACTTTTGGTTTAGGTCATATGTGAATGTGGGAAGGTAGTTGAGGGTTTTGGAGCATATCACTAAGCACTTTGAGCAACCAAGCCATTAAGCAACACCTCATCCCTCCTTGATAGTATTGGCTTTTCCTATAGACTCAATGTGATCTTGGATCACTAAAATATAAAATGTAGAGTCTTGATCTTGAAGCTTGAGCCAAACTTTTTGTCCTTAGAATTTTGAGGGATCCACTTTCCTCATCCATGACATGCCATTCATTGAGCTTTTCCTGAAATATTAATCTTGGGATAATGTTAGCTCAATGAGCTATATGTTGTCAGGAATTACCAAAACCACCCGGGGATAGTTGCACTTTCAATCTCCCCCTTTTTGGTAATTGATGACAACATATAGATCAAAGCTTCGACAAATGATAATAAGAGTGAAAGATATTGTCGCTTTGAGAAGTATGTGAAAAGCAAGAGCTCCCCCTAAATTTGTGCATATCTTAAGGTTTGCTTTGGACTGCAAATGCACAATGAGTTAGGATCTTGGGTTACTCTTCCATGTCACATACATCTTGGTGGAGCGCTCAAAATGATAAGAATTAAATACATGCACTCATCACCAAGCAAAGTGAATGCTCATATAAGGATAAGTAAGATAATATCATCTAACAAGCATAAGTGTAGCTTATGATCAACCACATGATCATCAATGTCTCACAGATAATAGTGTAGTATCTCAAGCAATCAAAAGACAAACAAAGTTCAACCACCAAAGCAAGAGAGAATAGAAAGCAACGCTCTCTCTCGAAGCCTATGATATATACATTTTTCTCCCCCTTTGGCAACAAGTTACCAAAAAGTTCATAGAAAATGCATAGCACTAGAACGTCTCTCAGGCTTGGTCTTCAGGTGGTGGTGTCCGGAGAACTCCAAGGACGAAGGCTTCAGTCGAAGTAGACGGAGCTGATGGGGTAGGTGCTGGAGCTGGTAGCACTGAAGCTGTAGCTGGTGCAGATGAAGTGACTCTAGTGTCCGGTTGTAACGCCCTCGATGCGGCTATATCTCCCACGTGTCGAAGCATGACTTAGAGGCATAACCGCATTGAAAGCAATGTCGCAAGTGAGGTAATCTTCACACAACCCATGTAATACATAAGGGAAACATACATAGTTGGCTTACAATCGCCACTCACACAATTACATGAATAAAGCATTACATCATCCGAATACAATCAAGGTCTGACTACGGAACCAAAATAAAAGAAGAACCCCAAATGCGACAAAGGTCCCCGAACGACCCCAACTGGGCTCCACTATTGATCAACTAGAACGAAACAACACAAAGGACAAGATCTTCAACGAGCTCCTCCTTGAGCTTGGTTGCGTCATCTGCACAGACTCAACGGCACCTGCAAGCTTGTTTTGGAAGTATCTGTGAGTCACGGGGACTCAGCAATCTCGCACCCTCGCGATCAAGACTAGTTAAGCTTATGGGTAAGGTACAAGGTATGAGGTGGAGCTGCAGCAAGCGACTAGCATATATGGTGGCTAACATACGCAAAAGAGAGCGAGAAGAGAAGGCAAAGCACGATCGATAAACTATGATCAAGAAGTGATCCTAGAACAACCTGCGTCAAACATAACTCCAACACCGTGTTCGCTTCCCAGACTCCGCCGGAAAGAGACCATCACGGTAACACACGCTATTGATTCAGTTTAATTAAGGTCAAGTTTAGGTCTTCTACAACCGGACATTAACAAATTCCCATCTGCCCATAACCGCGGGCACGACTTCCAAAGTTCAAATCCCTGCAGGGGTATCCCAACTTAGCCCATCACAAGCTCTCACGGTCAACGAAGGAATAGACCTCCTCCTAAGACATTCCGATCAGACTCGGTATCCCGGTACAACAAGACATTTCGACAGGGTAAAACTAAACCAGCAACACCGCCCGATGCGCCGACATCCTGATGGGAGCTGCACATATCTCGTTCTCAGGGCAACACCGGATAGGTCAAGCTACGAGTAAAACCAGCCCTCAAGTTTCCCCGAGGTGGCCCCGCAGGCTGCCCATTTCGGACCAACACTTAGACAAGCACTGGCCCCGGGGGGGGGTTAAAATAAAGATGACCCTCGAGAGAGCGACTCCCAAGGGAAAAATAGGTGGTGGTGAGGCAAATGGTAAAACCAAGGTTGGGCATTGCTGGAGGAGCTTTACTTAAGGCGAACTGTCAAGGGGTTCCCATTATTACCCAACTGCGTAAGGAACGCAAAATCCGGGAACATAACACCGATATAACGGAAACTAGGGCGGCAAGAGTGGAACAAAACACCAGGCATAAGGCCGAGCCTTCCACCCTTTACCAAGTATATAGATGCATTAATTAAATAAGATATATTGTGACATCCCAACAAGTAAACATGTTCCAACAAGGAACAACATCTCCATGTTCCAACGAGGAACAAACTTCAATCTTCACCTGCAACTAACAACGCTATAAGAGGGGCTGAGCAAAGCGGTAACATAGCCAATCAATGGTTTGCTAGGACATGGTGGGTTAGAGGTTTGACATGGCAATTTGGGAGGCTTGAAAGCAAGTGGTAGGCATCGTAGCATGGCATAGCTAAAGAGCGATCATCTAGCAAAGCAAAGATAGAAGTGATTTCGAGGGTATGATCATCTTGCCTGAAATCCCGCAAGGAAGAAGAATGAGTCCATGAAGAAGACAAACGGACGTAGATGAACGGTTCCTCACAAGCACGACGTTACCGGAACCAATCCGAGGAAGCAAACACCGGAAAGAAGCACACAACATAGTAAACAACCACCACATAACATGGCATGATGCACAATCAAGTATGATGCATGTCCGGTTTAATGTAACATGGCATGGCAAAATGCACAAACAACACTACAAGTTAAGTGGAGCTCAATATGCAACGAGTTGCATATTGACGGAACACCACATGAATTATTTAGTTCTCTCTCGTTTAGGTACTCGACAATATTAAATGTTGTTAGCATGGCAAGAGAGTGAAGCAAAGTAAAACTACCTATCTAGTCAAGTTTAAATGAGGCCGGAAGCAACGAACAACAATTCCAAAAACTCCTCATATGCATATATTAGGTTTGCTACTGTTCTACCCTAAACATAATTTTAGAGTTGTTAAGCATGCAAAAATGATGCCACCATGGTAAACTAGGCAAAATTCTACCCCATTTACATATAAAGATTATTTAATTTGGAGCCATGGTTATTTAGTTATGAATTAAGCATTTTAACATGGCATAGAGCAAAAATTAATCAAACAACATTTTAAACATTTTAAACATGGATAAAAGTTGGATATTATGAATCTAGACAAAATTCTAAGCAAGTTTCAAATATAAATAATTTTTAACCGATGCACGGATGATGAGTTATTAAATGTATGAAGTTTAGGGGCTATTCTGTAAAAACTGCAGTCTCAGGAAAAATGGACAAATTCACAGCGCACAGAAAAAAACAACTATGGGCTAAGTCTGAGAAGAACTGGGCTGCTCACCATGGGCCACGGCCCGGTACGGTGAAGGAGGAGGCAGGCCGGGCAGGTGCTGCGTCCAGAGGCGGCCCAGGCGCGACCCACGTGCGGTGCTCGTCCTCCTCTGCTCGAAGCAGAGGCATGAGTATGGCTCGGCGGCTGCTGCCGGCTATGTGGAACGACGGCGCGGCGGGGAAGAGCTCCGGCGAGGTTAGGAATGGATGGATCCGGCGAAGGGGATCCCAGATCTGGTGACGGAGGTGGCCGGCGGCACTCGGGGACGCGGAAAACGGCGAAGTGGAGCTCTTCCATGGCGGCCTCCCTTGGGATGGCAGGTGCAAGATGAGAGAGACAGAGAGATTAGAGAGGAGAGGACCCTGAGATGTAGGAAGGAGAGTGGGGCGGAGCGACCTGGGGTTGGCGGCGGTGGATCCAGAGGGCTGGTCGCCGGAGGCAGCGGCGGTGAGCGCGACCGGCTTCCGGGTCGAGCGGGAGCTCGGGGACGAGCGTCCTCAGGCACAAGGCGGCGGAGTTTCAGGCCCCGATGGGCTTCCCAGGGCCCAATCTGGGTCCTGGAGGGTCCGCGCGGCTGGGAGCGGCTAGGGCGACGTGGCGAAGCCACATGGCAGCGCGGGACTGGCTGGCGGGCGCGCGAAGGCGACGTGGAAGGCGGGGATTGGCAGGACGGTGGTTTCCGGTGACGGCGCGGCCTGTGGCTCGCTGCCAAGTGGTGGAGGAGGGTTGGGGCTCGCCGGAAAACGAGGAGAAGAAGGTGGGAGGCGGTTGGGAGATGATTGGGGGCACGGAATTTTAGGGGGAGGGGTAGGTAGCTGCCCAAAATGGAAGGGGAGTTGGTTTAAATAGGAAAAGGGGCTAGGATTAGGGTTAGGAGGGGGGGTTTCTTGACCGTTCGATCACGATCGGGCGGTTCTGGACGTGAGGAGAGGTAGGCTGGACCTAGGTGGGCTGCAAGTGGGTTGTGAAAAGAGGTTGGGCTGAGATGAGAGGAGAGGAGTGCAGCCCGGCAACTGTTTTCGGAGACCGGAAACGTCCGACGTTTGACCGGCTATATTGCCGCTATAGTTTAACGGTTGGGCTATCAAACGAACTCCGAATGCGATGAAACTTGACAGGCGGTCTAGCTACACTAAAATAAGACCACACGTCAACTCTCATCCCATTCCGAGAACATTTACCGGCCACTTATAAAATACTATTTCGGACATGCCGCGGGCGCGTGCAAGTGTGTCTGGGCTCAGAACGGACAACGGAGAGAACGAGGAGGCCGGGACAGATGCAAGTTTTGAAAACATGATGATGCAATGCACATGATGACATGATAAGATGCAACACGCAAGCAAATGACATGGCAACGACGGCGAATAACTGGACGACAACTGGCACATCGGTCTCGGGGCGTTACAACACTCCACCACTACGAGAGGATCTCGTCCCGAGATCTAGAATGGCACCAGAGGGAAAAACGGAGGAGAAAGAGAAGAGGTAACCTACGTTGCTTCTTTGACAAACGAGTGAAACCACGAACCTTGAATAAGGTTAAGCCATTTTGAGAAAAGAATACAATGGAGATGAACGAAGTTGAAAACACTCCGTTAGAAAAGAGGGACAAAGAACATTGCGAAAACCTTGAGGTTGAAGGGAAGATATATATAGAAAACACTCCGGTTAAGGAAGGGGATCAAGGAAGACCAAATTCGGGCAGCACTCTGGTTGAAAAGAGAGGAATTGAATAAGAACTTGATAAGGTGATATAACTTGAAAAGAGGGCACGACACTCCGGTTAAATGGACAATCATGAAAAGAACATGATCTTGACAAAACAAGAAGATGGGTTGAAGAGAACAACAACAGAATGCCTCCGGAACGAAAGAATAGAAGTTGTATCGACGGAACAAAAGAACGGAGAAGAAAACAACATCTTCTACCTCCAATGAGCTTGAAAAGCATCTTAAAGAGAAGGGTCACACGGAGTTGTTGGAAAAACCCAACAACGAAAAGAATACGCTTGATATGGTCTTATGGAATACATCTCAAATTATGAGGTGATAACCTGCCACTCACGGGAAAAAGAATTGGATTGATATGAACAAGGAGACGAGAAAATATTTCACCGGGAGGATAAAGAACTTGGGTCCTTTATAAGCACCATAATAGCAACAATCCTTAGGGAAGGCTTTAGGTGAAATATAACCCAAGATAGCTCCAATGACGAGATTGATGGATTTAAAAATATCTCATTCTTAACAATATGTGAATCATGAAACGAGAACTCAAATTATCAAGAATGACGTAATACCACCTCTATTGATACGGAAGGAAGAATTGCACTCCGGATTGCAAGATGAAGAAAACTTGAGTTCCTCTGAAAGGAGAGTTGATGAACGCTTTGAGAAGGAATTAAACCCTTGATGAACCATCATGTAGAACCTTCATGAAGAACTCCGATAATAAAAGAATGATCCGAAATAATTGAATGATGAAAAGAATAAGAATGAAGCCTCGCAATGATTTATATAGAGATCTCCGTGATAATATAAGTGAAAGAGGTTGGAACTCCGGGAAAAAGAGAAGATGAAACAAATGAAACCGAGAATTTGAAGGGCCTCCGGAATAAAGAATTAATCATTAGGATGAAACAAGAATTAGAATTACATTATGATTGTCCTTCATCAATTAAATTGATGATAAACAATGGATTTGGCACACTACTTATTCTCGTAGAAAAGATTAAGATAGATATAGCGCCAACTTGAGAAGGTCTTCAAAGAACCACCGTAAGAATTGAAAACAATTGGAGTAAAGATAAAGAAAGCACCGGGAAGAAATATAAAATGAACGAAGATGCTTGAGAGGATTTAGATACATGAGAACGAAGAGATCACGAGCCGATTAAAGATCACTTGAACGAAGCACCGGTAAAATTGGAGAATGATAACTGAAAGCTGAGAATGAATAATCCCGAAATAATGGCCTTCAGAGAATCAAACTGAAAAGATTCCTGAATTTGCACCGGATGGATAAAAGAATTCTCACGATCAAAACAATTATGAGAGGATGGCCTCGAACTAGAACCATGAATCTCTGAGAGAGCGGATAAGATATGGAGGAAAAACTCTTCTTCGGTCATTAAAATCTGAGAATTACGACGACAAACACCACCATGAATTATTGAGGTACTCCGGAATTAAAATTGGAAAGGTTGAACCAACGATGAAAAGAAATTGAAAGATCTTGGAGAAAAGCATTTGACTAATGAAAAATTCGTTCTTACGTCAAGCTTTGACAAGAAATTTGAGGATAGCCCCGGGAAAATTAAAAGAGTCAGGTAAGATCCTGGGAAAAGACCTGTGGGTTAGGGCCCACTCAAGAGAAACACCGTTGAAATGATTTAAAAGAGAGGTTGCACCGGTTGAATTAAATGGCTAGAATGAGATAACAATCTCGAAAGAGCTTGAAAGGATTGCGAAAGCAGAGTGGAAACATGAATCTTCTGAGATATCTTCGACACTCCGAAACAGATGAATAGCGAGAGATGAACGATTAAGAATTGCACCGGCATGAGAAAGCATTGAAATACGGAAAAGAATATGATCAAACACTGAAAGCTTGCTTTGAATCCACCGGAGAAGAGAACGAGTGAAGAGTGACGAACTTGAAGCTCCGTTAGAATCTTCATGAGAAACACCGGATAAGAATATTTATGGAAAAGAATGGAGAGACTTCTTAAGAATAAAAGGATACTTGATTAAGAAATCTGAGTCGTTGAAGAAAAACAAGGGAGGGAGGGCGGGAAAACAAAGGCAACTTGGGAAGGATGAAACAAACACCGTTGAGAAGAAGTGATAATTGGTCTTGCGAATGTTGAAGTGAACGGATCCACTTGAGGAGAAGCACACCGGTTAAAAGGATTGACAAAAACAATCTTGATGATCAAGAAGGATTGGTATTCACATCGGAGTATGAGAACACCGCTTAGGAACAGGTATGGAATCAACATTTGACTTCGAAGCAACTCGAATACCACAACTCAAAACAAAAACAAAGGATTGGCTTGCAGAATAAGCCGGAACAAACATATGATTGAGATTTCGTCCGAAGTTTTCGTGGTGGGGCCTACACGGGCTCGATCGTACAACACCATCATGTACAAGGCAGTGCACATGACATACGAAGCATCCCCGAGTCGTCATAGCCAAGGACTCTTTAAGACACAACGAGACCACTGTAAAACCGACCGTGAATAGATGGACCACTAGACGTCGAACCCCAATTTCATATCATACATCTGTCGGAAAGATATCCTAAGAGCTACTTGATTTCCCACCTATGAAACTCCCGAAATTTTCCGGTTATGCAATCAGGTGTTGGGGATACAGGGGAAGCATAATATCTCACCCAAAACTAGCAAATCCTACATCCAGCTGTATCCATCCTTCAACACATAACCAAGAAACCTTCGGAAATCATCTACCTCAACCTTCGAAAAGCATCTATTATACAAGTTATGGCAATACTCCCAAACTCCCGCCCCAGTACTGGGTGGCATCGAGGTTATCTCACCAACGAACTGTATAAAAGAGATTTTTGATGTCGGCGTACTAAACTCAGGTATTCCAGAACTGGAACGATAAAATTATGACGACAACACCTCAGAGCTCAACTCCCCGGGACACTTCCACAAAACCCCTGATAGGAGGCACCAAGACAATGTTCTCATCATAAAAACATCAGAACGATTCCAAGATACCCGCGTGATCCTAAACAAAATTTTAGTGAAATTTGAGAAGAGAAGAGTCAAAACTCTACGTCAGGATGCCTTACCAGAGCGATGAGGAGACTAGGAAGTAAAAAGAATTCCTAAACTCTCCGATATATAATTCCTAAATGACTCAAACCATTTTTCTAGACACAACTCGGGTGCTAAAACGATCAAGCAATGGGGCTCCTAAGGTCGGTGAAGGCTCTGATTACCAACTTGTAACGCCCTCGATGCGGCTATATCTCCCACGTGTCGAAGCACGACTTAGAGGCATAACCGCATTGAAAGCAATGTCGCAAGTGAGGTAATCTTCACACAACCCATGTAATACATAAGGGAAAGATACATAGTTGGCTTACAATCGCCACTCACACAATTACATGAATAAAGCATTGCATCATCCAAATACAATCAAGGTCCGGCTACGGAACTAAAATAAAAGAAGAACCCCAAATGCGACAAAGGTCCCCGAACGACCCCAACTGGGCTCCACTACTGATCAACTAGAACGAAACAACACAAAGGACAAGATCTTCAACGAGCTCCTCCTTGAGCTTGGTTGCGTCATCTGCACGGACTCAACGACACCTGCAAGCTGGTTTTGGAAGTATCTGTGAGTCACGGGGACTCAGCAATCTCGCACCCTCGCGATCAAGACTATTTAAGCTTATGGGTAAGGTACAAGGTATGAGGTGGAGCTGCAGCAAGCGACTAGCATATATGGTGGCTAACATACGCAAAAGAGAGCGAGAAGAGAAGGCAAAGCACGATCGATAAACTATGATCAAGAAGTGATCCTAGAACAACCTACGTCAAACATAACTCCAACACCGTGTTCGCTTCCCGGACTCCGCCGGAAAGAGACCATCACGGTAACACACGCTGTTGATTCATTTTAATTAAGGTCAAGTTTAGGTCTTCTACAACCGAACATTAACAAATTCCCATCTGCCCATGACCGCGGGCATGGCTTTCGAAAGTTCAAATCCCTGCAGGGGTGTCCCAACTTAGCCCATCACAAGCTCTCACGGTCAACGAAGGAATAGACCTCCTCCCGAGACATTCCGATCAGACTCGGTATCCCGGTACAACAAGACATTTCGATAGGGTAAAACTAAACCAGCAACACCGCCCAATGCGCCGACATCCTGATGGGAGCTGCACATATCTCGTTCTCAGGGCAACACCGGATAGGTCAAGCTACGAGTAAAACCAGCCCTCAAGTTTCCCCGAGGTGGCCCCGCAGGCTGCCCATTTCGGACCAACACTTAGACAAGCACTGGCCCGGGGGGGGGGTTAAAATAAAGATGACCCTCGAGAGAGCGACTCCCAAGGGAAAAATAGGTGGTGGTGAGGCAAATGGTAAAACCAAGGTTGGGCATTGCTGGAGGAGCTTTACTTAAGGCGAACTGTCAAGGGGTTCCCATTATTACCCAACCGCGTAAGGAACGCAAAATCCGGGAACATAACACCGATATGACGGAAACTAGGGCGGCAAGAGTGGAACAAAACACCAGGCATAAGGCCGAGCCTTCCACCCTTTACCAAGTATATAGATGCATTAATTAAATAAGATATATTGTGATATCCCAACAAGTAAACATGTTCCAACAAGGAACAACATCTCCATGTTCCAACGAGGAACAAACTTCAATCTTCACCTGCAACTAACAACGCTATAAGAGGGGCTGAGCAAAGCGGTAACATAGCCAATCAACGGTTTGCTAGGACATGGTGGGTTAGAGGTTTGACATGGCAATTTGGGAGGCTTGAAAGCAGGTGGTAGGCATCGTAGCATGGCATAGCAAAAGAGCGAGCATCTAGCAAAGCAAAGATAGAAGTGATTTCGAGGGTATGATCATCTTGCCTGAAATCCCGCAAGGAAGAAGAACAAGTCCATGAAGAAGACAAACGGACGTAGACGAACGGTTCCTCACAAGCACGACGTTACCGGAACCAACCCGAAGAAGCAAACACCGGAAAGAAGCACACAACATAGTAAACAACCACCACATAACATGGCATGATGCACAATCAAGTATGATGCATGTCCGGTTTAATGTAACATGGCATGGCAAAATGCACAAACAACACTACAAGTTAAGTGAAGCTCAATATGCAACGAGTTGCATATTGATGGAACACCACATGAATTATTTAGTTCTCTCTCGTTTAGGTACTCGACAATATTAAATGTTGTTAGCATGGCAAGAGAGTGAAGCAAAGTAAAACTACCTATCTAGTCAAGTTTAAATGAGGCCGGAAGCAACGAACAACAATTTCGGAAACTCCTCATATGCATATATTAGGTTTGGTACTGTTCTGCCCTAAAGAGTTGTTAAGCATGCAAAAATGATGCCGCCATGGTAAACTAGGCAAAATTCTACCCCATTTACATATAAAGATTATTTAATTTGGAGCTACGGTTATTTAGTTATGAATTAAGCATTTTAACATGGCATAGAGCAAAAATTAATCAAACAACATTTTAAACATTTTAAACATGGATGAAAGTTGGATATTATGAATCTAGACAAAATTCTAAGCAAGTTTCAGATATAAATAATTTTTAACTGATGCACGGATGATGAGTTATTAAATGTATGAAGTTTAGGGGCTATTCTGTAAAAACTGTAGTCTCAGGAAAAATGGACAAATTCGCAGCGCACAAAAAAAACAACTATGGGCTAAATCTAAGAAGAACTGGGCTGCTCACCATGGGCCACGGCCCGGTACGGTGAAGGAGGAGGCAGGCCGGGCAGGTGCTGCGTCCAGAGGCGGCCCATGCGCGACCCACGTGCGGCGCTCATCCTCCTCTGCTCGAAGCAGAGGCAGGAGTATGGCTCGGCAGCTGCAGCCGGCTATGTGGAATGACGGCGTGGCGGGGAAGAGCTCCGGCGAGGTCAGGAATGGATGGATCCGGCGAAGGGGATCCCAGATCCGGTGACGGAGGTGGCCGGCGGTACTCGGGGACGCGGAAAACAGCGAAGTGGAGCTCGTCCATGGCGGCCTCCCTTGGGATGGCAGGTGCAAGATGAGAAAGACAGAGAGATTAGAGAGGAGAGGACCCTGAGATGTAGGAAGGAGAGTGGGGCGGAGCGACCTGGGGTTGGCGGCGGCGGATCCGGAGGGCTGGTCGCCGGAGGCAGCGGTGGTGAGCGCGACCGGCTTCCGGGTCGAGCGGGAGCTCGGGGACGAGCGTCCTCAGGCACGAGGCGGCGGAGTTTCGGGCCCCGATGGGCTTCCTAGGGCCCAATCTGGGTCCTGGAGGGTCCGCGCGGCTGGGAGCGGCTAGGGCGACGTGGCGAAGCCACATGGCAGCGCGGGACTGGCTGGCGGGCGCGCGGAGGCGACGTGGAAGGCGGGGATTGGCAGGACGGTGGTTTCCGGTGACGGCGCGGCCTGTGGCTCGCTGCCAAGTGGTGGAGGAGGGTTGGGGCTCGCCGGAAAATGAGGAGAAGAAGGTGGGAGGCGGTTGGGAGATGATTGGGGGCACGGAATTTTAGGGGGAGGGCCAGGTAGCTGCCCAAAATGGAAGGGGAGTTGGTTTAAATAGGAAAAGGGGCTAGGATTAGGGTTAGGAGGGGGGGTTTCTTGACCGTCCGATCACGATCGGGCGGTTCCGGACGTGAGGAGAGGTAGTGTAACGCCCCAGATATACTTTCCATATTTGTATCCAACTCTTGCCGTCCCCGCCGCTAAGTTATATTTATTTCTCGGGTTCGGGTCTTTGTCTCCGTGTGTTGTTTTCTTTTTCGTGTATCTTTTATCATGTCATCACGTGCATTGCATTTGCATACATGTTCATCTCATGCATTCGAGCATTTTCCCCGTTGTCCGTTTTGCATTCCGGCGTTTCGTTCTCCTCCGGTGGTCATTTCTACCTTTCTTTCTTGTGTGGGGTTTAAACATTTCCGGATTGGACCGAGTCTTGCCAAGCGGCCTTGGTTTACTACCGGTAGACCGCCTGTCAAGTTTCGGGTCATTTGGACTTCGTTTGATACTCCAACGGTTAACCGAGGGACCGAAAAGGCCTCGTGTGTGTTGCAGCCCAACACCCCCCAAATTTGGCCCAAAACCCACCAAACTCTGCTCCATGTCCTAGAGCGTTCGATCACGATCGTGTGGGCGAAAACCGCACCTCATTTGGACTCTCCTAGCTCCCTCTATGCCTATTTATACCCCCCTCCATTCGGATCTCTTCTTCCCCCGTCCGAAACCCTAAAAAAAAACAGATCCATCTTCCCCCGCGCCGGGCCGGACGTGTCCGCCCGCGCCGGACGTTGTCCGCCCCGCCGCCGCACCCACTCACGCGCCGCCACGTGGGCCGCGCCCACATCGCCGCCGCCGGCCCGCAGGCCCACGCGGGGCCCTCCCAGCCCGCGTCATCGCCCCGCCGCCTCACGCCCGCAGCCGCCGTCATCCTCCTCGCGGCCGGCCACCCGGGGCACCGGCGCCGCCGCTCGCCATCGTCGTCGCCCCGCCGCCTCGAGCCGCGGCCCCGCCGTCCGCCGGCGCGCCCGCCGCCGCCGAACCTCGCCGTGGCCACCACCGGGCCCCGCCGCCCTCGTCCGGCTCCTCCGGCGGCCGGGTCGGGCTCCGGCGAGCCTCCCCACGCCCCTGCGGTCCTCCAACGGCGAGCTCCAACTCCGGTGAACAGTGCCCCGCGGTCAACCTCGAAGTCCGTGCCCGCGAGATCCCGATCTGGATCTGAGATATTTTGACCCGACGGTTGACTTTTCCCTTCAAACCCTAAGTTTTTATGCATCCTTTGACTGCTCGTATCTCCGCAACCGTAGATCCGTTTTGGGCGTATGATATATAAAAATCTTCACCCGACGGTTTTCTATCATGTTGTTTTGCTGCTCCGAAGAGAGCTTCGTGATCTGAAATTTCAGACTAGTGTTGATTTCACTAAGTCTGAAATCTGTTTTGCATTTGCGTTTTAGCCATGCTTGTTTGAACCTCTTAATGGATGAATTTGCCTATAGCTCAGTGCTAGTGTTTTGTCAACCATCTTGTGTACATCACTGCCATGTATTTTGTTTTCATGTTTGGTGGCTGTAGCATGTTCATTTCGTTGCATTTAGATGCCTACTTGCTGTAAATCGCAGACCGGTGTCATATCTTAAAACACTCGCCTTTTCCAAACCGTAACTCCGATTCCTGTGATCTTTATATCGTTTTCAAGCGATTTCATCCCCTCTATCCAGTGGCACACTTGGTTTTCCAAGTTGATGCCAGGTTCATGCATTTCCTGTCATATCTTGCATTTTGCATCCCGCATCGCATCCCGCATAGCATATCGTCATTTCATCATATTGCTTGGTCTTGCCCGTGGTTGATTGAATCCTTGTTGCTTGTTTGTCTTGTTGGGTAGAGCCGGGAGACGAGTTTGCTACCGAGGAGCCCGTTGAGTTTGCTTGTGAGGATCCAGTCAACTCTGACAACGGTGCAGGCAAGATGATCATACCCTCGAAATCACTACTATCTTTGCTATGCTAGTTTGCTCGCTCTTTTGCTTTGCCACTGCTCCGATGCCTACGTTTTGCTTGTCAGCCTCCCAATTGCCATGTTGAACCCCTAACCCACCATTGTCCTAGCAAACCGTTGATTGGCTATGTTACCGCTTTGCTCAGCCCTTCTTATAGCGTTGTTAGCTGCAGGTGAAGATTGGAGCCGTTCCTCGTGGGAACATTTTTTTTACTTGTTGGGATATCATTATATTGCTATGTTATCTTAATGCATCTATATACTTGGTAAAGGGTGGAAGGCTCGGCCTCTCGCCTAGTGTTTTGTTCCACTCTTGCCGCCCCTAGTTTCCGTCATATCGGTGTTATGTTCCCGGATTGTGCGTCCCTTACGCGGTTGGGTTATAATGGGAACCCCTTGATAGTTCGCCTTGATTAAAGCTTTTCCAGCAATGCCCACATTGGTTTTACCATTTGCCACCTAGCCTCTTTCTCCCTTGGGTTTCCGGAGCCCGAGGGTCATCTTATTTTACCCCCCCCCCCCGGGCCAGTGCTCCTCTGAGTGTTGGTCCACCTGTCAGCTACCGGTGGCTACCAGGGGCAACTCTGGGCTGGCCTACCCGTACCTAAGACAATCTGAGTGTGCCCTGAGAAAGAGATATGTGCAGCTCCTATCGGGATTTGTCGGCACATTTGGGCGGTGTTGTTGGTCTTGTTTTAACCTGTCGAAGTGTCTTGAGTTACCGAGATACCGAGTCTGATCGGAACGTCTTGGGAGGAGGTCTATTCCTTCGTTGACCGTGAGAGCTTGTCATGGGCTAAGTTGGGACTCCCCTGCAGGGATTGATCTTTCGAAAGCCGTGCCCGCGGTTATGGGCGGATGGGAATTTGTTAATGTCCGGTTGTAGATAACTTTAATTAAACTTAATTAAAACGAAACAACCGTGTGTGTTACCGTGATGGCCCCTTCTCGGCGGAGTCCGGGAAGTGGACACGGTGTTGGAGTTATGCTTGCGCAGGATGTTCCTTTAGCTTCTCGCTCGTGCTTCGCCTTCTCTTCTCGCTCTCTTTTGCGTATAAGTTAGCCACCATATATGCTAGTCGCTTGCTGCAGCCCCACATATATTTGCCTTATCCATTCCTATGAGCTTAAATAGTCTTGATCGCGTGGGTGTGAGATTGCTGAGTCCCTGTGGCTCACAGATACTTCAACTCCAGATGCAGGTCCAGGTGATTCTGCTCCAGTTGACGATTACGAGCTCAGGTGGGAGTTCGACGAGGACTCTCAGCGATACTACGTGTCTTTTCCGGATGATCAGTAGTGGTGCCTAGTTGGGGTTATCGATTCAGGACCTTGTCGCATGTTGGGGGTCTTTTCTATTTTGGCGCCGTAGTCGGGCCATGAGTGTTTGTTTGATGGATGTTATTTATGTACTCTGATGTGACGTGGCGAGTGTAAGCCAACTATGTTATCTCCCCCTTTTATTATATATTACATGGGATGTTGTAATGATTGCCCGACTTGCGACATTGCTTTCAATGCGGTTATGCCTCTAAGTCGTGCCTCGACACGTGGGAGCTATAGCCGCATCGAGGGCGTTACAAGTTGGTATCAGAGCCTTCCCCGACCTTAGGAGCCCCATTGCTTGATCGTTTTTAGCAGCCGAGTTGTGTCTAGAAAAATGTTTTGAGTCCTTAGGAATTATATATCGGAGAGCTTAGGAATTCTTTTACTTCCCAGTCTCCTCGTCGCTCTGGTAAGGCATCCTGGCGTAGAGTTTTGACTCTTCTCTTCTCAAATTTCACTTAAATTTTTTTTTAGGATCACGCGAGTATCTTGGTTTTGTTCCGATGGTTTTGTGACGAGAACATTGTTCTTGGTGCCTCCTGTCTTTAGGGGTTGTGGCAGTGTCCCGGGGAGTTGAGCTCCGAGGTGTTGTCGTCACAATTTTATCGTTGCAATTCTGGTATACTTGAGATATGTTCGCCGACATCGAAAATCTCTTTTATGCAGTTCGTTGGTGAGATAACCTCGACGCCACCCAGTACTGGGGCGGGAGTTCGGGAGTATCGCCATAACTTGTATAACGGATGCTTTTCGAAGGTTGAGGTAGATGGTTTCCGAAGTTTTCCTGGTTATGTGTTGAAGGATGGATACAGCTGGATGTAGGATTTGCTAGTTTGGGTGAGATATTGTGCTTCCCCTGTATCCCCAACACCTGATTGCATAACCGGAAAGGTTCGGGAGTTTCATAGGTGGGAATTCTAGTAGCTCTAGTTCTTCTTCCACGGATATTGGTTTGAGATTGGGATTTCTTACCGATTATTCGTTCTTGATCCGTACCTTGTTGATTTATTTCTCTACCTTAATTCTACGTGGCTTCTCAATTTATGGATATGTGATCATTTGAAGAGGAATGCATTCGTTCATTTTGTTCGGATGTGAAGACTATATGTTGCAATTTTCATTCCGTTGGATTCAGCTTCTATATTGTTGTCTATCAATGTGCTAATGGTGGTCAACCTCTTCAGGATGGCTCCTCCAACGCGCACGACTCCGAATCCTGATCCGCCTCCACCTCCGCCTCCTCCGGAAGCATGGCAAGCTGTGATGGCCGCTACTAATGCAAACACACAGTTGATCATGCAAATCCTTCAAGAGCGCAATCAAGGCAGTCAAGGGAATCAAGGCCACAATCAGCACCACTTTGCTACTCTGAACCAGTTCCTCGCAAATGGCCCAAAGACGTTCAGCGGTTGTGTTGAGGCTACCGATGCTGACGATTGGCTAGTGGATCTGGGCAAGCATTTTGAATGTAGCAACGTCAGGCCTGAAGATTTCGTCAAGTTCGCTTCTTTCCAGCTCAAAGATCAGGCTGCAGAGTGGTTCCAGCAGTACAAGGATTCCAGAGGTGGACGTGTTATCACTTGGGACGATTTCCGTCAAGATTTCCGCGCTCATCACATCCCTCAAAGTGTGGTTGAGAGTAAGCGTCAGGAATTCCGCAATCTGAAGCAAGGCTCTTTGTCTGTCTATGACTACAACAAGTTGTTCCAGAAGCTCGCCCGTTTTGCCAAGCAGGATGTTCCTGACGAGAAGAGCATGATCTATCAGTTCAGGGGTGGTCTTCGTGAGGAAATTCAGCTCGCTCTTGTCCTCTTTGAGCCGTTGAGATACGATGAGTTCTACAACATGGCACTGAAGCAAGAGGCTGCTCAGATGAGATGTGATGCTTCCAGGAAGCGTGCCAGAGATATTACTCCGTCTTCCTCTACTCAAGTGGTCAAGCAGCAGAAGTATTGGCTTCCTCCTCCTCCGTTCCGTCAGCCGTATCAGCAGAAGAGCAAAGGTGGCAGTGGTTTCTCCCACCCACCCAACCCAGGCTTTCAGAACAAGTCTTCGTCTCAAGCTCCAAGACCGAGTGCTCCGTATCACCGTCCGCTTTCAGAGGTCACGTGCAACAAGTGCCAACAGAAGGGTCACTATGCCAACAAGTGTACCAACCAGAGGCGTCTTCCTCCTCCTCCTCCTATCAGATCCGCAAGTACAGCTGTGGTCAAGCACAATCCCAAGCACGCCAAGGTCAATATGCTGAATGCAGCTCACGCAGAGGACTCGTCAGATGTGATCATGGGTAACCTTCCTGTTAATGATATTCCTGCAAATGTTCTTTTTGACACGGGTGCATCGCATTGTTTCATCTCGAGACCATTTTCATCTAAGCATGGGTTGCCTTCACAAATTTTGCCTAGTCCTTTAGCAGTTGTCTCTCCCGGTAAGCGCATGCAGGCTAACTCCATCGTTCCAGATGTTTCTATCACTCTGGGTGACTACAAGTTCTTGGCTTCTCCTACGGTTCTTGGCAACTCGGATATCGATCTTATTCTCGGGATGGACTGGCTCTCTAAGCATAAAGCTCAGCTTGATTGTGCAGCCAGGCAGATTCAACTGACTCATTCGTCTGAGGATGTTATTGTCTTTGCCGCTCGGGATAATACCATCCGGTTGTTTTCTCTCAATGAGAAGGGTGAATTGGATGCTATCTCGCAGATTCCGGTTGTTTGTGAATATCAAGACGTCTTTCCAGAAGAGCTCCCAGGAATGCCTCCAAACCGGCCGGTTGAATTCGTTATTGAACTTGAGCCCGGTACGGAACCTGTGTGCAAACGTCCCTACAAGCTCGGCCCCGAAGAGTTGAAGGAGTTGAAGAAACAACTCGATGAGCAAGAAAGATTGGGTCTCATTCGGCCTAGTACTTCTCCGTGGGGTTGTGGTGTTCTTTTTGTGAAGAAGAAGGATGGATCGAGTCGACTTTGTGTTGATTACCGTCCAGTAAACAAGAAGACCATCAAGAACAAATACCCACTTCCCAACATCAATGAGCTGTTCGAACAACTCAAGGGTGCTCAAGTATTCTCCAAGCTTGATCTCCGTATGGGTTATCATCAGATTCGTATTCGTGAGCAAGATATTCCCAAGACGGCGTTCAGAACAAGCTTTGGTTCATATGAATACACCGTCATGTCTTTTGGCCTCGCCAACGCTCCTCCGACGTTCTCTCGCATGATGAACTTCATCTTCAACCCCTACACCAATGAATTCGTTTTGGTCTATCTCGACGACATTCTGGTTTTCTCGAAGAACAAGGAAGATCATGCCAAGCACTTGCGTTTGGTTCTTGACAAGCTCAGAGAACATCAGTTCTACGCCAAGTTCTCCAAGTGTGAATTTTGGCTCGATGAGGTTCTTTATCTTGGTCATATCATCTCTGCCAAGGGCATTTCCGTGAATCCTGAGAAGGTGTCCGCAATTGTGAATTGGGAACCTCCTCAGAACGTAAAGCAACTCCGCAGTTTCCTCGGTCTCGCAAGCTATTGCAGAAGATTCGTTGAAAACTTTTCTAAGATCGCCAAGCCTCTCTCAAATCTTCTTCAGAAGCACGTCAAGTACGTTTGGTCTCCGGAGTGTGATATTGCTTTCAACACTTTGAAAGAGAAATTGATCACTGCTCCAGTTCTGACTCCGCCTGATGAAACCAAGCCGTACGAGGTCTTTTGTGATGCCTCTCTCCAAGGTCTCGGTGCTGTACTGATGCAAGAGAAGAAAGTTGTTGCTTATACCTCTCGCCAGTTGAAACCTAATGAGAAGAACTACCCCACTCATGATCTCGAGTTGGCGGCAGTTGTGCACGCTTTGTTGACTTGGAGACATCTTCTATTGGGAAGGAAAGTGGATATTTTCACTGATCACAAGAGTCTCAAGTACATCTTCACTCAGCCTAATCTCAACCTCAGGCAGACTCGATGGGTCGAAATGATTCAAGAGTACAATCCGAGTATCGAGTATACTCCAGGCAAGGCTAATGTGATTGCTGACGCTTTGAGCAGAAAAGCATATTGCAACAGTCTGATTCTCAAGCCTTATCAACCCGAGCTTTGTGAAGCTTTCCGCAAACTTAATCTGCAAGTTGTTCCTCAAGGTTTCCTCGCCAACCTTCAAGTCTCTCCTACCTTAGAAGACCAGATTCGCCAAGCCCAACTTCTTGATGCTATGGTGAAGAAGGTGAAGATTGGTATTGCAAAGAGTCAGTCCAAGTACAAGTGCTACCGACTTGATGACAAGGACACTCTCTTCTTCGAGGATCGAATTGTTGTGCCCAAAGGTGAACTCCGTAAGGTGATCATGAACGAGGCTCACAACTCTCTCCTCTCCATCCACCCTGGTAGTACGAAGATGTATCAGGACCTCAAGCAAGCTTATTGGTGGACTCGAATGAAGCGCGAGATCGCTCAATTCGTGAACGAATGTGATGTCTGCAGAAGAGTGAAGGCAGAACACCAAAGGCCAGCTGGTCTCCTCCAACCTCTTGCCATTCCAGAATGGAAGTTTGACCACATTGAAATGGACTTCGTGACTGGGTTTCCAAAGTCCAAGCGTGGCAATGATGCTATATTTGTCGTCATCGACAAGCTCACCAAAGTGGCTCATTTTCTGCCTATCAAAGAGTCGATCACTGCAGCTCAATTGGCGGAACTCTATACCTCTCGCATTGTCTCTCTGCACGGTATTCCTCAAGTGATATCTTCAGACCGTGGCAGCATCTTTACCTCCAAGTTTTGGGATTCTTTTCAGAAGGCCATGGGCACCAACATCCGCTTCAGCACAGCTTTCCATCCTCAAACAAGCGGTCAAGTCGAGCGTGTCAACCAGATTCTTGAAGATATGCTCAGGGCTTGTGTGATCTCCTTCGGCATGAAGTGGGAGGATTGTCTTCCTTATGCTGAATTCTCATACAACAACAGCTTTCAAGCAAGTTCGGGCAAGGCCCCCTTTGAAATTCTGTATGGCAGGAAGTGCCGTACCCCTCTCAACTGGTCTGAAACCGGTGAACGTCAGCTGCTGGGTAATGACTTAATCACAGAAGCAGAAGAAATGTGCAAAGTCATTCGTGATAACCTCAAAGCAGCCCAGTCCCGCCAGAAGAGCTACTATGATAGTAAGCACCGTGATCTGGCTTTCGAGATCGGAGATCATGTTTACCTCCGCGTCTCTCCCATGAAAGGTACTCGTCGCTTCGGTATCAAAGGGAAGCTTGCCCCTAGATACGTGGGACCTTTCAAGATTGTCAGCAAGAGAGGCGACCTCGCCTATCAACTCGAGCTTCCTTCAAACTTTGCAAATGTTCATGATGTGTTCCATGTCTCTCAGCTTCGAAAGTGCTTCAAGACTCCTGACCGCACCGTCAACTTCGAGGACATTGAGCTCCAAGAAGATCTCTCCTATCGTGAGCACCCAGTTGCTATTCTTGAAGAGACTGAACGCAAGACTCGCAACAAGTCAATCAAATTTCTCAAAGTCAAGTGGTCACACCATTCCGACCGTGAAGCTACCTGGGAACGCGAGGATCACCTCCGTTCTGAGTACCCGGAGTTCTTTCAGTCCTAGATCTCGGGACGAGATCTTTTCGTAGTGGTGGAGTGTTGTAACGCCCCAGATATACTTTCCATATTTGTATCCAACTCTTGCCGTCCCGGCGCTAAGTTATATTTATTTCTCGGGTTTGGGTCTTTGTCTCCGTGTGTTGTTTTCTTTTTCGTGCATCTCTTATCATGTCATCACGTGCATTGCATTTGCATACATGTTCATCTCATGCATTCGAGCATTTTCCCCGTTGTCCGTTTTGCATTCCGGCGTTTCGTTCTCCTCCGGTGGTCATTTCTACCTTTCTTTCTTGTGTGGGGTTTAAACATTTCCGGATTGGACCGAGTCTTGCCAAGCGGCCTTGGTTTACTACCGGTAGACCGCCTGTCAAGTTTCGGGTCATTTGGACTTCGTTTGATACTCCAACGGTTAACCGAGGGACCGAAAAGGCCTCGTGTGTGTTGCAGCCCAACACCCCCCAAATTTGGCCCAAAACCCACCAAACTCTGCTCCATGTCCTAGAGCGTTCGATCACGATCGTGTGGGCGAAAACCGCACCTCATTTGGACTCTCCTAGCTCCCTCTATGCCTATTTATACCCCCCTCCATTCGGATCTCTTCTTCCCCGTCCGAAACCCTAAAAAAAAACAGATCCATCTTCCCCCGCGCCGGGCCGGACGTGTCCGCCCGCGCCGGACGTTGTCCGCCCCGCCGCCGCACCCACTCACGCGCCGCCACGTGGGCCGCGCCCACATCGCCGCCGCCGGCCCGCAGGCCCACGCGGGGCCCTCCCAGCCCGCGTCATCGCCCCGCCGCCTCACGCCCGCAGCCGCCGTCATCCTCCTCGCGGCCGGCCACCCGGGGCACCGGCGCCGCCGCTCGCCATCGTCGTCGCCCCGCCGCCTCGAGCCGCGGCCCCGCCGTCCGCCGGCGCGCCCGCCGCCGCCGAACCCCGCCGTGGCCACCACCGGGCCCCGCCGCCCTCGTCCGGCTCCTCCGGCGGCCGGGTCGGGCTCCGGCGAGCCTCCCCACGCCCCTGCGGTCCTCCACCGGCGAGCTCCAACTCCGGTGAACAGTGCCCCGCGGTCAACCTCGAAGTCCGTGCCCGCGAGATCCCGATCTGGATCTGAGATATTTTGACCCGACGGTTGACTTTTCCCTTCAAACCCTAAGTTTTTATGCATTCTTTGACTGCTCGTATCTCCGCAACCGTAGCTCCGTTTTGGGCGTATGATATATCAAAATCTTCGCCTCGACATGTACATCATTTCATTCCATTGCATCATTTGCATTTGAGGTCATCTTGATATCCAAAATGCTGTTAGAAGGAGGCTTCGTGAGTTAAACTGCAGATCCGTTAGTTCATCATGCACTTTTGTCATTTTTGCTATATTTAATTCGTGCATGATATGCCTGTGCCCCTTTGGGATGAATTGTGAAGCATCTTGTCTTCTTTCCAGAGGTGCCACCCATGCATTTTTAGGATGTGTGTGTTGTCTTGTGCAAGCTTGCAAAGAGAGGTACTTGAGATTGCAGATTTCAGGGACTTAGTGATTTTCACTAAGTCTGGGATATTTTAGTTCATGATGCTATATGTCCAGCTTGTTTCCTAGTGATCCGTGCCTCTTTTGAGGATGATCAGTAAGGGAGTTTTGATATTTATGTCATGCTCTATCCATCCATGTCTTTGTTGGCATTTGTGGAGTGCTCTAGGTTGACTCAATCGAGCTCAACTTTTGCTTCGTTGTTAATCTGGGCAGATCGTCAACTTGTTTGCGATTTCGCCGATGCTACCGTTAGTGTTCCATGCATGCTATGCCTTCGTTCTTGCCATGTGTAGCTAGCACTTTGTGCCTTCTTGCTGGTTATATGCTTTCCTTGCCATGACTTGCACCGTAGTGAGTGCATCGAGCTCGTTTACATGCCTTCGTGAGTTAAATTTCAGCATGTCTCAGTTTTCACTAAGTCTGAAAACTGATTGTGTTCGAGCGATGTTCGTGAGCTCGGTAGAGTATTTTGTGAACCCTTTTGGCCCCAGGTCACTTTGGGTGTTTTATTAAGCTTGTTGAGTAGCTCCATGCCATGTTCTTACTTGTCATGTTCAGGTTTTCTATCATGTTGTTTTGCTGCTCCGAAGAGAGCTTCGTGATCTGAAATTTCAGACTAGTGTTAATTTCACTAAGTCTGAAATCTGTTTTGCATTTGCGTTTTAGCCATGCTTGTTTGAACCTCTTAATGGATGAATTTGCCTATGGCTCAGTGCTAGTGTTTTGTCAACCATCTTGTGTACATCACTGCCATGTATTTTGTTTTCATGTTTGGTGGCTGTAGCATGTTCATTTCGTTGCATTTAGATGCCTACTTGCTGTAAATTGCAGACCGGTGTCATATCTTAAAACGCTCGCCATTTCCAAACCGTAACTCCGATTCCTATGATCTTTATATCGTTTTCAAGCGATTTCATCCCCTCTATCCAGTGGCACACTTGGTTTTCCAAGTTGATGCCAGGTTCATGCATTTCCTGTCATATCTTGCATTTTGCATCCCGCATCCCGCATAGCATATCGTCATTTCATCATATTGCTTGGTCTTGCCCGTGGTTGATTGTATCCTTGTTGCTTGTTTGTCTTGTTGGGTAGAGCCGGGAGACGAGTTCGCTACCGAGGAGCCCGTTGAGTTTGCTTGTGAGGATCCAGTCAACTCTGACAACTGTGCAGGCAAGATGATCATACCCTCGAAATCACTACTATCTTTGCTATGCTAGTTTGCTCGCTCTTTTGCTTTGCCACTGCTACGATGCCTACCTTTTGCTTGTCAGCCTCCCAATTGCCATGTTGAACCTCTAACCCACCATTGTCCTAGCAAACCGTTGATTGGCTATGTTACCGCTTTGCTCAGCCCTTCTTATAGCGTTGTTAGCTGCAGGTGAAGATTGGAGCCGTTCCTCGTGGGAACATTTATTTACTTGTTGGGATATCATTATATTGCTATGTTATCTTAATGCATCTATATACTTGGTAAAGGGTGGAAGGCTCGGCCTCTCGCCTAGTGTTTTGTTCCACTCTTGCCGCCCTAGTTTCCGTCATATCGGTGTTATGTTCCCGGATTGTTGCGTCCCTTACGCGGTTGGGTTATAATGGGAACCCCTTGATAGTTCGCCTTGATTAAAGCTTTTCCAGCAATGCCCAACATTGGTTTTACCATTTGCCACCTAGCCTCTTTTTCCCTTGGGTTTCCGGAGCCCGAGGGTCATCTTATTTTACCCCCCCCCCCGGGCCAGTGCTCCTCTGAGTGTTGGTCCACCTGTCAGCTACCGGTGGCTACCAGGGGCAACTCTGGGCTGGCCTACCCGTACCTAAGACAATCTGAGTGTGCCCTGAGAAAGAGATATGTGCAGCTCCTATCGGGATTTGTCGGCACATTCGGGCGGTGTTGCTGGTCTTGTTTTAACCTGTCGAAGTGTCTTGAGTTACCGAGATACCGAGTCTGATCGGAACGTCTTGGGAGGAGGTCTATTCCTTCGTTGACCGTGAGAGCTTGTTATGGGCTAAGTTGGGACTCCCCTGCAGGGATTGATCTTTCGAAAGCCGTGCCCGCGGTTATGGGCAGATGGGAATTTGTTAATGTCCGGTTGTAGATGACTTGAACTAAACTTAATTAAAACGAATCAACCGTGTGTGTTACCGTGATGGCCCCTTCTCGGCGGAGTCCGGGAAGTGGACACGGTGTTGGAGTTATGCTTGCGCAGGATGTTCCTTTAGCTTCTCGCTCGTGCTTCGCCTTCTCTTCTCGCTCTCTTTTGCGTATAAGTTAGCCACCACATATGCTAGTCGCTTGCTGCAGCTCCACATATATTTGCCTTATCCATTCCTATGAGCTTAAATAGTCTTGATCGCGTGGGTGTGAGATTGCTGAGTCCCTGTGGCTCACAGATACTACAACTCCAGATGCAGGTCCAGGTGATTCTGCTCCAGTTGACGATTACGAGCTCAGGTGGGAGTTCGACGAGGACTCTCAGCGATACTACGTGTCCTTTCCAGATGATCAGTAGTGGTGCCTAGTTGGGGTTATCGATTCAGGACCTTGTCGCATGTTGGGGGTCTTTTCTATTTTGGCGCCGTAGTCGGGCCATGAGTGTTTGGTTGATGGATGTTATTTATGTACTCTGATGTGACGTGGCGAGTGTAAGCCAACTATGTTATCTCCCCCTTTTATTATATATTACATGGGATGTTGTAATGATTGCCCGACTTGCGACATTGCTTTCAATGCGGTTATGCCTCTAAGTCGTGCCTCGACACGTGGGAGCTATAGCCGCATCGAGGGCGTTACAGGTAGGCTGGACCTAGGTGGGCTGCAAGTGGGTTGTGAAAAGAGGTTGGGCTGAGATGAGAGGAGAGGAGTGCAGCCCGGCAACTGTTTCCGGAGACCGAAAATGTCCGACGTTTGACCGGCTATATTGCCGCTATAGTTTAACGGTTGGGCTATCAAACGAACTCCGAATGCGATGAAACTTGACATGCGGTCTAGCTACACTAAAATAAGACCACACGTCAACTCTCATCCCATTCTGAGAACATTTAGCAGCCACTTATAAAATACTATTTCAGACATGCCGCGGGCGCGTGCAAGTGTGTCTGGGCTCAGAACAGACAACAGAGAGAACGAGGAGGCCGGGATGGATGCAAGTTTTGAAAACATGATGATGCAATGCACATGATGACATGATAAGATGCAACACACAAGCAAATGACATGGCAACGACGGCGAATAACTGGACGACAACTGGCACATCGGTCTCGGGGCGTTACACCGGTACAGGCACTGCAGCAGATCTCTGAGCTCAAGGCACTCTGGCAAATGCATCCGTGGTTGTCTTGCCCTTCGTCTCCTGCATGTCATCCTGTAGCTGCTCCACAACAGACTGAATCTCAGTTACTTTGACATCTAAATCATAGAATTTTTGTTCCACGATTCTTTCCAGGCTCTCCTGGTTTTGAGTTATGGTGGCCAACCCCTTCTCAATCCTCAGAGATGATGCTATCAAGTAACCAAGCTGGTCCTGCTTGCTTTTCAAAAAGTACTCAGATGCCTCCTCTTGAGTTGGCATCTTGGTAGCCTTCTCCATCTTTGCCTTCTCCTTCTTTGCTTGTGCTTGCACTGAGGAGGGTTCATCTTCATTCATCACAACTTGGTTGTCCTCGAAGTCAGGATAGATAGGCAAGTGTTCCTTATCCAACAAGTATGTGCCTGTGCCCATCTTTGAGTTTATCAACTCCTGGATCTGTGGGGCATATCCACAACTTCTTTTCTGGTCAGGCATGTTGCAAACACTGACAGCAGACCCTGTGAATAGATATAGATGAGATAGAGTGGATGAGCATCACAAAATGCAGAGGTTTTTGCAAAAGAATGAGTCAAAAAACTTAGTTTTAGTTTTCCACAGAAAGCATTTCGGATCAACCGATTTGCAAACTCGGTGATACCGAAGCAGCTGTTGGAACCTAAACTAGTGAACTCGGTCAGACCAAGTCACAGTTCGGTGGCACCGAGACTGCTAGGGTTTCACAAAGTCCTGAACTCGGTCACACCGATTTGCAATTCTCGGTCAGACCGAGAACCATATGTGCAATGGCCTTGGCCGAATCTGTGGAACCGAGTTCTGCAACCCGGTGGGTCCGAGATGGTTTCGGCGGAAACCTAACCCTAAATTTTCGATTCAACTCTAATCTACGGAGTGTTTTGACTGGATAGAAGCGTTTCAATCATGGTAAGAATCATAATGAACACAATATGCTAGGAATCGGACGGGGATAGCACTATGATCGAGTCCATACCCTAGTTCGGCAATGAACTCGCTACGGCGGCAACGGCGGGGAAGAATTCCGTTGACGACGGCGGAAACCAGCGACAAGAGGCGGCTGGCGACGAGGAGGATGATCCGGAGACCCAGGAGGCAGAGCGAGCTATGCGCGGGCGAAGGGGTTTCGGATAAACTTCCAAAATTTTACCCATGAGTATATATAGCCCGACCCTGTCGGTGTGACCGAGTGGAACAACTCGGTGGCACCGAGATGCATAACTATTGACAGTTACAGCAACTCGGTGTGACCAAAAAGTTCAAATCGGTTGCACCGAGATTGAAAACCTAGATCGACTTAGTGATCTCGGTATGACCGAAATGGATGAATCGGTCAGACCGAAACACACAAAGAAGTTTTGGAAGTTTAAGTCTATGACGAATCGGGGACTCCGAGTGCTCCTCACACAGAGTGGTTCGAATCTGACTTGATCAAATTTTATGATGTAGCATGAATAGAGTTTGAGACGAGAAAAGCATAGATAGCTAGAGAGGGTTCTTAGGCATTCTTGTCCATCCACTTGGCAAAAGAAAAGAAAACCAATCAATCAAAACAACAAGTGGGTGTCCTTGAATGAGTAAAATATGCAATCAACATGCTCACACAATAAAATGGCAATTGGAATATGTGGCAAAGCATGCACAACCAATTCTAGCATCTATCAAACAATTTGCGATGACCAGGTCATCTATATATGAGTATATTGACTTAGCAGTCAAATGAGAACATTTGATCAGAGGTCATATTCATCGTTTAAGCACAAGTGGGGTTACCACTTTTACATAAAGCATTGTTATGTTCACACCATTAGAGTTGCTTTAGCTCAATTCTTAGAGTAAAGCTCCCCCTAGATGTGAGATCCCCCCTAAGAGGGATGAACTAACCTTGGGTTTTGTCGATGATGACTTCGTGTAGATGTTGAAGATGTGGATGCTCAATGTTGATGTAGATCATTTGGAGCTATCCATTGGAGTGAGTTGCACTTTCAATACCTACACGGGTTAGTCCCACAAGGAACAAACAAGGATATCCATAGACATAGAGTGATGCACACACAAGATGATGTCTATGAAAGCTTTTAGGTTACCTTGTCCCTTGTCTTACCAACAAGAGGGTTTGTGACTCCTTGAACTAGTGCAAGATGTGGAAGTTGATTGCACTTGTTCTTGCCAAGATGATAAGAGTGAAGTATGTTGGCGGAGTCACCCTCCAGAACTCTCTAGTTCTTCTTCTTCGGGATCCACGCCATCTTGATGGGAATCCTTGGTGTTGTAGTTGTACTTGATGAAGTGGAACTTGAAGTAGTCTTGGGAACCCACTTGACCAAGGCCTTAGGAGCTTCTTCAAATGCATCAATTTCCTCTTGAAACTTTTCCTTGCCTTTTTGCTTGTGGTCTTGTGGTGGAAGATCATCTTGAGCTTGTGTCCCTTTGAGAGAAGTAGGATCATACTCCTCATGTTGAGGAACAAACTTCGTCTTGGGGTATTGATCTTCTTCCCACTCAACTCCATTGGCATTGAACTTTCGTTCAAAATCAACACCTTGATTCTTCCGGTGCCTTCCTTGCTTGCGTACAATTTCCTCGAATTGCTTACTTCCGGCAAGGCTGTTGTAAACACCTTTCTCTATAATTTCCTTCAATAAGCTATTTTCTTGCTCAAGTGTAACTTGGCTAAGAGAATCATTAGTGGAATCAAGAGAACTACTAGAAGCAACAATATTGGATTTAGCATGATTATTGTTACTACTAGAGGAAGAATCTTTCTTGTTCTTGTTACTAGACTTGACTTGAGGCATGTAAGTGGATAAGAGTAAACACTTGGCAATGTAAGAAGAACTTTTCTTGCGAAGATCATCATTGATTGCTTTTAAGAACTCATGCTCTTGCTCAAGGTTGATCTTTTCAAAGCATAATTTCTCATGAGTCCTTAAAAGTTCTCGATGATCTCCTAAGATAGTTTCATGAGCTAACTTAAGAGTGTTTAGTTCTTTAGTTAGAGACTCAATCTTCTCCTTATCACTGTCATTTGTTTTATCTTGATTAGCATGATTAATTGACGTTTCATCATAGTATTCATCACTAGAGTTATCAACAAGTAAATCATCATCACCTAACAAGTCATCTTCATCACTATTGAAATCAACATAATCGGGGTGTGATACCTTTGGGCCTTTAGCCATGAAGCATGTTCCAACTCCTTCATTTAGTGAATCAAATATGTCGTAGGAGTTGGTTGTCACAAGTGCTAGACCAGCAACACCTTCATCTTGAGTATATTCAGAGTCGGAGTGATAGCTTCTCTCGGAGTGGTTGTCGGAGTCGGAGCCGGATACCCATTCACCAACATGAGCTTGATGTCTTCGTTTTGTGTAGCTCCTTGATGACTTGTCCTTTCTTTCCGAATCCTTGCTTCTCCGTGAGGGTCTTCGTTCATAACGATCATCTCTACTCCTTCTTTCTCTAGATGGTGATTCTTCTCTTCTACTTCTTCTCTTGGGAGAATCTTCTCTTCTCTTGTAGGGGGCCGTACACTCATTGGAATAGTGTCTGGGCCTTCCACAATTGTAGCAGTTTCGCTCTCGACTAGAAGATCTTTTGTCATTGTAGGACCTTGATTTGGAGCTTCTCTCTTTGCTTCTACTCTTGTAGAACTTGTTGAAGTTCTTCACCATTAAGCTCAATTCTTCATTGAAGGTTTGTTTCTCACTCGATGATGTGGGGGCTTCACATGAGGCTTTGTAAGCACCACTTGATTTGTTGTGAAGTTCCTCTTTATCCTTGAGTGACATCTCATGAGCAACAATTCTTCCGATGACTTCCATTGGCTTGAGATCTTTGTAATTGGGCATCATTTGGATCAATGTGCACACGGTATCATATTTTCCATCCAAGGCTCTTAGGATCTTCTTGATGATGAATCTATCGGTCATCTCTTCACTCCCTAAGCCGGCAATCTCATTTGTGATAAGAGCAAGCCTAGAGTACATTTCAGCGACACCTTCACCATCCTTCATTTTGAACTAGTCAAGTTGACTTTGAAGCACATCCAACTTGGATTCTTTGACGGAGTTGGTACCTTCATGCATGTCAATCAAAGTATCCCAAATTTCCTTTGCATTCTCAAGATGGCTGATTTTGTTGGATTCTTCGGGGCACAATCCGTTGAAGAGGATATCACAAGCTTGAGCATTGTATTGTAGCATCTTCAACTCATCCACGGTAGCTTCACAATTTGGTTCTTTCCCATCAAAGAATTCACCTTGCAAGCCAACACACACAATAGCCCAAACGGCGGGGTTATGTCCAAGAATATGCATTTTCATCTTATGCTTCCAACTAGCAAAATTAGTACCATCAAAGTAAGGACCTCTACGATGATAATTTCCCTCGCTAGACGCCATACTCTCGTAGGTTGTGAAACCAAGGCTATGACCACCAAAAGCTATGGAAATCAAAGCAAATGGAGACCAAAGCTCTTATACCACTTGTAGGATCGAAAGTATGTCTAGAGGGGGGTGATTAGACTACTTGACCAAATAAAAATCTAGCCTTTTCCCAATTTTAGTTCTTGGCAGATTTTAGCTATCTTAGCACAAGTCAAGCAATCTTCACACAATTCAAGCAAGCATGCAAAAGAGTATATGAGCAGCAGAAAGTAAAGCATGCAACTTGCAAGAATGTAAAGGGAAGGGTTTGGAGGATTCAAACGCAATTGGAGACACGGATGTTTTTGTCGTGGTTCCGATAGGTGGTGCTATCGTACATCCACGTTGATGGAGACTTCAACCCACAGAGGGTAACGGTTGCGCAAGTCCACGAAGGGCTCCACCCACAAAGGGTCCACGAAGAAGCAACCTTGTCTATTCCATCATGGCCATCGCCCACGAAGGACTTGCCTCACTAGCGGTAGATCTTCATGAAGTAGGCGATCTCCTTTCCCTTACAAACTCCTTGGTTCAACTCCACAATCTTGTCAGAGGCTCCCAAGTGACACCTAGCCAATCTAGGAGACACCACTCTCCAAGAAGTAACAAATGGTGTGTTGATGATGAACTCCTTGCTCTTGTGCTTCAAATGATAGTCTTCCCAACACTCAACTCTCTCTCACAGGATTTGGATTTGGTGGAAAGAAGATTTGAGTGTAAATCAACTTGGGGAAGGCTAGAGGTCAAGATTCATATGGTTGGAATGGAATATCTTGACCTCAACACAAGTGTAGGTGGTTCTCTCTCAGAAAATGTGTATTGGAAGTGTAGGTATGTTCTGATGGCTCTCTCCATGAATGAAGAGTGGGTGGAGGGGTATATATAGCCTCCACACAGAAACTAACCGTTACACACAATTTGCCAAACTCGGTGGGACCGAATGGTTAAACTCGGTCGGACCGATTCAGCAAACCTAGTGACCATTAGGATTTTCGGTGGGACTGAGATGCAACTCAGTAGGACCGATATGGTTAGGGTTAGGGCATAACGTAATCTCGGTGTGACCGATTACACAAACTCGGTGGGACCGATTTTGGTAATAAGCTAACCAAAGAGTTGGTCAGGTAAACTCGTAGGGACCGATTCGCTCATCTCGGTGAGACCGAAATGTTACAAAAGGGAAACAGAGAGTTTACATTGCAATCTCGGTGGGACCGATCGCTCATCTCGATAAGACCGAAACGTTAAACAGGGAAACAGAGAGATTACAATCCCATCTCGGTGAGACCGAGATCCCTATCGGTGAAACCGAATTGCTAGGGTTTGTGGCAGTGGCTATGACATTTGAAACTCGGTGGCGTCGGATAGATAGAATCGGTGGGGCCGAGTTTGACTTTTGGTTTAGGTCATATGTGGATGTGGGAAGGTAGTTGAGGGTTTTGGAGCATATCATTAAGCACTTTGAGCAACCAAGCCATTAAGCAACACCTCATCCCTCCTTGATAGTATTGGCTTTTCCTATAGACTCAATGTGATCTTGGATCACTAAAATATAAAATGTAGAGTCTTGATCTTGAAGCTTGAGCCAAACTTTTTGTCCTTAGAATTTTGAGGGATCCACTTTCCTCATCCATGCCATGCCATTCATTGAGCTTTTCCTGAAATATTAATCTTGGAATAATGTTAGCTCAATGAGCTATATGTTGTTAGGAATTACCAAAACCACTCGGGGATAGTTGCACTTTCATCACCATGCCGTCGTGCTGATGGAACTCTCCCTCAAAGCTCGGCTAGATTGGAGTTCGAGGGACGTCATCGAGCTGAATGTGTGCTGAACTCGGAGGTGCCGTGCATTCGGTACTTGATCGGTCGGATCGTGAAGACGTACGACTACATCAACCGCGTTATGCTAACGCTTCTGCTTTCGGTCTACGAGGTACGTGGACACACTCTCCCCTCTCGTGGCTATGCATCACCATCATCTTGCGTGTGCGTAGGAATTTTTTTGAAATTACTACGTTCCCCAACAGTGGTATCAGAGCCTGGTTTTATGCATTGATGTAATATGCACGAGTAGAACACAAGTGAGTTGTGGGCGATATAAGTCATACTGCTTACCAGCATGTCACACTTTGGTTCGGCGGTATTGTTGGATGAAGCGGCCCGGGCCGACATTACGCGTACGCTTACGCGAGACTGGTTCTACCGACGTGCTTTGCACACAGGTGGCTGGTGGGTGTCAGTTTCTGCAACTTTAGTTGAACCGAGTGTGGCTACGCCCGGTCCTTGCGAAGGTTAAAATAACACTAACTTGACAAACTATCGTTGTGTTTTTGATGCGTAGGTAAGAACGGTTCTTGCTCAGCCCATAGCAGCCACGTAAAACTTGCAACAACAAAGTAGAGGACGTCTAACTTGTTTTTGCCGGGCATGTTGTGATGTTATATGGTCAAGACGTGATGAGATATAAGTTGTTGTATGAGATGATCATGTTTTGTTGAAGTTATCGGCAACTGGCAAAAGCCTTATGGTTATCTCTCCATTGCATAAGATGCAAGCGCCAAATAATTGCTTTACTTTATCGCTATGCGATAGCAATAGTTGCAAGAGCAATTGTTGGCGAGACGACCATGTGACGACACATTGATATAGATCAAGATTATGGAGATCATGGTGTCATGCCGGTGACGATGGAGATCATGACGATGCTTTGGAGATGGAGATCAAAGGCACAAGATGACGATGGCCATATCATGTCACATATTATGATTGCATGTGATGTTTATCTTTTATACATCTTATTTTGCTTAGTTCGGCGGTAGCTTTATAAGATAATCTGTCACTAAATTATCAAGGTATAAGTGTTCTCCCTGAGTATGCACTGTTGCGAAAGTTCTTCGTGCTGAGACACCACATGATGATCGGGTGTGATGGGCTCTACGTTCAAATACAACGGGTGCAAAACAGTTGCACACGCGGAATACTCAGGTTAAACTTGACGAGCCTAGCATATAACAGATATGGCCTCGGAACACGGAGACCGAAAGGTCGAGCGTGAATCATATAGTAGATATGATCAACATAGTGATGTTCACCATTGAAACTACTCCATCTCACGTGATGATCGGACATGGTTTAGTTGATATGGATCACGTGATCACTTAGAAGATTAGAGGGACGTTTGTCTAAGTGGGAGTTCTTAAGTAATATGATTAATTGAACTTTAATTTATCATGAACTTAGTCCTGGTAGTATTAGCATATCTATGTTGTGGATCAATAGCTCGCAATGTTGCTCCCAGTTTATTGTGTTCCTAGAGAAAAATTATGTTGAAAAATGTTAGTAGCAATGATGCGGATTGGATCCGTGATCTGAGGATTATCCTCATTGCTGCACAGAAGAATTATGTATTTGATGCACCGCTAGGTGACAGACCTATTGTAGGAGTAGATGCAGACGTTATGAACGTTTGGCTAGCTCAATATGATGACTACTTGATAGTTTAGTGCACCATGCTTAACGGCTTAGAATCGGGACTTCAAAGACGTTTTGAATGTCATGGACCATATGTGATGTTCCAGGAGTTGAAGTTAATATTTCAAGCAAATACCCAAGTTGAGAGATATGAAGTCTCCAACAAGTTCTATAGCTAAAAAGATGGAGGAGAATAGCTCAAGCAGTGAGCATGTGCTCAGATTGTCTGGGTACTACAATCACTTGAATCAAGTGGGAGCTAATCTTCCAGATAAGATAGTGATTGGCAGAATTCTCTAGTCACCATCACCAAGTTAGTAGAACTTCGTGATGAACTATGATATGCAAGGGATAATGGAAACGATTCCCAAGCTCTTCGTAATGCTGAAATCGACGAAGGTAGAAATCAAGCAAAATATCAAGTGTTGATGGTAGACAAGACCACTAGTTTCAAGAAAAGGGCAAAGGGAATAAGGGGAACTTCAAGAAGAACGGCAAGCAAGTTGCTGCTCAAGTGAAGAAGCCCAAGTCTGGTCCTAAGCCTGAGACTAAGTGCTTCTACTGCAAAGGGACTGGTCACTGGAAGCGGAACCGCCCCAAGTATTTGGCGGATAAGAAGGATGGCAAAGTGAACAAAGGTATATTTGATATACAGATTATTGATGTGTATTTTACTAGTGTTCGTAGCAACCCCTCGGTATTTGATACTAGTTCAGTTGCTAAGAGTAGTAACTC
Source organism: Triticum aestivum (assembly GCF_018294505.1). Taxonomy (NCBI): domain Eukaryota; kingdom Viridiplantae; phylum Streptophyta; class Magnoliopsida; order Poales; family Poaceae; genus Triticum; species Triticum aestivum. The sequence continues at coordinate 252,706,641 of NC_057809.1, read as the reverse complement.
GAAACGGGAGTTGCAGAATGAACAGAGACTAGTTAAGGGTGAAGTGACGATGTGTGTTGGAAGTGGTTCCAAGATTGATATGATCATCATCGCACACTCCCTATACTTTCGGGATTAGTGTTGAACCTAAATAAGTGTTATTTGGTGTTTGCGTTGAGCATGAATATGATTTGATCATGTTTATTGCAATACGGTTATTCATTTAAGTAAGAGAATAAATTGTTGTTCTGTTTAAATGAATAAAACCTTATATGGTTACACACCCAATGAAAATGGTTCGTTGGATCTCGATCGTAGTGATACACATATTCATAATATTGAAACCAAAATATGCAATGTTAATAATGATAGTGCAACTTATTTGTGGCACTGCCGTTTAGGTCATATTGGTGTAAAGCGCATGAAGAAACTCCATGCTGATGGACTTTTGGAATCACTTTATTATGAATCACTTGATGCTTGCGAACCATGCCTCATGGGCAAGATGACTAAGACTTCGTTCTCCAGAACAATGGAGCAAGCAACTGACTTATTGGAAATAATACATACTGATGTATGCGGTCGGATGAGTGTTAAGGCTCACAGCAAATATCGTTATTTTCTGACCTTCACAGATGATTTGAGCAGATATGGATATATCTACTTGATGAAACACAAGTCTGAAACATTTGAAAAGTTCAAAGAATTCAGAGTGAAGTGGAGAATCATCATAACAAGAAAATAAAATTTTCTAAGATATGATCGCAGAGGTAAAATATTTGAGTTAAGAGTTTGGCCTTCAGTTAAAACAATGTGAAATAGTTTCACTACTCACGCCACCTGGAACACCACAGTGTAATGGTGTGTCCGAACGTCATAACCGTACTTTATTAGATATGGTGCGATCTATGATGTCTCTTACCGATCTACCACTATCATTTTGGGGTTATGCATTAGAGACAGCTGCATTCACGTTAAATAGGGCACCATCTAAATCCGTTGAGACGACACCGTATGAACTATGGTTTGGCAAGAAACCTAAGCTGTCATTTCTTAAAGTTTGAGGTTGCAATGCTTATGTGAAAAAGTTTCAACCTGATAAGCTCAAATCCAAATCGGAGAAGTGCGTCTTCATAGGATACCCAAAAGAAAATGTTGGGTACACCTTCTATCACAGATCCGAAGGCAAGATATTCGTTGCTGAGAATGGATCCTTTCTAGAGAAGGAGTTTCTCTCGAAAGAAGTGAGTGGAAGGAAAGTAGAACTTGATGAGGTAACTGTAGCTACTCCCTTATTGGAAAGTAGTTCATCACAGAAATCTGTTCCTGTGACTACTACACCAATTAGTGAGGAAGCTAATGATGATGATCATGTAACTTCAGATCAAGTTACTACCGAACCTCGTAGGTAAAACAGAGTGAGATCCTCACCAGAGTGGTACGGTAATCCTGTTCTGGAGATAATGTTAATAGACCATGACGAACCTGCGAACTATGAGGAAGCGATGGTGAGCCCAGATTCCGCAAAATGGCTTGAGGCCATGAAATCTGAGATGAGATCCATGTATGAGAACAAAGTATAGACTTTGATTGACTTGCCCAATGATCAACGAGACATTGAGATTAAATGGATCTTCAATAGGAAGACGGACACTGATAGTAGTGTTACTATCTACAAAGCTAGAATTGTCGCAAAAGGTTTCGACAAGTTCAAGGAGTTGACTACGAGGAGACCTTCTCACTCGTAGCGATGCTTAAGTCTGTCCGAATCATGTTAGCAAATTGCCACATTTTATGAAATCTGGCAAATGGATGTAAAGACTGCATTCCTGAATGGATTTCTGGAAGAAGAGTTGTATATGATGCAACCTGAAGGTTTTATCGATCCAAAGGATGCTAACAAAATATGCAACCTACAGCGATCCATCTATGGACTGGTGCAAGCATCTCGGAGTTGGAATATACGCTTTGATAAGTTGATCAAAGCATATAGTTTTATACAGACTTGCAGTGAAGCCTGTAGTTATAAGAAAGTGAGTGGGAGCACTATAGCATTTCTGATAAGTATATGTGAATGACATATTGTTGATCAGAAATAATGTAGAATTATTCTGCAAAGCATAAAGTAGTGTTTGAAAGGAGTTTTTCAAAGAAAGACCTCGGTGAAGCTGCTTATATATTGAGCATCAAGATCTACAGAGATATATCAAGACGCTTGATAAGTTTTTTCAATAAATACATACCTTGACAAGATTTTGAAGTAGTTCAAAATGGAAAAGACAAAGAAAGAGTTCTTGCCTGTGTTACAAGGTGTGAAGTTGAGTGAAGACTCAAAACCCGACCACGGCAGAAAATAGAAAGAGAATGAAAAGTCATTCCCTATGCCTCAGTCATAGGTTCTATAAAGTATGCTATGCTGTGTACCAGACCTATTGTGTACCTCACCAAGAGTTTGGCAAGAGGGTACAATGGTGATCTAGGAGTAGATCACTGGACAATGGTCAAAATTATCCTTAGTGGAATAAGGATATGTTTCTCGATTATGGAAGTGACAAATGGTTCGTCGTAAAGGGTTACGTCGATGCAAGTTTTGACACTGATCCAGATGACTCTAAGTCTCAATCTGGATACATATTGAAAGTGGGAACTATTAGCTAGAGTAGCTCCTTGCAGAGCATTGTAGACATAGAAATTTGTAAAATACTTACGGATCTGAATGTGACAGACCCGTTGACTAAAATTATCTCACAAGCAAAACATGATCACACCTTAGTACTCTTTGGGTGTTAATCACATAGCAATGTGAACTAGATTATTCACTCTAGTAAACCCTTTGGGTGTTGGTCACATGACGATGTGAACTATGGGTGTTAATCACATGGTGATGTGAACTATTGGTGTTAAATCACATGGCGATGTGAACTAGATTATTGACTCTAGTGCAAGTGGGAGACTGAAGGAAATATGCCCTAGAGGTAATAATAAAGTTATTGTTTATTTCCTTATATCATGATAAATGTTTATTATTCATGCTAGAATTGTATTAACCGGAAACATAATACATGTGTGAATATATAGACAAACATAGTGTCACTAGTATGCCTCTACTTGACTAGCTCGTTAATCAAAGATGGTTAAGTTTCCTAACCATAGACATGAGTTGTCATTTGATAAATGGGATCACAACATTAGGAGAATGATGTGATTGACTTGACCCATTCCGTTAGCTTAGCACACGATCGTTTAGTATTCTGCTATTGCTTTCTTCATGACTTATACATGTTCCTATGACTATGAGATTATACAACTCCCCTTTACCGGAGGAACACTTTGCGTGCTACCAAACGTCACAACGTAACTGGGTGATTATAAAGGTGCTCTACAGGTGTCTCCGAAGGTACTTGTTGGGTTGGCGTATTTCGAGATTAGGATTTGTCACTCCGATTATCGGAGAGGTATCTCCGGGCCCACTCGGTAATGCACATCACTTAAGCCTTGCAAGCATTGCAATTAATGAGTTAGTTACAGGATCATGTATTACGGAACGAGTAAAGAGACTTGCTGGTAACGAGATTGAACTAGGTATTGAGATACCGATGATCGAATCTCGGGCAAGTAATATACCGATGACAAAGGGAACAACGTATGTTGTTATGCAGTCTGACTGATAAAGATCTTCGTAGAATATGTGGGAGCCAATATGAGCATCCAGGTTCTGCTATTGGTTATTGACCGGAGACGTGTCTCGGTCATGTCTACATAGTTCTCGAACCTGTAGGGTCCGCACGCTTAAAGTTTTGATGACAGTTATATTATGAGTTTATGAGTTTCGATGTACCGAAGGAGTTCGGAGTCCCGAATGAGATCGGGGACATGACGAGGAGTCTCGAAATGGCCGAGATGTAAAGATCGATATATTGGACGACTATATTCGGACATCGGAAAGGTTCTGAGTGATTCGGGTATTTTCGGGGGTACCGGAGAGTTACGAGAATTCGTAATGGGCCTTAATGGGCCATACGGGAAAGGAGAGAAAGGCCTCAAAGGGTGGCCGCACCCCTCCCCATGGACTGGTCCGAATTGGACTAGGAGGGGGGCGCCCCCTTCCTTCCTTCTCCTTTTTCCTTCCCTTCTCCCACTCCAACAAGGAAAGCAGGAATCCTACTCTCGGTGGGAGTAGGACTCCCCCCTTGGCGCGCCCTCCTTGGCCGGCCGCCTCTCGCCCCTTGCTCCTTCATATACGGGGGTAGGGGGCACCTCTAGACACAACAATTGATCTCTTGATCTCTTAGCCGTGTGCGGTGCCCGCCTCCACCATAGTCCACCTCGATAATATTGTAGCGGTGCTTAGGTGAAGCCCTGCGTCGGTAGAACATCATCGTCGTCACCACGTCGTCGTACTGACGGAACTCTCCCTCAAAGCTCGGCTGGATCGGAGTTCAAGGGACATCATTGAGCTGAACGTGTGTTGAACTCGGAGGTGCCATGCGTTTGGTACTTGATCGGTCGGATCGTGAAGACGTACGACTACATCAACCGCGTTGTGCTAACGCTTCCGCTTTCGGTCTACGAGGGTACATGGACACACTCTCCCCTCTCGTTGCTATGCATCACCATGATCCTGCATGTGCGTAGGAATTTTTTTGAAATTACTACGTTCCCCAACAAGTTGTACCAGAACTCTGCCATTGGTAGCCACCGATGCCATTTGTGCAGTGAGTCGTTCACGGCGCACCGGAGGTACATCTCCATGCACTAGTGATACGTCCATTTTGCATCATGCTTTTTTTATCGATATTTATTGCATTATGGGTTGTTATTACACATTATGTCACAATACTTATGCCTATTCTCTCTTATTTTATACAAGGTTTACATAAAGAGGGAGAATGCCGGCAGCTGGGATTCTGGGCTGGAAAAGGAGCAAATATTAGAGACCTATTGTGCACAACTCCAAAAGTCCTGAAAGTTCACGGAAGATGTTTTCCAAATATATAAAAAATACTCAGAGCAAGAACTTCACCAGGGGGGCCACACCCTGCCCACGAGGGTGGGGGGCACGCCCTACCCCCTGGGCGCGCCCCTACCTCGTGGGCCACCTGGTGGCCCTGCGGTGGCCATCTTCCGCTATATGGAGTCTTTCGATGGGAAAAAAAATCATAAGCCATCTTCTCGGATGAAACTCCGCCGCCACGAGGCGGAACCTTGGCGGAACCAATCTAGGGCTCTGGCGGAGCTATTCTGCCGGGGAAACTTCCCTCCCGGAGGGGGAAATCACCGCCATCATCATCACCAACACTCCTCTCATCGGGAGAGGGCAATATCCATCAACATCTTCATCAGCACCATCTCCTCTAAAAACCCTAGTTCATCTCTTGTATCCAATTCTTGTCTACAAGTCCGGGATTGGTGCTAGTAGGTTGCTAGTAGTGTTAATTACTCCTTGTAGTTGATGCTAGTTGGTTCAATTGGTGGAAGATCATATGTTCAGATCCTATATGCATATTAATACCCCTATGATTATGAACAAGTTTATGCTTTCTGAGTAGTTACTTTTGTTCCTGAGGACATGGGAGAAGTCTTGCTATTAGTAGTCATGTGAATTTGGTATTCGTTCGATATTTTAATGAGATGTATGTTGTCTCTCCTCTAGTGGTGTTATGTGAACATCGACTACATGACACTTCACCATTATTTGGGCCTAGAGGAAGGCATTGGGGAGTAATAAGTAGATGATGGGTTGCTAGAGTGACAGAAGCTTAAACCCTAGTTTATGCATTGCTTCATAAGGGGCTGATTTGGATCCATATGTTTCATGCTATGGTTAGGTTTACCTTAATACTTTTGTTGTAGTTGCATATGCTTGCAATAGAGGTTAATCATAAGTAGGATGCTTGTCCAAGTAAGGATAGTACCCAAGCACCGGTCCACCCACATACCAAATTATCAAAGTACCGAACGCGAATCATATGAACGTGATGAAAACTAGCTTGACGATATTCCCATGTGTCCTCGGGAGCGCTTTACATCATATAAGAGTTTGTCCAGGCTTGTCCTTTGCTACAAAAGGATTGGGCCACCTTGCTGCACTTTATTTACTTTTGTTACTTGTTGCTCGTTACAAATTATCCTATCACAAAACTATCTGTTACCACTTATTTCAGTACTTGCAGAGAATACCTTGCTGGAAACCGCTTATCATTTCCTTCTGCTCCTCGTTGGGTTCGACACTCTTACTTATCGAAAGGACTACGATAGATCCCCTATACTTGTGGGTCATCAAGACTCTTTTCTGGCGCCGTTGCCGGGGAGTGAAGCGCCTTTGGTAGGTGGAATTTGGTAAGGAAAAATTTATATAGTGTGCTGAAATTTACTGTCACTTGTTACTATGGAAAGTAATCCTCTGAGGGGCTTGTTCGGGGTATGTTCACCCCGACCAGTAGAGCAAAGAGTTGCTCCTCAACCTACTGAACCTACTGAAAATGAAAATGCTTGCTTTGAAGTTCCTGCGGGTAGGATAGAAAAACTGCTAGCTAATCCTTTCTAGGAGATGGAACAAAACATCCTAATGAACATCTGATATATGTGGATGAAGTTTGTGGATTATTTAAGCTTGCAGGTGTATCCGGAGATGTTGTTAAGAAGAAGGTCTTCCCTTTATCTTTGAGGGGAGATTCATCGACATGGTATAGGCTATGTGATGATATGGGGTCTTGGAATTACAAATGATTGAAATTGGAATTTCATCAGAAGTTTTATCCTATGCATCTTGTTGATCGTGATCGCAATTATATATATAATTTTTGGCCTCGCGAAGGAGAAAGCATCGCTCAAGCTTGGGGGAGGCTTAAATCAATGTTATATTCATGCCCCAATCATGAGATCTCGAGAAAAATGATTATTCAAAATTTCTATGCTCGGCTTTCTGATAACAATCGCACCATGCTTGATACTTCTTGTGCTGGCTCTTTTATGATGAAGACTATTGAATTCAAATGGGATTTATTGGAAAGAATTAAACGCAACTCTGAAGATTGGGACCTCGAAAATGGTAAGGAGTCAGGTATGACACCTAGTTTTGATTGTGTTAAATCTTTTATGGATATATGTTTCGTAAATTTAGCACTAAATATGGACTTGACTCTGAGATAGTAGCTTCTTTCTGTGAATCTTTTGCTGCCTATGTTGATCTCCCCAAGGAGAAGTGGTTTAAATATCATCCTCCCATAGAAGTAAAAGTAGCTGCACCTATTAAAGTTGAAGAAAAGACTATCACTTATAATGATCCTATTGTTCCTACTTCTTATATTGAGAAACCACCTTTCCCTGTTAGGGTAAAGGATCATGCTAAAGCTTCAACTGTAGTTCGTAAAAGCAATATTAAAACATATACACCTCCTGAGCAAGTTAAAGTTGAACCTAATATTGCTATTGTTAAAGATCTCTTGTCTGGTAATATTGATGGGCATGTTATTTATTTCTGTGATAAAACTGCTAGAATTGCTAAACCCTGTGATAAAGATAAACCTAGACATGTGGTAGGCATGCCTGTTATTTCTGTTAAAATAGGAGATCATTGTTTATCATGGCTTATGTGATATGGGTTCTAGTGCTAGTGCAATACCTTATTCCTTATACAAAGAAGTTATGCATGATATTGCACCTGCTGAGATGGAAGATATTGATGTCACAATTAAACTTGCCAATAGAGATACTATCTCACCAATGGGAATTGTTAGAGATGTTGAAGTCTTGTGTGGGAAAACTAAATATCCTGCTGATTTTCTTGTTCTTGGTTCCCCACAAGATAGCTTTTGTCCCATTATATTTGGTAGACCCTTCTTAAACACTGTTAATGCTACCATAGATTGCAAAAGAGATGTTGTTACTGTCGGTTTAGATGATATGACTCATGAATTTAATTTCTCTAAATTTAGTAGACAACACCGTGAAGAATAATTACCTAGTAAGGATGAAATTATTGGTCTTGCTTCTATTGCCGTACCTCCTAGTGATCCTTTAGAACATTATTTGCTAGACCATGAAAATGATATGTTTATGAATGAAAGAAGGGAATTAGATGAGGTATTCTTTAAACAAGAACCTATTCTGAAAAATAATTTACCTGTTGAAATCCTAGGGGATCCTCCTCCACCCAAGGGTGATCCCGTGTTTGAGCTTAAACCATTACCTGATACTCTTAAATATGCTTATCTTGATGAGAAAAAGATATATCATGTTATATTATTAGTGCTAACCTTTCAGAACATGAAGAAGAGAGATTATTGAAAACTCTGAAGAAGCATCGTGCTGCTATTGGGTATACTCTTGATGATCTTAAGGGCATTAGTCCCACTCTATGTCAAAATAAAATTAATTTGGAAGAAGATGCTAAACCTGTTCGTGATCATCAACGCCGGTTGAATCCTAAGATGAAAGAAGTGGTAAGAAATGAAATACTAAAGCTCCTTGAGGCAGGTATAATCTATCCCGTTGCTGATAGTCAGTGGGTAAGTGCTGTCCATTGTGTCCCTAAGAAGGGAGGTATTACTGTTGTTCCTAATGATAAAGATGAATTGATTCCTCAAAGAATTATTACAGGTTATAGGATGGTAATTGATTTCTGCAAATTAAATAAGGCTACTAAAAAGATCATTACCCCTTACCTTTTATCGATCAAATGCTAGAAAGATTGTCCAAACATACACATTTTTGCTTTCTAGATGGTTATTCTGGTTTCTCTCAAATACCTGTGTAAACCAAAGATCAATCAAAGACTACTTTTACATGCCCTTTTGGTACTTTTGCTTATAGACGTATGCCTTTTGGTTTATGTAATGCACCTGCTACCTTTCAAAGATTCATGATGGCTATATTCTCTGAATTTCGTGAAAAGATTTGTGAGGTTTTCATGGATGACTTTCCGTCCATGGATCTTCTTTTGATGATTGCTTGGGCAACCTTGATTGAGTTTTGCAGAGATGTGAAGAAACTAATCTTGTCTTGAATTGGGAAAAGTGCCACTTTATGGTTAATGAAGGTATTGTCTTGGGGCATAAAGTTTCTGAAAGAGGTATCGAAGTTGATAAGGCCAAGGTTGATGCTATTGAAAAGATGCCATGTCCCAAGGACATCAAAGGTATAAGAAGTTTCCTTGGTCATGCCGGTTGTTATAGGAGGTTCATTAAGGACTTCTCAAAAATTTCTCGGCCTCTCACTAATTTATTACAAAAAGATATACCATTTGTCTTTGATGATGATTGTTTAGAAGCATTTGAAATACTTAAGAAAGCATTGATTTCTGCACCTATTGTTCAGCCACCTGATTGGAATTTACCCTTTGAAATTATGTGTGATGCTAGTGATTATGTTGTAGGTGCTGTTCTAGGACAAAGAGTTGATAAGAAACTAAATGTTATTCAATATGCTAGTAAAACTCTAGACAATGCTCAAAGAAATTATGCTACTGCTAAAAAAGAATTCTTAGCAGTTGTATTTGCTTATGATAAGTTTAGACCTTATATTGTTGATTCTAAAGTAACTATTCACACTGATCATGCTGCTATTAAATATCTTATGGAAAAGAAAGATGCTAAACCTAGACTTATTAGATGGGTTCTCTTGCTACAAGAATTTGATTTGCATATTGTTGATAGAAAAGGAGCTGAGAACCCCGTTGCAGACAACTTGTCTAGGTTAGAAAATGTGCTTGATGACCCACTACCTATTGATGATAGCTTTCCTGATGAGCAATTAAATGTCATAAATGCTTCTCATACTGCTCCATGGTATGCTGATTATGCTAATTACATTGTTGCTAAGTTTATACCACCTAGTCTCACATACCAGCAAAAGAAAAAGTTCTTCTATGATTTGAGGCATTACTTTTGGGATGACCCACATCTTTATAAAGAAGGAGTAGATGGTTTTATTAGACGTTGTGTACTTGAGCATGAACAGGAACAGATCCTACGCAAGTGTCACTCCGAAGCTTATGGAGGACACCATGCTGGAGATAGAACTGCACATAAGGTACTGCAATCTGGTTTTTATTGTCCTACTCTCTTCAAGGATGCCCGTAAGTTTGTCTTATCTTGTGATGAATGTCAAAGAATTGGTAATATTAGTAGACGTCAAGAAATGCCTATGAATTATTCACTTGTTATCGAACCATTTGATGTTTGGGGCTTTGACTATATGGGACCTTTTCCTTCCTCTAATGGTTATACACATATTTTTGTTGCCGTTGATTATGTTACTAAGTGGGTAGAAGCTATTCCAACTAGTAGTGCTGATCATAACACTTCTATTAAAATGCTTAAAGAAGTTATTTTTCCAAAATTTGGAGTCCCTGGATATTTAATGACTGATGGTGGTTCACATTTTATTCATGGTGCTTTCCGTAAAATGCTTGCTAAATATGATGTTAATCATAGAATTGCATATTCTTATCACCCTTAGTCTAGTGGGCAAGTAGAATTGAGTAATAGAGAACTCAAACTAATTTTTGCAAAAGACTATTAATAGGTCTAGAAAGAATTGGTCCAAGAAACTAGATGATGCATTATGGGCCTATAGAACTGCATATAAAAATCCTATGGGTATGTCTCTGTATAAAATGGTCTATGGAAACGCATGTCACTTACCTCTCGAACTAGAACACAAGGCTTACTGGGCTATTAAAGAGCTTAATTATGATTTTAAACTTGCCGGTGAGAAGTGGTTATTTGATATTAGCTCACTTGATGAATGGAGAACCCAAGCCTACGAAAATGCCAAGTTGTTTAAAGATAAAGTTAAAAGATGGCATGACAAAATAATACAAAAGCGTGAGTTTAATGTAGGTTATTATGTATTACTATACAACTCTCGTTTAAGATTTTTTGCAGGAAAACTTCTCTCTAAATGGGAAGGTCCTTACGTTATCGAGGAGGTCTATCATTTCGGTGCCATAAAAATCAACAACTTCGAAGGCACAAATCCGAAGGTGGTGAACAGTCAAAGAATCAAGCACTATATCTCAGGTAATCCCATAAATGTTAAAATTAATATTATTGAAACAATAACCCCGGAGGAATACATAAGGGACACTTTCCGGAACGTTTCAGACTCCAAAAAGGAATAGGTATGTGGTACGGTAAGTAAACCGACTCCAAAACAGTTTTAAGGTAATATTTCTCCGTTTTGGAATATTTAGAAAAATAGAAAAATAAGTAGCAGTCCAGGAAGGACACGAGGGCTCCATGAGGGTGGAGGGCGTGCCCCTACCTCGTGGGCACCTCGTGTGCTCTCCGGACTCCATTTTCGTACACGACACATATTTTGGTCGATAAAAAATCGTTATATAATCTCCCGGGGATTTTGATTCCCGTATCACGCAATTATCTCCTGTTTGTGTTTCGAGTTGTTGCTGCTGCAGATTAGAGCAGGATGTCTTCGCAAGAGTCAGTCGGGGAGAGCCGGGTGTCTCATCCGGCACTGAGATCAACGACAAACAATCATGTTGACCCCTTTGGGCCAGCAACGGAGGAAGAGATGGAGGCTGATTTGAAGAGGATAGATGCCATGGAAAAGGATCAAGAAGTCACTTCCCGCCTCCAAGCTGGATTCACAATGGGAGAACTGCAGAGCTCAGCTATTCCAAACTCGGTTATCCCTTCCAATGTTAGATTTCTTTCTTATGAGAATATGAAAAAGAGTGTCATTGGTTCTCCCGCAGCTATGCAGCACCCTTGGGTGCAGGGAGCTTTGGCTGTTATAGGAAAACTCCAAAAGGAAATAATGGACCTCAAGCAGCAAGTCAACAAGCTTGAGGAGGAGAATTGTATCTTGAGGGGCATCATCGCCAAGAACATCACATCACCATCCCCGAAAAGAGAGACATAATCACATGGGTATGGGCACTCCACTTGGCAATTGCCAAGCTTGGGGGAGTGCCCCGATATCGTATCACCATCACTTTTATCTTTACCATTTTTCTTAGTTCGATCCTTTTGGTAATATCTTGATCTAGTAGAATAAAAGTTCTTAGTATGATCTAGTTGTGAGTTCTGCTTTATTATCCTTCTATGTAATCGAGTCCGTGGGCTATATAATAAAGATTAGTGTTGAGTCAAGGGCTTGATTATTTTGCCATGATCCTAAGGGAATAAAAGAAAAGAGAAAGAAATAAAAAGAAACAAAGAGATCATGTGAGTCTTATGGAGAGTAATGAGCTCACACAGAAAGAGTATGATGAATAAAAGTTGTTGAGGGTTGACAAACACAGTTTTGGTCATCGTTGCAATTAATAGGAAGTAATAAAGAAAGAGAGGTCTTCACATATAAATATACTATATTGGACATCTTTTATGATTGTGAGATTCATTAAAATATGACATACTAAAGAGTTGACATTGGACAAGGAAGACAACGTAATGGGTTATGTTTTCTTGCATCTGAAATGAATTACATTGTCTTGGATCTTCCAACATGATGAGCTTGCCTTCCCCCCTCATGCTAGCCAAATTCATTACACCAAGTAGAGATACTACTTGTGCTTCCAAATACCCTTAAACCAGTCTTGCCATAAGATTCCACCATATCTACCTATGGATTGAGTAAGATCCATTAAGTAAGTTGTCATCGGTGCAAGCAATAAAAATTGCTCTCTAAATATGTATGATTGATAGGTGTGGAGGAAATAAGCTTTATACGATCGTGTGATATGGAAGTAATAAAAGCGACAGACTGCATAATAAAGGTCCATATCACAAGTGGCAATATAAAGTGACGTTCTTTCACATTAAGATTTTGTGCATCCAACCATAAAAGCGCATGACAACCTCTGCTTCCCTCTATGAAGGGCCTATCTTTTACTTTTATCTCCTACATTGCATAAGAGTCGTGGTGATCTTCACCCTTCCTTTTACATTTTATCCTTTGGCAAGCACAATATGTTGGAAAGATCCTGGTATATATGGCTAATTGGATGTGAGTTTTCATGAACTATTACTGTTGACATTACCCTTGAGGTAAAACGTTGGGAGGCAAAACTATAAGCCCCTATCTTTCTCTGTGTCCGATTAAAACTCCATATCCATAAGTATTGCGTGAGTGTCAGCAATTGTGAAAGATTATATGATAGTTGAGTATGTGGACTTGCTGAAAAGCTCTTATACATTGACTCTTTCCTATGTTATGATAAATTGCAATTGCTTCAATGACTGAGATTGTAGTTTGTTAGTTTTCAATGAAGTTTACGATTCATACTTGATATTGTGATTGAATTATTACTCTAGCATTAGAGATTATATGACAAAGAATTATATGAGTTGCTGTTCTAAGAATGGTCATGATGCCCTCATGTCCTTATTTTATTTTTATCGACACCTCTATCTCTAAACATGTGGACATATTTTTCGATTTCGGCTTTTCGCTTGAGGACAAGCGAGGTCTAAGCTTGGGGGAGTTGATATGTCCATTTTGCATCATGCTTTTATATCGATATTTATTGCATTATGGGCTGTTATTACACATTATGTCACAATACTTATGCCTATTCTCTCTTATTTTACAAGGTTTACATAAAGAGGGAGAATGCCGGGAGCTAGGATTCTGGGCTGGAAAAGGAGCAAATATTAGAGACCTATTCTGCACGGCACCAAAAGTCCTGAAACTTCACGGAAGATGTTTTCCAAATATATAAAAAATACTAAGAGCAATAACTTCACCAGGGGGCCACACCCTGCCCACGAGGGTGGGGGGCATGCCCTACCCCCTGGGCGCGCCCCTACCTCCTGGGCCCCCTGGTGGCCATCTTCTGCTATATGGAGTCTTTCGATGGAAAAAAAATCATAAGCCATCTTCTCGGACGAAACTCCGCCGCCATGAGGCGGAACCTTGGCGGAACCAATCTAGGGCTCTGGCGGAGCTGTTCTGCCGGGGAAACTTCCCTCCCGGAGGGGGAAATCACCGCCATCGTCATCACCAATGCTCCTCTCATCGGGAGAGGGCAATATCCATCAACATCTTCATCAGCACCATCTCTTCTCAAAACCCTAGTTCATCTCTTGTATCCAATTCTTGTCTCCAAGTCCGGGATTGGTGCTAGTAGGTTGCTAGTAGTGTTAATTACTCCTTGTAGTTGATGCTAGTTGGTTCAATTGGTGGAAGATCATATGTTCAGATCCTATATGCATATTAATACCCCTCTGATTATGAACAAGTTTATGCTTTGTGAGTAGTTACTTTTGTTCCCAAGGACATGGGAGAAGTCTTGTTATTAGTAGTCATGCCAATTTGGTATTCGTTTGATATTTTGATGAGATGTATGTTGTCTCTCCTCTAGTGGTGTTATGTGAACGTCGACTACATGACACTTCACCATTATTTGGGCCTAGAGGAAGGCATTGGGGAGTAATAAGTAGATGATGGGTTGCTAGAGTGACATAAGCTTAAACCCTAGTTTATGCGTTGCTTCGTAAGGGGCTGATTTGGATCCATATGTTTCATGCTATGGTTAGGTTTACCTTAATACTTTTGTTGTAGTTGCGGATGCTTGCAATAGAGGTTAATCATAAGTGGGATGCTTGTCCAAGTAAGGACAGTACCCAAGCACCGGTCCACACACATACCAAATTATCAAAGTACCGAACGCGAATCATATGAACGTGATGAAAACTAGCTTGACGATATTCCCATGTGTCCTCGGGAGCGCTTTACATCATATAAGAGTTTGTCCAGGCTTGTCCTTTGCTACAAAAGGATTGGGCCACCCTACTGCACTTTATTTACTTTTGTTACTTGTTGCTCGTTACAAATTATCCTATCATAAAACTATCTGTTACCACTTATTTCAGTACTTGCAGAGAATACCTTGCCGGAAACCGCTTATCATTTCCTTCTACTCCTCGTTGGGTTCGACACTCTTACTTATCGAAAGGACTACGATAGATCCCCTATACTTGTGGGTCATCAACTAGTTCACCCTCTCGCTCTGGCCGTCCGTCTAGGGGTGGTAGGCTGATGAGTAGAGGAGCTTGGTGCCCACCCCAGTGAGCAGCTCTCGCCAAAGGTTGCTGGTGAAGATCTTGTCGCGGTCGAAGATGATGGACGATGGAATGTCGTGAATCTTCACCACGTTATCTTGGAAGGCGCGCGCCACTTAGCATGGAAGGGGTGGTGCAGAGGGATGAAGTGCGAGAACTTGGTGAAGCGATCGACAACGATCATGATTGTGTCAAAGCCTTCTGACCACGGGAGGCCATCGACAAAATCCATGGTCAAATCTTCCCAAGGCGCCGCCAGAATTTGAAGCGGTGCCATGAGGCCGGCTGGTTTGACATGCTCGTGCTTGGCCTGCTGGCACACCAAGCACTGATGCATGAAGTCGTCGATGTCGCACTTGAGTCCCCGCCAGTCGAAGTGCTTGCGCACCCACTGGTAGGTGGCGGTGGAGCCGGATTGGCCGCCCATGGTGCTACTGTGTAGCACGGCGATGGGCTTGGTGTGTAGCGTCATGTTTTCTCCAATCTAGAGGCGGCCTTGGCGCCGGATGACACCGTGGTGGAACTCATAACCGTCCTCGTCGGGGTTGTGGATGGCAAGCTGATGTAGCCATTCCTGGGCGTCGACGTTAGTGGTGTAGGAATTGACCACCTCTTGCACCCAGGCCGGTTGGCACGCCGAGAGCGCGGCGAGGTCGAATTGCTTGCCCACCCTGGATAGCGCATCCGCCGACCCATTGTCCAAGCCGCGTTTGTACTGGAAACGGAACTAGAGTCCCACCAGCTTCGCCATGGCCTTTCATTGCAGCTTTGTCTCCAAGTGTTGCTCGCCCAAATTGCAAAGGAATTTGTGGTCTGTGACGATGTCTAACAGCCGCGTTGGAAGTACTGGCGCCACTTGTCAATAGCCATCATCACGATGAGGAATTCTTTCTTGTAGGTGGATAACTTCTGGTTGCGGATGCCCAGGGCCTTGCTGAAGTATGCCACCGGGTGGCCGTCCTGCGTGAGCACGACGCCCACGCCGGTGTCGCAAGCGTCTGTCTCAATGGTGAACGACCGCTCGAAGTTGGGCAACGCCAGGACCGGCGTGGTGACCATGGCCTGCCTGAGCATGTCGAACGCCGCCTGGGCCCGATCATTCTAGGCGAAGCCCTTCTTGGTGAGCGGTTGCGTGAGCGGCTAAGCGATGATGCCATAATGGGGCACGAACTTCCTGTAGTAGCCGGTGAGGCCCAGGAAGTCGCGTAGCTCCTTGGCGTTTGTCGGCGTCAGTCACTGCTCCATTGCCTGCGTCTTCTCCTTGTCAGTCGCGACTGTTAGGGCATGTCTCTCTCTAAGTGGTTTTGGTGATTGATGACAATACTTTTGCGGGCTAATCGTGTGCATTAAGCATTTTAGATATTCATTCATTGGCACGAGACGATTCTTTCCCCTTGGTGTTTAAGGAGAAGATGACGTGTTTCCTTCGTTTTAGTTTGTGGTGGTCTTGAGTCATAGGAATCATCGTACTATCAAGAAGGGGGTCTGTATCGTAAAGGTTAGGGTGGAATCAACACGTACACGTCTCCTTTGCACCCCTAACTCTTTCCCGCATCTTTGGAGGATCCTTCATTATCCCGGGAGTGGGCTTGATTCTGATCCAGCGATAGTACCATGACGCTGCACGATAGTACCACCCAGAGCCACAGGCAGCAGTACGCGCTGCTCATCAGCAGTAGTACCGCCCGAGGGCTCTCGGTTGTAATACCAATGCGGTGCCGTGCTATTACCGCCTCGATTCAAGAGTGTCTTTTCTCATGTCGGGTTGTGCGGCGGTAGGATCAGCAGTAGAGGTGGTAGTACCGCTCATGAGCGGTAGTACCACCACTACCACCACTGCTAGTGCCTCCCAGGTGTCTCACTCTTGTTCCCTTCCCTCTCCAAGGCCCCTGCTCTCAGTCTTCATGGTAGTACCTGATACGTCTCCAACGTATCTATAATTTTTGATTGTTCCATGCTATTATATTATCTGTTTTGGATATTTTATATGCATTAATATGCTATTTTATATTATTTTTGGGACTAACCTGTTAACCTAGAGCCCAATGCCAGTTTCTGTTTTTCCTTGTTTTAGAGTTTCATAGAAAAGGAATACCAAACGGAATAAAACTTTTGTGATGATTTTTCTTAGACCAGAAGACATCCAGAGGACTTGGAGTGCAAGTCAGAGAAGCCACGAGGTGGCCACAAGGATGAAGGGCGTGCCCCCACCCTTGTGGGCCCCTTGTGATTCCACTGACCTAGTTTCTTCACCTATATATTTTCATATATCCCAAAACCAATAAAGAGAGCCACGAAAACACTTTTCCACCGCTGCAACCTTCTGCACCCGTGAGATCCCATCTAGGGGCCTTTTCTGGCGTCCTACCGAAGGGGGATTCTATCACAGAGGGCTTCTACATCAACACCATTACCCTTCCGATGAAGCGTGAGTAGTTTACCATAGACCTACGGGTCCATAGCTAGTAGCTAGATGGCTTCTTCTCTCTCTTTGATTATCAATACCATGTTCTCCTCGATGTTCTTGGAGATCTATTCGATATAATACTTTTTGAGGTGTGTTTGTCGAGATCCGATGAATTGTGGATTTATGATCAGCTTATCTATGAATATTATTTGAATCTTCTCTGAATTCTTATATGCATAATTTGATATCTTTGCAAGTCTCTTCGAACTATCGATTTGGTTCGGCCAACTAGATTGGTTTTTCTTGCAATGGGAGAAGTTCTTAGCTTTGGGTTCAATCTTGCGGTGTCCTTTCCCAGTGACAGTAGGGGCAGGAAGGCACATATTGTATTGTTGCCATCGTGGATAAATGGGGTTTTCATCATATTGCTTGAGTTAATTCCTCTACGTCATGTCATCTTGCGTAAAGCGTTCCTCCATTCTTTATGAACTTAATAGTCTAGATGCATGCTGGATAGCGGTCGATGTGTGGAGTAATAGTAGTAGATGCAGGCAGGAGTCGGTCTACTTAACACAGATGTGATGCATATATTCATGATCATTGTCTTAGATATCATCATAACTTTGCACTTTTCTATCAATTGCTCGGCAGTAATTTGTTCACCCAACATAATATTTTCTATCTTGAGAGAAGCCTCTAGTGAAACCTATGGCCCCCGGGTCTATTTTCCATCATATAAGTTTTTGATCTACAATTTTAGTTTCCAATCTACTCTTTTTGAAATCTTTTACTTTCTGATCTATAAACCAAAAATACCAAAAATATTTACTTTTCGTTTATCTATCTCTATCAGATCTCACTTTTGCAAGTAACCGTGAAGAGATTGACAACCCCTTTATCGCGTTGGGTGCAAGTTGTTGATTGTTTGTGCAGGTATTCAATGACTTGTTCGTTGTCTCCTACTGAATTGATACCTTGGTTCTCAAAGTGAGGGAAATACTTACTCTACTTTGCTGCATCACCCTTTCCTCTTCAAGGAAAAAACCAACGCAAGCTCAAGAAGTAGCAGGAAGAATTTCTGGCGCCATTGCCAAGGAGATCTACGCCAAGTCAAGACATACCAAGTACCCATCATAAACTCTCATCTCTTGCATTACATTATTCCATTCACCTCTCGTTTTCCTCTCCCCCACTTCTAAAATGATTTTTGAAAAGATTTGCCTTTTCTTCGCCCCTCTTCCGTTCGTCTTCTTCGCTTGCTTTTTGTGTGCTCGTTTGTTGGATTGCTTGCTTTGTCACGACGACTCAAGGGAATACCAAATTGTGTGACTTTTCCAACACCAATAAAAATGCTTTTATTAGTACTACGATTGCTCCCGCCACTAATGCGGAATCTTGTGAAATTAATGCCGCTTTGCTAAATCTTGTTATGAAAGATTAATTTTCCGGCCTTCCCAATGAAGATGTCACATCCCATCTTAATAATTTCATTGATTTGTGTGATATTCAAAAGAAAAAAAAATATGTGGATAATGATATTATTAAATTAAAGCTATTTTACGTTCTCGCTTAGGGATCGTGCTAAAACTTGGTTTTCATCTTTGCCTAAAAATAGTATTGATTCATGGAATAAGTGTAAAGATGCTTTTATTTCCAAGTATTTTCCTCCCACTAAGATCATATCCCTTAGGAATGATATTATGAATTTTAAGCAACTTGATCATGAACATGTTGCACAATCTTGGGAGAGGATGAATTGATGATACAAAATTGGCCTACTCATGGTTTGAATTTATAAATGATTACACAAAAAATTATGCTGGATTGAATTTTGCTTCTAGAAATCTTTTAGATTCGCCTGTGGGAGGTACTTTTATGGAAATTACTTTAGGAGAACCTACTAAACTCCTAGATAATATTATGGTTAATTATTCTCAGGCATACCGAAAGATCTTCCACTAGTAAAAAAGTGCATGCGATTGAAGAAATTAATGTTTTGAGTGGAAAGATGGATGAGCTTATGAAATTATTTGCTAGCAAGAGTGCTCCTATTGATCCTAATGATATGCCTTTGTCTACTTTGATTGATAATAATAATGAATCTATGGATGTGAATTTTGTTGATAGGAACAATTTTGGTAATAACGCGTATAGAGGTAATTCTAATCCTAGGTCGTTTCCTAGTAATTCCTCTAATAATTATGGTAATTCATACAACAATTCTTATGGAAATTATAATAAGATGGCCTCTGATTTTTAGGATAGTGTTAAAGAATTTATGAGTTCGCAAAAGAATTTTAATGCTTTGATTGAAGAAAAAATGCTTAAGATTGATGATTTGGCTAGGAACGTGGATAGAATTTCTCTTGATGTTGATTCTTTGAAACTTAGATCTATTCCACCCAAGCATGATATCAATGAGTCCCCCAAAGCTATGAGAATTTCCATTGATGAGTGCGAAGAAAGAACCGCTATGATGCGTGCTAAAAAGATTGGTTCATAAAAGCATGTTCTTCTAGTTTCCGTGAAAATAATGATGAAGATCTTAAAGTGATTGATGTGACTCCTATTGAATCTTTGTTTTCCAATATAAATATTGATAAATATGGGACTGGAGATGAGTCAACTCTAGTTAAAAGGCATCCCAATGATTCGGAGTTTTTAGATCTTGATGCAAAAATTGATAAAAGTGGGATTGGAGAGGTCAAAAGTTTAAGTAGCAATGAACCCACTCTTTTGGATTTGAAGGAATTTAATTATAATAATTGTTCTTTAATAGATTGTATTTCCTTGTTGCAATCCATGTTTAATTCTCCTCATGCTTACAATCAAAATAAAGCTTTTACTAAACATATCGTTGATGCTATGATGCAATCTTTTGAAGAAAAGGTTGAACTGGAAGTTTCTATCCCTGAAAAAATTACGATGAGTGGGAACCTACTATTAAGATTAATATTAAAGATTATGAGTGTCATGCTTAGTGTGATTTGGGTGCTAGTGTTTCCACGATTTCGAAAACTTTATGTGATGCACTAGGTTTCCGTGAATTGGATGATTGCTCTTTAAATTTGCATCTTGCGGATTCCACTATTAAGAAACCTATGGGAAGGATTAATGACGTTCTTATTGTTGCAAATAGGAATTATGTGTCCATAGATTTCATTGTTCTTGATATAGATTGCAATCCTACATGTCGTATTATTCTTGATAGACCTTTCCTTAGAACGATTGGTGCAGTATTGATATGAAAGAAGGAAATATTAGATTTCAATTTATGTTAAGGAAAGGCATGGAACACTTTCCAAGAAATTAAATTAAATTGCCTTATGAATCTATTTTGAGAGCCATCTATGGACTGCATACCAAAGATGACAATACCTAGACCTATTCTTGTTTTATGCCTAGCTAAGGGCGATAAACAATAGCGCTTGTTTGGAGGCAACCCAATTTTATTTTATGTTTTGCTTTTTAGGTTCTGTTTTGCAATAAATAATTCATCTAGCCTTTGGTTAGATGTGGTTTTGTATTTTAATTAGTATTTGTGCCAAGTAAGAGCTTTGGGATAGCTTACGGTGATAGTTGATTTGATCTTGCTGAAAAACAGAAACTTTTGCGCCCAGGAAAATAATTCTCATTTTTTATACATGTGTTCTTTTGAGTTGATTCTTTTTAAAGAAGATTAATGAACAAATTTCTTAGGCGTCCTAATTTTTCAGAATTTTTGGAGTTATAGAAGTATTTGAAATATCCAGATTGCTACAAACTGTTCTGGTTTTGACAGATTCTGTTTTCTATGTGTTGTTTGCTTATTTTGATGAATCTATGGCTAGTATCGAGGGGGGGGGGGTATGAACCATGGAAAAGTTGAAATACATTAGATATTACACCAATATAAATAAAGAATGAGTTCACAATAGTACCAAAAGTGGTGATTTATTTTCTTATACTAACGGAGCTTATGAGATTTTCTGTCGAGTTTTGTGTTGTGAAGTTTTCAAGTTTTGGGTAAGGATTTGATAGACTATGGAATAAGGAGTGGCAAGAGCCTAAGCTTGGGGATGTTCAAGGCACCCCAAGGTAATATTCAATGACAACCAAGAGCCTAAGCTTGGGGATGCCCCGGAAGGCATCCCCTCTTTCGTCTTTTCCTATCGGTAACTTTACTTGAGGCTATATTTTTATTCACCACATGATATGCATTTTGCTTGGAGCGTCTTGTATGATTTGAGTCTTTGCTTTTTAGTTTGCCACAATCATCCTTGTTGTACACACCTTTTGAGAGGGACAAGCATGAATCGTGATTTATTAGAATACTCTATGTGCTTCACTTATATCTTTTGAGCTAGGCAATATTGCTCTAGTGCTTCACTTATATCTTTTTAGAGCACGATGGTGGTTTTATTTTATAGAAATTAATGAACTCTCGTGCTTCACTTATATTATTTTGAGAGTCTCTAAATAGCATGGTAATTTGCTTTGGTTATAAAATTAGTCCTAATATGATAGGCATCCAAGAGGGATACAATAAAAACTTTCACATAAAGTGCATTGAATACTATGAGAATTTTGATTCCTTATGATTGTTTTGAGATATGAAGATGGTGATATTAGATTCATGCTAGTAAGTAATTGTGAATTTGAGAAATACTTGTGTTAAAGTGTGTGATTCCCGTAGCATGCACGTATGGTGAACCGTTGTGTGATGAAGATGGAGCATAGCCAAACTACATGATTTTCTAGGGATAAGCTTTCGTTGGCCATGTTATTGAGAAGACATAATTTCCTTGTTAGTATGCTTGAAGTGCTATTGTTTTTATGTCAATATTAAAATTTTGTTTTGAATCTTATGGATCTGAACATTCATGCCACAATAAAGAAAATTACATGGATAAATATGATAGGTGGCATTCTACATCAAAAATTATGTTTTTATCATTTACCAACTCGAGGACGAGCAGGAATTAAGCTTGGGATGCTTGATACATCTCCAACATATCTATAATTTTTGATTGTTCCATGCTATTATATTATCTATATTGGATGTTTTATATGCATTTATATGATTTTTGGTACTAACCTATTAACCTAGAGCCCAGTTCCAGTTTTTGTTTTTTCCTTGTTTTTGAGTTTGACAGAAAAGAAATATCAAACGGAGTCCAATTGACCTCAAACTTTACGATGATTTTTTATGGACCAAAAGAAGCCCATGGAGTATCGGAGATGCACCAAAGGAGTCCCGAGGCCACCACAAGGGCGGGGGGCACCCTCAACCTTGTGGGCCCCTCGTGGACTCCCCTGACTTGTTCTCGACGCCAACACCTCTTATATATTCCCAAACCTCCATAATAGAACCTAGATCGTGAGTTCCGCCGCCGCAAGCCTCTGTAGGCATGAAAAACCGATCGAGAGCCCGTTCCGGCACCCTGTCGGAGGGGAAACCATCACCAGTGGCCATCTTCTTCATCCCGACGCTCTCCATGACATGGAGGGAATAGTTCACCCTTAGGGCTGAGGGTATGTACCAGTAGCTATGTGTTTGATCTCTCTCTCTCTCTCTCTCTCTCTCTCTCTCGTGTTCTTGATATGACACGATCTGGATGTACCGCGTGCTTTGCTATTATAGTTGGATCTTATGATGTTTCTCCCCCTCTACCCTCTTGTAATGGATTGAGTTTTCCCTTTGAAGTTATCTTATCGGATTGAGTCTTTAAGGATTTGAGAACACTTAATGTATGTCTTGCATGTGCTTATCTGTGGTGACAATGGGATATTCACGTGATCTACTTGATGTATGTTTTGGTGATCAACTTGCGGGTTATGTGACCTTGTGAACTTATGCATAGGGGTTGGCACACGTTTTCATCTTGACTCTCCGTAGAAACATTGGGGCACTCTTTGAGGTTCTTTGTGTTGGATTGAATATTTTGAATCTGAGATTGTGTGATGCATATTGTATAATCAAACCCGCAGATACTTGTGGTGACATTGGAGTATCTAGGTGACATTAGGGTTTTGGTTGAGGTGTGTCTTAAGGTGTTATTTTAGTATGAACTCTAGGGCTATTTGTGACACTTATAGGAATAGACCAATAGATCGATCAAAAGGAATAACTTTGAGGTGGTCTCATACCCTACAATAATCTCTTTGTTTGTTCTCCGCTATTAGTGACTTTGGAGTGACTCTTTGTTGCACGTTAACAGATTGTTATATGATCTAATTATGTTATCATTGTTGAGGGAACTTGCACTAGTGAAAGTATGAACCCTAGGCCTTGTTTCTAAGCATTGCAATACCGTTTTCGCTCACTTTTATCATTAGTTACCTTGCTGTTTTTATATTTTCAGATTACAAAAACCTATATCTGCCATCCATATTGCACTTGTATCACCATCTCTTCACCGAACTAGTGCACCTAAACAATTTACCATTGTATTGGGTGTGTTGGGGACACAAGAGACTCTTTGTTATTTGGTTGCAAGGTTGTTTGAGAGAGACCATCTTCATCCTACGCCTCCCACGGATTGATAAACCTTAGGTCATCCACTTGAGGGAAATTTGCTATTGTTCTACAAACCTATGGACTTGGGGGCCCAACAATGTCTACAAGAAGAAGGTTGCGTAGTAGACATCACTGTTGTCCAGTGGTCCACTCCTGGATCACAATTATACCCCCTTGCCAAACTCATGGCAAGGCACATAACAAGTCTGGTACACATCATGACATACTATATAGAACCTATGGCTGAGGCAGTGGGAATGACTTTCATTCTCTCTCTATATTTTGTCGTGGTCAGGCTTTGAGTCTTACTCAACTTCAAACCTTACAATACATGCAAGAACCCCTTCTTTGGCTGATCCATTTTGAACACCTTCAAAATCTTGTCAAGGTATGTGCTTTGTGAAAGTCCTATTAAGTGTCTCGATTTATCCCTATAGATCTCGATGCCCAATATATAAGTAGCTTCACCGAGGTCTTTCATTGAAAAGTTCTTATTCAAGTATCCTTTTATGCTATCCAGAAATTCTATATCATTTACAATCAGTAATATGTCATCCACATATAATATCAGAAATGCTACAGAGCTCCCACTCACTTTCTTGTAAATACAGGCTTCATCATAAGTTTGTATAAAACCATATGCTTTGATCACCTCATCAAAGTGTATATTCCAACTCCGAGATGCTTGCACCAGTCCACAGATGGATCACTGGAGGTGGCACACTTTGTTAGCACCTTTAGGATCGACAAAACCTTCTGGTTGCATCATATACAACTCTCCTTTAAGAAATCCATCAAGAAATGCAGTTTTGACATTCATTTGCCAAATTTCATAATTATAAAATGCGGCTATTGCTAACATGATTCAGACTGACTTAAGCATCTGTTCGGGTGAGAAGGTCTCATCGTAGTCAACCCCTTGAACTTGTCAAAAACCTTCCGCGACAAGTCGAGCTTTGTAGATGGTGACATTACTATCAGTGGCTGTCTTCTTCTTGAAGATCCATTTATTCTCAATGGCTTGCCGATCATCGGGCAAGTCAACCAAAGTCCACACTTTGTTCTCATACCTGAATCCTATCTTAATTCATGGCCTCAAGCCATCTATCTGAATCTGGGCTCATCATAGCTTCTTCATAGTTCATAGGTTCGCCACGGTCTAGTAACATGACTTCCAGGACAGGATTACCGTACCACTCTGGTGTGGAACATGCTCTGCTCGACCTACGAGGTCCAGTAGTAACTTGATCTGAAGTTCCATGATCATCATCATTTGCTTCCTCTCTAGTTGGTGTAGGGATCACGGGAACGATTTTCTCTGATGTTCTACTTTCCAATTCGAGAGAAGGTACAATTACCTCATCAAGTTCTACTTTCCTCCCACTCACTTCTTTCGAGAGAAACTCCTCTAGAAAAGGACCCATTCTTAGCAACAAAGATCTTGCCTTTAGATCTGTGGTAGAAGGTGTACCCAATAGTTTCCTTAGGGTATCCTATGAAGACGCACTTATCCAATTTGGGTTCGAGCTTATTAGGTTGAAGCCTTTTGACATAAGCATCACATCCCCAAACTTTAAGAAACGATAGCTTAGGTTTCTTTCCAAACCACAGTTCATACGGTGTCGTCTCAACGGATTTAGACGGTGCCCTATTTAACGTGAATGCGACTGTCTCTAATGCATAACCCCAAAATGATAGTGGTAACCCGGTAAGAGACATCATAGAGCGCACCATATCTAATAAAGTATAGTTACATCATTCAGACACACCATTATGCTGTGGTGTTTCAGGTGGCGTGAGTTGTGAAACAATTCCACATTGTTTTAAATGAAGGCCAAACTCGTAACTCAAATATTCGCCTCTACGATCAGATCATAGAAACTTTATTTTCATGTTACGATGATTCTCCACTTCACTCTGAAATTCTTTGAACTTTTCAAATGCTCCAGACTTGTGTTTCATCAAGTAGATATATCCATACCTACTCAAATCATTTGTGAAGGTCGGAAAATAATGATACCCGCCACGTGCCTCAACATTCATCAAACCGCATACATCGGTATGTATTATTTCCAATAAGTCATTAGCTCGCTCCATTGTTCCGGAGAACGGAGTCTTAGTCATCTTGCCCATGAGGCATGGTTCGCAAGTATCAAATGACTTATAATCAAGTGATTTCAAAAGTCTATCTGCATGAAGTTTCTTCATGCGCTTTGCACCAATATGACCAAAACGGCAGTGCCACAAGTATGTTGCACTATCATTACCAACTTTGCATCTTTTGGCATCAATATTATGAATATGTGTATCACTATGATCGAGATTCAATAAACCATTTACATTGGGTGTATGACCATAGAAGGTTTTATTCATGTAAATAGAACAACAATTATTCTATGGCTTAAATGAATAACCGTATTGCAATAAACATGATCCAGTCATATTCATGCTTGGCTTGAAGCTACATCGATATTTCCCCAAAGAGGAAGGGATGATGCAGCACAGTGACGGTAGGTATTTCCCTCAGTGATGAGACCAAGGTTATTGAACCAGTAGGAGAACCAAGCAACAATACGTAAACGGCACCTGCACACAAATAACAAATACTCGCAACCCGGCGTATTAAAGGGGTTGTCAATCCCTTTCAGGTAACAGTGCCAGAAATTGGCAAACGGATGTGAATAAATTGTGTTAGGTTGATAGATCGAACGCCAAATAAAATAAATAAGGATAAATTGCAGCAAGGTTTTTTTTGTATTTTTGGTTCAATAGATCTGAAAATAAAAGGCAAATAAAATAGATCGCAAAGGCAAATAATATGAGAACGAGACCCGGGGGACGTAGATTTCACTAGTGGCTTCTCTCGAGAAAAATAGCAATATCCAGGCAATGATCATTATATAGGCATCACGTCCAAGATTAGTAGACCCACTCCTGCCTGCATCTACTACTATTACTCCACACATCAACCGCTATCCAGCATGCATCTAGTGTATTAAGTTCATGGAGAAACGGAGTAATGCAATAAAAATGATGACATGATGTAGACAAGATCTATTTATGTACAAATAGACCCCATCGTTTCATCCTTAGTAGCAACAATACATACGTGTCGGTTCCCCTTTTGTCACTGGGATCAAGCACCGTAAGATCGAACCCACTACAAAGCACCTCTTCCCATTGCAAGATAAATAGATCAAGTTGACCAAACAAAACCCAAATATCGGAGAAGAAATACGAGGCTATAAGCAATCATGCATATAAGAGATCAAAGAAGATTCAAATAACTTTCATGGATAAAAAGATAGATCTGATCATAAACTCAAAGTTCATCCGATCCCAACAAACACACCGCAAAAAGAGTTACATCATATGGATCTCCAAGAGACCATTGTATTGAGAATCAAACTAGAGAGAGGAATCCATCTAGCTACTAAC
This sequence comes from Triticum aestivum, assembly GCF_018294505.1. Taxonomy (NCBI): domain Eukaryota; kingdom Viridiplantae; phylum Streptophyta; class Magnoliopsida; order Poales; family Poaceae; genus Triticum; species Triticum aestivum. The sequence continues at coordinate 252,679,289 of NC_057809.1, read as the reverse complement.
TATGGACCCGAAGGTCTATAAAGAACTACTCACACATCATCGGAGAGGCATCAATGGAAGTGGTGAACCCCTCCGTGATGGTGTCTAGATTGGATCTGGTGGTTCTGGACTTTGCGGTGGCTGGAATTGATTTTTGTCGACTCCCCTAGGGTTTCTGGAATATTGGGGTATTCATAGAGTAAAGAGGCGGTCCAGGGGGCACCCGAGGTGGGCACAACCCACCGAGGCGCGCCTGGGCCTCCTAGCACGCCCTGGTGGGTTGTCCTCCCCTCGGAGCACCCCCAGGTGCTTCTTCGACCCATTGATTGTCTTCTGGTCCAAAAAAATCCACAAAAAGTTTCGATGTGTTTGGACTTCGTTTGGTATTGATTTCCTGCGATGTAAAAAACATGCAAAAAAACAACAACTGGCACTTGGCACTATGTCAATAGGTTAGAACCAAAAAATGATATAAAATGACTATAAAATGATTATGAAACATCCAAGAATGATAGTATAACAACATGGAACAATCAAAAGTTATAGATACGTTGGAGACGTATCAATGCTCAACGCAAACACCAAATAACATTTATTTAGGTTAAACACTAATCCGAAAGGTAGAGGGAGTATGCGATGGTGATCTTATCAACCTTGGAATCACTTCCAACACACCTCGTCACCTCGCCCTTAACTAGTCTTTATTCATTTTGCAACTCTTGTTTCGAGTTACTAATCTTAGGAACTGAACCGGTATCAAATACCCTGGGGTTACTACAAACACTAGTAAGCTACACATCAATAACATGTATATCAAATATACCTTTTGTCATGGAATTGTCACGGCAGATGTCCTAGTGTGAGGACTTAGTCATGAGGCCAACGCATCTTTGTAGTAGCTTGAGAGGTGTTGAGCGAAATCGAGTGACGCAACACAAGACAAGTATTTAGATAGCTTCGGGCCCCGGGAAACATCATCCGGTAACAACCCTACATGCTGTTTGTGGCTAGATCTCATTATCATCACGAGGGAGTTGTCATTAAGCCGGCTATCCTCTAATTGTGTCTAGCCCTAGAGATTATTGCTTATTGCTTGTCCCTCTTTGGGGAGCCCCGCCCCTCCTTATATATGTTGAAGGGGCGGCTTACATGTAGAGTCCTAGTAGGATTAGAACTAACTTATTCTCTATTACAAGTCGGATTCAAGTACGGGTCTTGCTTCCTTGTAAAGGAAATACTCTTCATGCCTTCCGTTTTAAGCCGGCCCACCAGAGTATAAGCCGGTCTGCTGGGCTTTGGGCCTTGCCGTCCGTCTGATCCGCCCGCTGGGTCTCCAGTGAGTCACAATGTCCAAGCGAGTTAGATGTAAACCGCCATGTCCGCGGATCGCCAGTAAGTCGCCTAGCTCCAGCCGGGTCTCTGGTGAGTCGCCAAGTCCCAGCCGGGTCATCCATCCGGCCGGGTCATACCGCGGGGTATATCCCCGACATTAGCCCCCAGTTTAATTTGGATTTATCCATGTTAAACTGATCCTACAAAATAACTCAAGAACAAATTTGACAGATTGTGCTCCGGGTTAAATATTCTTGTAAGCCAGCACCTGAACATATTTAAGTCCTTGTCATTTCCTTGTTGATATAAATATGTCCATATCCCCATAGAAAATCTTCTTTAACTGATATGCTTCAAATTTGTCAATGCAAATAATCCAGATACTTATTTTTGAAAAATCCGGGTCAATAGGTCACCTTTAGAATCAATTTGCTGACATTGGTTTTCTTGTGGAGAAATATAGTAAGAGATAATCCACTTGAGTCAGCCTCCAAAACGTCGGCTTAAGAATATTGGTCTTGAAATACTCATCTAGCTTTCAACCGGCTTGAAGATGTAACACTTGCCGGTTTATCATTACCAAAACTGCCAGATTATAAAACAGACGATGCCGAATCATGTAATTGTTGCTGATGCCGGGTTGATCTTATGATGCTGCCGGGTCATAACTGAGAATTTTGAAGATTTCTCTCCCTCGTATCCATATTACCTCTAGCCCCCAAGTCTTGAGTAGAGCAAAGTGATGACTTAAGACTTGCTTCAATATAAATATTACCACTTTGAAGAAATCCATGTTGTTCATCTCAATCACTACTCAGAACTGAGTATTCCACATATGTAGCCCCCAAGTTCCGGGTTGTCATGTTTGCAGCAACTTGGGACTTGTAATTGCCTCATGCTCATAAAACTTCAACCAGTGTAGCTCCCAAGGGCCGGGTCATTATGCAATAATGAGTAGGGACTTTATAAATATGATCAGATAGATTTGAACAACAACGTGTAGCCCCCAAGGGCCGGCTCAGTAAGATAATATTGAGCTGGGACTTTATATATACTTGTTGGAAAAGAACATCATATGATGTAACCCCCATCATGGGGCTTGAACCCACGTCAACAAGGTTAAGAGCTTTGTGCTTTACCAACTGAGTAGTGGACCCTTCAATATAATGGATTAAGACTTGTGTACCTTGAATTGTTGATAGGAGCAATTGGTAGCCCCCAAGGGCTGGCTCATTTAGAATGTGATGAGTCGGGTGTTCAATAAGTTGAGCAAAAATGACTTTGCATTAGCCCCCAAGTGCCATGGTGCATGCTGGCAGTGACATGGGACTTGCATATTCGATGTAATCTTAATTTGAATAATGTAGCCCCCAAGTGCCGGGTCGTAAGCCTGTAGCGACTCGGGACTATTCCTGTCATTGTAGAATAAATCATATCCATTGATAAAATAATAGCCATTGCGCTGAAGCGACTTTGAAAACCTCAATAATATTAGTTACTGATAACCATAATAAAAATCCAGCCATGTTGGCTATTAAAGATTTGAATAACCCAGTTTGAAAACCTCAATCATTCAATATCATAATGAAAATCCAGTCAAGTTTGGCTATTTAAAGATTCAAATACCTTATTTGTTGACAAGTAAATCTGGAGTTTTAAATACCTGGTGGCTCTTGGCCGATGGCGATTTAATAGCCTCCATTGTAAGCCGGAATTTTTGTAACCCGACGGCTTATAGCCTTTGAGAAAATCAAGAATTGATAACCCTTTTGAGACACCAATTTAAATCTTTGATGATGGGCTTGAATTTAATCATTTATGTAAGTCATAGCTCTGTAAATCCTGCAGAGTTTAAACAACATATGCCATGGCGACTTAACGTCAAAAGCCAGGGCGGGTAATCACCCAAATGTAGTCTTATCCTGCATACAAGTAGGTCACAAGATCCTTTGGCGGTTTACCGCAGGGTGGGTCATAATATCTCACATATAACCACTGTGATATTGAATTTGTACTGCCGGTTTACATGACCTGTGCAGCAGGGGTGATAACCCAATCCTTAGAAGGCAGTGCTTCCACATAGATGATGATTGTCATAAGCTGGCGACTTATCATCGAAAATTAAACCGAGGTTAAATAGTAACCACTCATATACACTTTAGATATGATAAAAAAAACTTCAAGTAAAATCCAAAAAAATGTTTGCAAAAAGAGACTTCAAAATTTTTGAGGCTTCTGATTCGAATACGATCAGAAAACCATTCCAAAGGGGTTAAGCTAAGATACGAATATGATCATATAGCCCCCAGTGGCTTTGGCGTTGCCGATCAAGAGGGTACCAACAGCTATGTTCTCTTTGGTTCGAATACGACCTATGTTTGAATAGGAAGCCCCCAAATGACCTTGAGAGTTGTTTAACGACGCTGATTCGAATACGATCCACGTCGGACCCAAAAGGGGTTAAGCTATGATTCGAATACGATCAAGAAGCCCCCTAGTGAGTTTGGCGTTGTGCCGATCAAGAGGGTACCGACAGCTATGTTCTCTTTGGTTCGAATATGACCTATGTTTGAACAGGAAGCCCCCAAGTGACCATATAACTTTTGGCATTACACCGATCAAGAGGGTATTGACAGATATACTCAATGAGCAGGAAGCCCCCAAGTGACCATAATAAGATAAGCCGTAAAGTAGAATACCCATGTTTGAACCGTGCATCATGGCAGAAATCCCTTTTTAGCACCCTTTAATCTTTCTGAGAACTCGAACTTGCGAGAGATTAATTATTTTTGAACTGGAACTTTGAACCGGATTTGAGAGCTTAAAAGCTTTGTAAGAGACAAATTTACCTTGAGCCGGATGTTTGAACCGGATTTGAGAGCTTCAAAACTTTGTGGGAGAGAGATGTCTCTTGAACCGGATCTTGAACCGACAATTTTCTGACGGCCTTTAAATTTTGATCAATATGGCGGTGTCCTCCCGAAACGAGTTATCATTCCCTCCAATGACCCGGAGTTCCCGAGTCATGTCATTGTAGCCCCCGAGTCTTAAGACGACTCGAGGAGTTGGCTTGAGATTCTTCATATTTAACCGTGATATAAACCGGCATGAGTTATTCAACAGCTTAGTGATATAATAGTCTCTTTTGCAATAGACCACTTGTCCTGCATTGGGAAACTTGCAAACCAGAGTAATTGCTCCTTTAAAGAAATTAATATGTAAAAAATATACCGGATGCATTTCACCTGATATGTCAAGCCGGAATTTATCCGCCGCAGAGTTGCTGTTACCTACGGTGAAGCTGAAATAAATCATGGGTGAGCCGGCCATGGGAGCAGACAGATGAGTCGTCCGTGGCGTTATTAGCCGATGTGGATAGATGAGTCAATCGCAGGCGCGGTAATCCGCATGGACGGGCGAGTCAACGATGTCATGTTGATGTCAATTGGGCCGCAGGACGGCGGTTTGCACGTCCATTGAGTAGCGAGTGGGCGCGGGTCCGGTGAATCAATGTTATCCAGGCCACAGGGCGGCAACTCGCCCATGTCCGTTGAACAATATGATGTGGACAAACGCAGGTGTAAACCACTTTTGTAGGGAATAATTGTCCTGTATACAAAAATATACAGATCAAAGTAATTGTTCTTTGACAAAAACAATATGTGCTAATAAAATATATTTAGAGAGATATCACCTGATTTGTTCGGACGATGGATGATCCGTTCAACGCGACAGAGGCGGCTCAGTGCGACCCCGGCGGCTCAACACAGCAGGAGCGGCTCAACACAGCAGGAGCAGCTCAACATGGTCCCGGCGGCTCAACACAGTAGGAGCGGCTCAACATAGCAGGAGCGGCTCCACACAGCAGAGGCGGCTCAACGTGGTCCCGGCGGCTTAGTCACAGTAGAGGCGGCTCAATGCAGCAGAAATAGCGCTCACGGCGGCTCAGCAACGAAACGAGGCACCGCAAATGTTGGATGTAGTCTGACAGAAAATAACCCGCCTATATGTACATCTAACTGACGGAGGAGTAGCACCTCATGTTACCTTCATGACTGCCATGATGATTCATTATCCTCTGTTTTTTTATTCCATATATATACGTCTGATCTGATGTTCCAATAGCACTCCGTAGTTGCGTGGATTAGTAGTGCTAGCACTATCATGGGAATGAGCTATCGCATCTTCACGTGAACCCTTCCCTTACGTTTTCAAAACTCCACACAACTTTTGCTAATGGATCTTCAGGGTGGATGTTGTAACGGGGCGGCGAGCGGTGCGCGCATCCATCGGGTGGCGCTTTGTAACCAAACACTTTAGGCTGTCCGTCTCCCGTGTCTCCTGTTGCAGACAGATGTTGGTGCGAACTTTGGTGGGTCAACAGACACGGCCGACGCACAGTAGGCAGAGGAGGCGTCCGAGGCAAATTAGTATGGTGGCTTGCGGCAAGGTCTCGTAAGCAGCAATGACGGAGTCCGGATCGTTTTTTCTTTTTCATGCCGGAAGTACTGATTTTACTTGATTGCTTACCCAAAAGCTGGCTCAACACATAACAAGGGAACCGGCAAGTTCCGTGTGTCAGAATCAGACTATGGATTCGATCCCTTTTTTTCTTTTTCTTTTGTTATATGATCCTGTCACACTGTTTACTTTCCATAGTAGGCCATGCAGACAAACACACATGGGCTGGGACTTCCATTATTGTTCACAATGCGTCCTGCATGTGAGCAGCTTGTATCCTTCTTCCTTTAATAGCCGTTCTAGAAATACCACTGATGTCTGGCTTGGCCACTGCGCGAGGCTACGACAGTGGGAGCGGCGACTCGCAGGTGAGGCTGGGCGCTTGGCGGCTCATAGAGGCAGTTGGTCAGAGGCCGTCAGCGGTAGACCACGTCAAGGCATCAGGCGGGCATGAGGGGAGTGACCCTGAAGGAGCTCGAAGTGGAAAAAACGGCCAGAAGAGACTCGGGCGTCGGAGAACAAGGCACGGCGGGTTTGAAACTGCAGCAGAGACAACGTCCATCAGGCGCGAGGCCAAGACGACGGAGGGCAGGGCGGTCTCGACGACGCGTTGAATTCTGAGGAAAATCTACACACGTTAACCTCCTTCAGGTCGTGGCTCAACGTGTGACGCTGAAGACTGGACCTGTTAACCTGCCACTCCGATCCGGTATTGTATTCCTTGCCCAAACATGCATGCTCACGCGCAGCAATTTCAACAAATATTGTTTCTTCTCTGGACAGGTTGCCTCCTCAAAATCTAAGTTTTAACACGGACGGTACTCAAGTACTTGATGGATCACATTATGCAAATAGTAGCAACGTATTATTGCCTTCAAGCAGCAATAGTATAATTGTTTATTAAAAGTAGTACTACTCCGAGCAATAGTGGCAGCAGTTTTTCGCAGATCGATTTATGAAACCGCCTCGGGTCTTGACCCTTGCCTCCTCACGCGTATGTTGATTGATCTGACCTGGCGTATGGCATAGAAAAATTCCCGCCGGCCTTGGCAATACACGGCTTGTAGCGGCAAAAATTGATCTCCTACTCGGATTCGACAGATCGCGTTGCATCGGTGACACATAGAAGAACATCAAACTCTATCTTCCCTTGAACGTAAAACTCATACGACCAGCTCCAAAGCTAATAATAATTCAGACCACAAAACATTGAATTTTCCGGCTCTGCCGAAGACTATCTCATGTCAGCCCTTCTTCATTTGAAAAATTGCGAACTTCTCGATCCTTAGGAGAGATTCCTCCAAGAACTCAACACCACCGTGCGCAAGCCCCACGGTGGGCGCCAACTGTCATGGAATTGTCACGGCAGATGTCCTAGTGTGAGGACTTAGTTGTGATGCCAACGCATCTTTGTAGTAGCTTGAGAGGGGTTGAGCGGAATCGAGTGACGCAACATAAGGCAAGTATTTAGACAGCTTCGGGCCCTGGGAAACATCATCCGATAACAACCCTACATGTTGTTTGTGGCTAGATCTCATTATCATCACGAGGGAGTCGTCGTTAAGCCGGCTATCCTCTAATTGTGTCTAGCCCTAGAGATTATTGCTTATTGCTTGTCCCTCTTTGGGGAGCCCTGCCCCTCCTTATATATGTTGAAGGGGCGACTTACATGTAGAGTCCTAGTAGGATTAGAACTAACTTATTCTCTATTAAAAGTCGGATTCAAGTACGGGTCTTGCTTCCTTGTAAAGGAAATACTCTTCATGCCTTCCGTTTTAAGCCGGCCCACCAGAGTATAAGCCGGTCTGCTGGGCTTTGGGCCTTGCCGTCCGTCTGATCCGCCCGCTGGGTCTCCAGTGAGTCACAATGCCCAAGCGGGTTACATATAAACCGCCATGTCCGCGGATCGCCAGTAAGTCGCCTAGCTCTAGCCGGGTCTCTGGTGAGTCACCAAGTCCCAGCCGGGTCATCCATCCGGCCGGGTCATACCGCGGGGTATATCCCCGACATCTTTGTTCACTTTGCCATCCTTCTTATCTGCCAAGTATTTGGGGCAGTTCCACTTCCAGTGACCATTTCCTTTTGCAGTAGAAGCACTTAGTTTCAGGCTTGGGTCCAGCTTTTGGCTTCTTCACGGGAGTGGCAACTTGCTTGCCATTCTTCTTGAAGTTCCCTTTCTTTCCCCCGCCTTTTTTCTTGAAACTAGTGGTCTTGTTAACCATCAACACTTGATGCTCTTTCTTGATTTCTACCTTCGCCGATTTGAGCATCGCGAAGAGGTTGTGAATAGTTTTTGTCATCCCTTGCATATTATAGTTCATCATAAAGTTCTAGTAGCTTAGTTAAAGCGATTGTAGTACCTAGACATACTGAGCACATGCTCACTGGCTGAGCTATTCTCCTCCATCTTGTAGGAAAAGTACTTGTCAGAGGTCTCATACCTCTTAACACAGGCATGAATCTGAAATACCAATTTTCAGCGCTTGGAACATCTCATATGCTCCATGGAGTTCAAAATGTTTTTGAAGTCCCGGTTCTAAGCCGTAAAGCATGGTGCACTAAACTATCAAGTAGTCATCATATCGAGCTTACAAAAAACGTTCATAACGTCTGCATCTGCTCCTGCAATAGGTTTCTCACCTAGCAGTGCATCAAGGACATAATTCTTTTGTGCAACAATGAGGATAATCCTCGGATCATGGACCCAGTACGCATCATTGCTACTATCATTTTTCAACCTAGTTTTCTCTAGGAACATATCAAAAAAATATAGGAGCTATATCACGAGCTATTGATCTAACATAGATATGCAAAACTCTCAAGACTAAGTTCATGATAAATTAAGTTCAATTAGTTAAATTACTAATGAACTCACACTTAAATAAACATCCCTTAAGTTATCGAAGTGATACGTGATCCAAATCAACTAACCCATGTCCGACCATCACGTGAGATGGGGTAGTCATCAATGGTGAACATCTCTATGTTGATCATATCTACTATATGATTCACATTCGAACTTTCGGTCTCTAGTGTTATGAGACCATGCCGTACATGCTAGGCTCGTCAAGTTTAACCCAAGTATTCTCCATGTGCAAAACTATCTTACACCCATTGTATGTGAACGTAGAGTCTATCACACCTGATCTTCATGAGGTGCTTTGAAACGACGAACTTTGTCAACGGTGCATACTCGGGGAGAACACTTTTATCTTGAAATTTAGTGAACGGATCATCTTATAATGCTACCGCTGTTCTAAGCAAAATAAGATGCATAAGATATAAACATCACATGCAATTGTAAGTGCATCTAGTGCCCCTTAGTGATTTTGGTGTATTGAAGACTTATAGGTTAAGGGACTAATGCGTTTGTGAGTGTAAGCAGGTCTATAAGTCTATGAGGAGTGTGATATTTACAGGAAAAGTTGGCCCCTAAAAATGAATATCTTCGACTGAGGATTTTGGTATTTCTGAAGACTTTCATGAAGACTTTGAAAGTGAAGAAATTGGTGTGTCCGTGAAGACTTGATATTCATGCGAGGAATATGAAGCTTGAAGACTTTCGTTTTCATAGTTTTGTTTTTTCTCTTTCTTGAGTCATAGGAAACACCGTACTGTTAAAGGGGTTCGAGGAAATACTAAGAAATTTTTTCCATGTGATGCTCAACTCAAAATCCTACACCTACCAATCCCTTCGAGTGAAGCCATTGGAAATCTCATACAGTTCAGTCAATTTCTTCAGTGACAGAGACGAAGTTCTTCTGGTCTCTGAGGAATTTGTCCTGACTGAGGAGTTAGGAATTCGCCAGTGTGGATTGCCTATACAGTGAGGAACATGATAGCCCTGAGGATTTTACTACTCAAAATTCCGACCGTTGATGTGCTATGCGCCAGCTGTCCCAAAATATCTATCCACCTAACGGTCATATCATTGAAGGGCATTTATGTCTTATCATGTCGGGCTGCTCCCTAGGCTATAAATAGCCGCCCCCTACAACGACTAGCTGGTTGGCTGCTCCGAGAGAAACTGACACTTGTCATTTGAGAGCAACTCATCCTCTGAGGACTTTGAGCGAAAATCATCAAGTGAGGAAAAACCAAAAACCCAAAACCCAAACACCTAGAAACCCCAAGTGATTGAGCATCACTGAAGAGATTGATCTTGCGTGGATCCGACGCTTGTTACCTTTGAGGACTGTGCTTCTTCCAGACGGTTAGGCGTCATGGTCTAGAGCATCCAAGAGGAATTGTGGATCGCCCAGTGACCAAGTTTGTGAAGGTTTGGAAGTCACCTAAAGACTTACCACGAGTGATTGGACGAGGTCTGTGTGACCTTAGTTCAAGGAGAATACGGTGAAGACCGGGTGTCCTGAGCTACGTGTTCAGGACTGGGTGTCCGGGACTGTGTGTCCTCGAGTTTAAATACTCAGTTGCTCCAACCAGACGTACAACTGAGACAGCAGTTGGAACTGGTCTACCAAATCATTGTCTTCACCAAGCTTACTGGTTCTATTTCCTCATAACTGTGTTGTGTGTTTGTTCTATCTGTGTTTGAAGACTTTGACTGAAGACTTTCTCAATTTCCTCAGTTCAATTTCTTCAGTCTGTTTGTCTTCATCCTGTGTTATCCTGTGATTACGCTTCCTGTACTCTGTGCCTGTCTTCATTTCATCATGATGACTATGCTTGTATTCTGTTATGTTTACTTTTGAGTACTTATTCCGCTGCTAGTAGTTCTTCGCTAAAGAATTTCCTCACCGGCAAATTCCTCAGTGAAGAATTTCATAAAAATCGCCTATTCACCCCCCTCTAGTCGATATAACGCACTTTCAATTGGTATCAGAGCAAGGTACTCCCTTGTTCCTTGTGATTTTGGTTTAACCACCTAGAGTTTTAGTTATGTCGACCACATGTATGATCAAAGTCTCTGCTGGGTGTCCTACCTTCGATGGGACGGACTACCCCTACTGGAAGAATAAGATGCGAATGCATCTTGAAGCAAATGATAACGATCTCTGGTATGTTGTGGAAAATGTTGTTCCCTCAGTCACACCTTCTCTGAATGTTGCTGATGTGAAGAGATTCAAGCAACTCGACTCTCAAGCGAAGAATATCATATGTGGCCATCTGAGCAAAGGACAGTATGGCAGAGTGAGTGCTTTGGAGACAGCAAAGCTTATCTGGGACAAGTTGTCCAAAGTGAATGAAGGAGTCTCAACTCAGCGTGACTCTCGAGTTGATGTTCTTCGCAATCTCTTCAACCGCTTCAAAAGACTCGACAATGAAAATGTTCAACAAACCTTCAACCGCCTCACTGACATCTCAAATGATCTTCAAGCACTTGGTGCCACTGACATCACCGACCATGAGGTGGTGAAGAAATTGCTGAGATCGCTTGATTCCTCATTTGACACTCTGGCATTGATGATACAAGAATGTGCTGATTATAAGTCACTTGATCCCGCTGATATTCTCGAGAGATCTCTATGGTTCAAGCTATGGCAGATCACGTGCACTAAAGGCCAAGGCAGTATCTGAGTCCGAAGATGAAGACTCTGATAGCAGCCTTGGTGATCCTGAAGAACTGAGCCATGATCTGGCTCTGCTCGTGAAGAAGTTCCCAAAGTTCTCAAGACGTGGTCGCCTTGGAAGACCCTCAAGGAGCAATGATTCCTCATCAAGTGACTACAAGAGGACGCTCTGCCACAAATGCAAGAAGCCTGGTCATTACATTCAAGACTGTCCTCAATGGGAAAAGGAATCAAAGAAGAAGAAATACAAGGATTACAGTTCTGATGATGCGAAGAAAAAGAAGAAGTCCTCAAAATCTTCATCATCAAAATCCTCAAAGCCTTCACATCACAAGAAGAGCAGCTCCAAGAAGGCCAGGGCATTCATTGGCAAAGAAATGGACTCTGAGGCTGAATCTGAAGAAAATGAGGAAGAGGAGTCATCTGAGGAGTCCGAATCCGGAGTGGCGAGCCTAGCTCTCGCTACTGCATTCGTCAGCAAGTCTATCTTCAACACTGAAGAAAATAACCTCACCAACAAAGCTGATGAAGGGGATGATGACTATGCTCCCACCTACTGCTTCATGGCAAAGGGTGCCAAGGTACTCAAATATATTTCATCTGAATCAAGTGAGAATGAATTTGATGAAAATCTTAAGCCCAGCTATTCTAAACTTGCTAAGATTGCTGTAAAACAACAAAGGGCTTTAGAAAAGGTTTAAAACATGCTAGACAAAAGTGATGATATGTTGGGTGAAGAAATGGATCGCACTAAAGCCCTGACTGAAAATCTTCACAGATTTCAGAATAGGTTTGACAATCTTCAAAGTCATCATAACACTCTCTTATCCGACCATGAGAAGCTTTCTTATGAATTTCTTTAAAAAAGCAAGACCTTGAGAAGTTAAGAGTGAGTTATGAAGATCTTCAGAAGGAGCGCGATTCATTACTTACTAACAAATCAGCGCTTCTCAGGAAGAATTTGTTCCTCCATGCTTGAAGTGCATTGAACGTGAATATGCTAATTCTTCACCTGAATGTTCAAATGCTGCTAATGCTTCAAATTCTTCACATGCCTCTGCTATCACTAATTCCTCATATGAGGACATTGCTAATATCACTGACGATGCAGGGCTGAAGGAATTGTACACGACAAGCATGTACAAAAGCCTCAAAGGGCATCAGGCTCTTTGTGATGTGCTTAAAAAGTAGATCCTCAACAGGAACCCTAGGAAAGAGGGTATTGCCTTTGAGAGGAAACTCAATGCTGATGGTACATATTGGAAGCCTGAGCAGTACCCCAAAACTACATGGGTTGCTGCAAAGGGACCTCCAGTTGATCCATCTAACTTATCTGGATTTGCATGTGAATATCCTCATTCTGATGATGAGTCAATTGACTCCAACTATAAGCTGTTCAAAAATCAGAATGGTGAAGTATTTGCTAGATATGTTGGCACTAACCGCAGGAACGGCTCCCCGATGAAGAAAATCTGGGTTCCCAAAAGATGCCTTGAAAATCTTCAGGTGAATGTCATCATGACGCCACCTGTGAAGAATAGGAACCCCAGATCAAATTCCTCATACGGACCAAATTCCTCATATGGATCAAAGTCCTTATATGAACATCATCGTGCTAACCCGTCTGTTTCGGAGGGAAGATCTAAGGATTATGGATATATGCATTATTCTTCAAATCATTATGTCCATAAGTCCTCGAAGAATTTCTCTGCATACTCTTATGCTTACTCTAACCCCTCTTATGTGAAATGAAATGGACTGGCTTCTATGCCATCCTTCTCGTATGGAGCTCGCAGAATGATGAACTCTTTGCCACCCCTTCAGATGTGGGTGGTGAAAAAAAAGAACTAACACTACTAGGGAAAACCCTATACACAGAACATTAGCAGTAGCGCGGGATAAAAACGCACGTTGGTGCTAATTAGCAGCAACGCGGTATTTAAAACCGCGCTGCAGATACAGTTATAGCAGTAGCGCGCCCGAGTACAAAAGCGCTACTACTAAAATTCCCACGGCTTAGCCGATAGGCTACACATAGTAGTAGCCATCTACGTGGAACCGCGCTACCGCTACTTGTTTTGTAGCAACGCATTTACGGACAAAGGCGCTACTGCTAATGAAAATAAAATTAAATGGAAAGCAAATAAAAAAGAGAAGGAATAGCAGTAGCGCTTGTTAGGAAACGCGCTATAGCTACCGTAGCAGCAACGCACTTCCTGGAATGCGCTACTGCTACTTTTAACTTAATTAACTTCGTTCTTCCCCACGGCCACTTCCTCCCAAATCCTTACTCCTCCGCTGTCGCCGCCCTGCATCGTCGTCGGCCGCCGCGCGTGACCCGTCGCTCTCCGCACACCTTCGACGCCACCCCCGCCCCCGACCGCGACCTCGACGCCGCCCCCGACCCCGACCTCGACACCCCCCCTACATCGCCGCCCTCCGCCGTGCGCCCGCCGCCCCGACCCCATCCCCAACCTCGACGCCGCGTGCCCCTCTCCCTAACTCCACTGGTGCCAGAGGTGAGCACGCCCTCCTCCTCCTCCTCCCCTACCTCTGCCTAGCTAGGGTTCTTAGGGTTAAATTTCAGAGTTCATCTAATTAGTTAGGGTTCATCAAATTAGATGCTAATTATGACAGTAGTTGTTAAGTAGAATTAGTTTTAGAGTTCATCAAATTAGTTAGGATTAAATTTTAGAGTTCATCAAATTAGTTAGGGTTAAATTTTAGTAAGTGTTTAATAGAATTAGTAAGAAAATTAATATAACTAGTTGAACTAGTTTATTTTTAGTAAAAACTAGTTTATTTTTATTCATAGTAAGTGCTTAATTGAACTAGTTGAGTTAATACAACTATTTTATTTTTGGTACGAAAATTAATAGAACTAGTTTATTTTTTTAGTTAAAGCAACTATTTTATTTTTAGTAAGTAAATTAATAAACTAGTTGAACTACTTTAGTTGTAGTTGAACTAGTTTAGTAAGTAAATTAATAAACTAGTTGAACTAGTTCAATTAATAGAACTAATGTATTTTTAGTAAGATAATTAATATAACTAGTTGAACTACTTTACTTTTAGAAAGAACTAGTTTTTTCTATTTATAGTAAGTTTATATTTAGTAAGAACTAGTTGAATTAATAAAACTAGTTGAACATGTCATATTTGCTCAAATAGGATATGTTGTTGCCCAAGTGGCTGTTCATGTTCAGTTTACACCTCCGAGTGGCCTATGTTTTGCCGGAGTGTTGATTAATTTCCGTTCCGGCAAATTTCAGGCGCTCGATATGTCCTTTTTTAGCAAAGGTCATGCCGGATTTTTCCGTGAATTCTGGCATGACTTGTGCTAGAATATGTAGGAAATATCGAGTGGCCTGGATTTTCTCGAAAAATAATGATATAATTTAGGTTTTTTTGTACATATATTTAATTGTACAAGTTTAATCTTTGAATTATGAACGTAGGAAATGTCGTACTCGGATGACGACAGTCTCCCGGGGGAGTGCAGCTGGTGCCACGAGGATCGAGGTATGTGCGACATGTTCGTTGAGCTGGACGAAGATCGGCGCTTCAACATTGAGCTCGAGGAGACCTTCGATGTTGAAACGGTACGCAATAACGACAAGTGTTTTTTCATAATTAAACATGACTTCAACTATTTCAACGTCTAATTTTCATCTTTTACAATCCGACTAGCTTATCCCATGCCATGCAAGACGCTATGTCTTGGAGAGGATGGGTTTTGAAGACCATGAAAATTTTCAAACAAAGAAAATACACCTAAGGACCCATCATGGTGTCGATTTTGAAGTAAATCTGTACAATTCTTAGAGCATAACCCATTTTGGTTGCCAAAATTGAGAAGCACTTTGCAAAATGTATGGTTTTTATGAGGGTATGATTGTCACCATGGATCTTGGTGATCCTGAGATCAAGCAAAACAATATGGACATTTGGGTCCTTGTTGATACGCTTCTGATTCTACCGCAATGTGAGTTTCTCAAACATAGTTATTAACTAATTTATATTGTTTATTTCAAAATAGTTGACAGCTTATTTCCATTGACAGCTTATTTTGAATCTTCAAAGAATGTGCAGAAGATGGTAGACAAAACCCACTACACTGATGGCTCCGAATTAACTTATAAGGAGAAAAATCATCTGATCGCATTTTGTACTTTCTTTGAGAATTACAATACCTATTATCGAACTCCTTCAAATTATGACGAATACGTGCCACTAGTGCACGTGTTGAACCACGATAACTTCTATGGAGATACCCTGGTAAGATTTTTTACTATTACGACATCCGTTCATCTTTTGCATACTTCTAAAACTAGTACATCATTGCTAACTACGAAATTATTACTATGTTTTTCAACAGAAAATCCCGATGGATTGTGTGCCTCATCTGATGTATTACAATGGTCGCCTTGAAGTTCTGAACCTACAGCCAGGTCATCCTACGGATCTCACCTGTGCATATCGGATTTCTGAAACCGGTGAACACATGCTAATCAAAGAGTGGAAAAAATGTTTGGACATTCGTAAGGAGGTTCTTGGAAGCAACATTAAGCGAAAGGCAAGAATTGGAGACAGGATAATCTGCATTCTCCATAATGGAGAGCCAGGGGCTATCTTGTTTTTTGCTATTTTACCTTAGAGAATATAGTAGGTCCTAAGAGAATGTAGTAGGTCCTATTAGGTACAATAGGTTTATTATGTGGTACAATGTGTTAGAGTTGATGATGAGGAGTAGTTGTGATTATGACTAGTGACCAACTTGCTATGTGATGTCTCATCGATCAAAACGATGATCATGAGGAGGTGTTATATGAAAATGATGTATTATGATGATAAGTTGTTAATGATATGATGATGATATTTATTATATCATTGCGTGAAAGAACCGCGGATTAGTTTCAAGTGGATGTCCAGCCACTTGAAACTAGTCCACGGTTCTTTCACCCAATGATGTAATAACTCATTATGATGTAAAAACAATCTCTAAATTGCTGTTGTATGAAAACTTGTATAGAGGTGTATGAATACAACATGAAATAAAAAAGAAATAAAATACGAAATACTAGTAGTAGCGCGGGCTGGGAGAAGCGCTACTAGTAATTACCAGTAGCGCTCCTCCGGGAAGTCTCTACTACTAAGTCGATTTAGCAGTAGCGTGGGCGGAGGCACGCTACTGCTATACGTCAGCTGTAGCGCCTTATCAGTAGCGCACCTCCCTGCGCTACTGATAGGCCTAAAACCCGCGCTGCTCCTAGGCTTTTCCCTAGTAGTGTAATCTTTTCTGTAGGGTCAGGTCTCCAGACGCACGTAATCGTTTGAAGAATTTGCTGGAGACCTGAGCATGCCTCATATTGCTTTATCACGTCCTCATATTGCTTTATTAGTTCTTTTACTTGATGAAATTGATCTGATGAATTGATGTCATATTCTTCACTGATGAAGTATATGAGTTTGTAAGATGCACTAATTCGTCTACAGGATGATCAACCCAAAGCCACTGAGTGGGTCCTCGATAGTGGATGTACAAACCACATGACTGGTGATAAGAATCTATTGATGGATGCTCCATTATCTCCGTCGCATCTGAAGCATATCATCTTTGCTGACAAAGGCAAAAGTCAGGTATTGGGTCTAGGTAAGGTTGCGATTACAAAGGATCGACACATGGACAAAGTCATGCTTGTTGAGTCCTTAGGATACAACCTTATGTCTGTCTCAATGCTTTGTGATCTTGATATGGTTGTTGTCTTTGGCAAGTACCGCTGTGTTGTGTTTATGGAAGCTGGCAATTCCAAAGTCTTCGAAGGCTTTAGGAGAGGAGACTTGTCTATTGTTGATTTCTCTACAGGACCACAACCAGTCGTGTGCTTACTTGCAAAAGCTTCAGAAGGCTGGCTCTGGCATTGATGACTTGGTCATGCAGGCATGAGGAATTTGCACACGCTTGCGAAGAAGAAGCATGTCATTGGCATCGAGAATGTCAAATTCCTCAAGGATCACCTATGCGAAGCCTGTGAAGCTGGGAAGATGACGAAGGCCAAGCATCCAGCAAAGACTAGCATGACCACCACTCACCCGTTTGAATTGCTTCACATGGATCTCTTTGGTCCTAATCATTATTCTGCTATTTCAAATGAAGCATCCCAATATGGCTTTGTTATTGTTGATGATTATTCTCGCTACACATGGGTACACCTTGTTACTTACAAACATGAAGTGCAGGAAGTCTTTAAACGATTTTCCTCAAGGGCTTCAACCAACTTTGGTGTGAAGATCAAGCACATCAGAAGTGACAATGGCACTGAGTTCAAGAATTCTGGTCTCGATGACTATCTTGATGAACTTGGTATTACTCATGAGTTATCTGCTCCTTACACTCCTCAGCAGAATGGCGTTGTGGAGCGCAAGAACAGGACTCTTGTTGATGTGGCTCGCACTATGCTTGATGAATACAAAACGCCTCGTCATTTTTGGACTGAGGCAATTGATACTGCGTGCCACATCATCAACAGAGTATATCTTCACAAATTCTTCAAAAAGACTGCCTATGAACTCCTCACTGATAAGAAACCCAATGTAAGTTATTTCAAAGTCTTCGGTGCTAAATGTTGGATTAGAGATCCTCATCACAACTCAAAATTTGCACCAAAAGCACATGAAGGTTTTATGCTTGGTTACGGAAAGGACTCGCACACCTACAGAGTCTTTAACAACGTTCTTCACAAAGTTGTTGAAACTGTAGATGTGCGGTTCGATGAAACTAATGGCTCGCAAAGAGAGCACCTACCTACTGTGATAGATGAACCAACACCTGAGGAAACTATTAAGTTCAAGGCTACTTAGGATGTCATTCCTACTGAAGAATTTGCTGAAGAATTCATTCCAGAACATGAAGAACGTCGGGCTAATGCACCTGAAGAAAATGCTGAAGAAAATGGTGCTGAAGAAAATGTTGATCAAATTCTTCAATGACAACCAGCTCACCCTCGCATTGCAAAAGAAGTGCAAGTTGAAAAGATCATCAATGACATCAAAGCGCCATGTCCTCTCACATGCTCAAAAGCTTCACATTTGTCTAACTTTTGTGGGCACTATGCTTTTGTCTCTATTACAGAGCCCACTAAGGTAGATGAAGCATTTCTGGAGCCTGAGTGGATTCAGGCCATGCAAGAAGAATTACATCAGTTTGAGCTCAACAATGTCTGGGAACTGGTCAAACGTCCAGATCCTCGCAAGCACAATATCATCGGCACAAAGTGGATCTACCGCAACAAGCAAGATGAAAATGGCCTTGTGGTGAGGAATAAGGCACGGCTTGTAGCTCAAGGCTACACACAGGTTGAAGGAATTGATTTCGATGAAATTTTTGCACCTGTTGCTAGACATGAGGCTATTCGCATATTACTTGCTTATGCTAACCATCATGATATCACTTTATATCAAATGGATGGGAAAAGTGCATTCCTCAATGGTAAGCTTGAGGAAGAAGTATATGTTGCTCAACCCCTAGGTTTTGAAGATCCAAAGAATCCTGACAAAGTCTTCAGACTCAACAAGGCCCTCTATGGCCTCAAGTAGGCCCCTGTAACACCCCGGATGTAACTTTCCCAATTTGTACTCCAACTCTTGCTGTTTCCGGCGTTAAGTTAATTTTTATTCTCGGGTTCGGGTCTTTGTCTTCGTGTGTTGTTATCGTTTTCATGCATCTCATATCATGTCATCATGTGCATTGCATTTGCATACATGTTCATTTCATGCATTCGAGCATTTTCCCCGTTGTCCGTTTTGCATTCCGACGCTTCGTTCTCCTCCGGTGGTCATTCCTAGCTTTCTTTCGTGTGTGGGGATTGAACATTTCCGAATTGGACCGAGACTTGTCAAGTGGCCTTGGTTTACTACCGGTAGACCGCCTGTCAAGTTTCGTATCATTTGAACTTCGTTTGATACTCCAACGGTTAACCGAGGGACCGAAAAGGCCTCATGTGTGTTGCAGCCCAACACCCCTCCATTTTGGCACAAAACCCACCTAACTCTGCTCCATCATCTAGAGCGTTCGATCACGATCGCGTGGCCGAAAACCGCACCTCATTTGGACTCTCCTAACTCCTCCTATGCCTATTTAAAGATCCCCCGAAAATCTCCTTCTCCTTCCCCCCGGAAACCCTAGATTCATTCGTCTTCGCGCGCACCGGACACTTTTCGCCGCCGACGGAAATTGTCCGGCCCGCCTCCCTGCCACCATGTGTCGATCCCCGGTTCGCCGCGCCGCCCGCCCCACTTCGCCAGCCGCCGCCGGCCCGGGAGGCCCAGGAGGGGCCCCCGAGGCTCGTTGACCCGCGCCGCCGCCCGGGCTCGTCTCCCTCGCCCGCCCGCGCCTTCCCCGTCGCCGGGATCCGCCCCGCCACCGCGCGCCATCTCCGGCGAGGGCGCCGCCTCGCCCCGAGCCGCTCCGACGCCGTGCCCCGCCGCCTCGTCCCCGCGCCGCCTCGTCGCCGGCGAGCGCAGCCGCCCCGGCCTCTTCCTCCCCGGCCGGCCTCTTCCTCACCATCTCCGGCCGCCGCACGGCGCCCTTCCGGCGAGCACTCCGGTGAACGCCTCGGAATCCGTGCGAGATCTAGATCGGTTGAACAGTAAACCCTAGGTCAAATTCGTCTAAGTCCCAGAAATTTCAGTACAAGCGCTCATGTTTGTGGCCTCGTAACTTTGCATCCGTAGCTCCGATTCATGCATATAGCATATCAAAATGTTCATCTTAGAGAGTACATCATTTCATTCCATTGCATCATTTTCATTTGAGTTCATCTTGATGCCCGAAATGCTGTTAGAAGAAGGCTACTTGAGATAATTGTCAGATCTGCTGCTCCGTTTAGGTTTTTGTCATTTTTGCCATGATTAATGTGTGCATGCTATGCCCTTGAGTTCTACATATGTTTTGTTAAGGGTTTTGTCATCTCTCCAGAGGTGCAACCCATGTATTTTTAGGATGTGTGTGGTGACTAGTGCAAGCTTGCAAAGTGGTGCACTTGGTAAATCTGTTTTCAGAGACTTAGTATTTTCACTAAGTCCTGGATCTGTTTATCTCATGATGCCATATGTTCATGTTGTTTCCTAGTGATCCGTGCCTCTTTTGAGGATGATCAGTAAGGATGTTTTGTTAATATTGTCGTGCTCTATCCATCCATGTCTTTGTTTGCAATTATGGAGCATCCTAGCTTGAGTCAATCGAGCTCTACTTTTGCTACTTTGTGAATCTGGGCAGATTGTCAACTTGTTTGTAATTTTGCCGATGATGTTGTGGTTGATCCATGCATGCTATGCTATTGTTCTTGCCATGTCTAGCTTGAATTTTGTGCCTTCTTGATGGATGTATGCTTGTCTTGCCATGACTTGCACC
Organism: Triticum aestivum; assembly: GCF_018294505.1. Classification (NCBI taxonomy): domain Eukaryota; kingdom Viridiplantae; phylum Streptophyta; class Magnoliopsida; order Poales; family Poaceae; genus Triticum; species Triticum aestivum. The sequence continues at coordinate 252,658,574 of NC_057809.1, read as the reverse complement.
GTAGTGAGTGCACTGAGCTCGTAAACATGCCTACTTGAGTTATATTTCAGCATGTGCCAGTTTTCACTAAGTCTGAAAACTGATTATGTTTTTGCTATGTTCACATGCTTGCAATTGTATTTTCTGATCCTTTTGGCTCAAGGTCACTAAGGGACTTTCGTTAAGCTCTTTGAGTAGCTCCATGCCATGCTTTACTTTGCCATGTTCAGATCCTGTAGCATGTAGTTTTGTTGCTCCGAAGAGGGCTACCTGATCTGAAATTCCAGACAAGTGTTGATTTCACTAAGTCTGAGATCTGTATGTCATATGCATTTTTGCCATGCTTGTTTGAACCTGTTAATGGATGATTTGGCTGTAGCTTAGTGCTAGACTTTTGTTAAGCATCTTAAATGCATCTCTGCCATGTATTTTGTTGTCATGTTTGGGTGCTGCAGCTTGTTCATCTCATTGCATTTAGATGCCTACTTGCTGTAAACCGCAGACCGGTGTCATTTTTGAATCGCTTGTCATTTCCAAACCGTAACTCCGATTCCGGCGTTCTTTATATCGTTTTCAAGCGATTTCATCTCATCTTTCCAGTGGCACACTTGGATTTCCAAGTTGAGACCAGGTTCACGCATTTCCTGTCATATCTTGCATTTTGCATCCCGCATCGCATCCCGCATAGCATATCATCATTGCATCATATTGCTTGATCCTTGCACGTGGTTGATTGTATCCTTGTTGCTTGTTTGTCTTGTTTGGGTAGAGCTGGGAGACGAGTTCGCTAACGAGGAGCCCGTTGAGTTTGCTTTCGAGGATCCAGTCAACTCTGACAACTGTGCAGGCAAGATGATCATACCCTCGAAATCACTACTATCTTTGCTATGCTAGTTTGCTCGCTCTTTTGCTATGCCAATGCTATGATGCCTACCACTTGCTTTCAAGCCTCCCAAATTGCCATGTCAAACCTCTAACCCACCATGTCCTAGCAAACCTTTGATTGGCTATGTTACCGCTTTGCTCAGCCCCTCTTATAGCATTGCTAGTTGCAGGTGAAGATTGGAGGCCGTTCCTTGTTGGAACATTTATTTACTTGTTGGGATATCATTATATTATCTTGTTATCTTAATGCATCTATATACTTGGTAAAGGGTGGAAGGCTCGGCCTCTCGCCTAGTGTTTTGTTCCACTCTTGCCGCCCTAGTTTCCGTCATATCAGTGTTATGTTCTCGGATTTTGCGTTCCTTACGCGGTTGGGTTATAATGGGAACCCCTTGATAGTTCGCCTTGATTAAAGATTTTCCAGCAATGCCCAACCTTGGTCTTACCATTTGCTACCTAGCCTCTTTTCCCTTGGGTTTCCAGAGCCCGAGGGTCATCTTATTTTTAAACCCCCCCGGGCCAGTGCTCCTCTGAGTGTTGGTCCAAACTAGAGTCCTGTGCAGCGCCCCCTCGGGGAAACTCGAGGTTTGGTTTTAGTTGTATGGAGAGCTCATCTGAGTGTGCCCTGAGAACGAGATATGTGCAGCTCCTATCGGGATTTGTCGGCACATTCGGGCGGTGTTGCTGGTCTTGTTTTAACCTGTCGAAGTGTCTTGAATTACCGAGATACCGAGTCTGATCGGAATGTCTTGGGAGGAGGTCTATTCCTTCGTTGACCGCGAGAGCTTGTCATGGGCTAAGTTGGGACTCCCCTGCAGGGATTTGAACTTTCAAAAGCCGTGCCCGCGGTTATGGGCAGATGGGAATTTGTTAATGTCCGGTTGTAGATAACTTGAACCTTAACTTAATTAAAATGAATCAACTGAGTGTGTTACCGTGATGGCCTCTTCTCGGCGGAGTCCGGGAAGCGAACACGGTGTTGGAGTAATGTTTGCGCAGGTTGCTCTCTAGTTTCTCTCTCGCGCTTTGCCTCCTCTTCTCGCTCTCTTTTGCGAATAAGTTAGCCACCATATTTGCTAGTCGCTTGCTGCAGCTCCACATATTTACCTTGCCTTACCTATAAGTTTAAATAGTCTTGATCGCGAGGGTGCGAGATTGCTGAGTCCCTGTGGCTCACAGATTACTATTACACCAGATGCAGGGCCTGACGATTCCGCTCCAGGAGACACGCTTGAGCTTAAGTGGGAGTTTGACGAGGACTCTCAACGTTACTATGTTTCCTTTCCTGATGATCAGTAGTGGTGCCCAGTTGGGGGTGATTGGGACCGTGTCGCATGTTGGGTTATCTTTTATTTTGGCGCCGTAGTCGGGCCATGAGTGTTTGGATGATGTAATGTTATTTATGTACTTGATTGACGTGGGGAGTGTAAGCCAACTATGTTATCTCCCCTTTATTATTTATATTACATGGGATGTTGTGAAGATTGCCTAACTTGCGACATATGCCTTCTATGCGATTATGTCTCTAAGTCGTGCCTCGACACGTGGGAGCTATAGTCGCATCGAGGGTGTTACAGCCCCACGGGCTTGGTATGATACCTTGTAGGAACTCCTCATGAAGAAAGGCTTCAAACCCGGTTCACTCGACCCTACTCTTTTCACTAAATCTTATGATGGTGAATTGTTTGTGTGCCAAATATATGTTGATGATATTATCTTTGGCTATACTGACCAACGTTATAGTGATGAATTTGCCTATATGATGAGTGAAGAATATCAAATGTCTAGGATGGGAGAGTTGAAATTATTCTTAGGTCTTCAAATTCGTCAACAACGCAATGGCATATTCATATCTCAGGAGAAATACCTCAAGGATGTACTCAGGAAATTCGGCATGCAAGATTGCAAAGGCGTCAAAATTCATATGCCCACAAATGGCCACCTGTGCACTGATGAAAATGGTATTGACTTCGATCATAAGGTATACCGCTCCATGATAGGTTCCTTATTGTACTTATGTGCATCTAGGCCAGATATAATGCTTAGTGTTTGCATGTGTGCCCGATTTCAAGCTACACCGAAGGAATCACACCATAAGGCTGTGAAGCATATTCTTCGATATATAGCTCACACACCAACACTTGGATTATGGTACCCCAATGGCTCGACTTTTGATCTTGTTGGATATTCTGACTCTGACTATGCTGGTGATCGTGTGGATCGCAAGTCAACATCTGGTACATGTCATTTACTCAGACGATCTTTGGTTTGTTGGTCCTCGAAGAAATAGAACTGCGTATCACTATCTACTGCTGAAGCTGAGTACATTGCCGCTGGTTCTTGCTATGCCCAATTGCTATGGATGAAGCAAACTCTCAAGGACTACGGCGTCAACATGAAGAATGTGCCTCTCTTCTGTGACAATGAGAGTGCCATCAAGATTGCTCACAACCTAGTTCAGCACTCGAAGACAAAGCACATTCAGATTCGTCATTATTTTCTTCGTGATCATGTGTTGAAGGGCGGCATTTCTATTGAGCATGTGAAGACTGAAGAATAGCTAGCCGATATCTTCACAAAGCCCTTGGATGAGAAGAGATTTAGCAAGTTGCGGTGTGAGCTAAATATCCTAGAATCTTCGAATGTTCTTTGAAAAGGACACTCATCCTAACACTTATGCAAAATTGATGACTTAGATGTGCAACACATGAAGAAATGTTTTTCTTCAATCGATGAAGAATAACACTCTTAGTGTAAAGAAATTAATGAAGAGTTTGATTCTCAGAACCCTACGATAATTGTACGCGGTGTCTAAAATCATCATTCTTATACGGTGGGTCACACCACCACCAAAAGTTGAAATTCCTCAAATTATTCATGTTCTTCAACTTTGCATAGTCTTCACTGGTTCCATTGTTTTTCTTCATTGGCTATATATATATATATGAGTTTATGTCCTCTACAGCATTCACTTATTGCTATTTCTTCAAGTTGGTTTTCTGCTAAGTGAATGTGATCGGACCCTTCCCCTCTATGCTATACTCAACCCAATCTGTTCACAAATTCTTCATGTGCGTTCTATTTGAAACTCGTTCAAAATCTTCACCGTGTCCTTGTCAGCTGAAGAAATTGCGAATGGAACTTTAAAACCTATCTTATCGAAATTTTTGGCTTTGCCGCTCAAACCGTTCCGCATCCCACGATACACTTATCCACTCACCCACGATCTAACACGATCTCCACCTCTCACTACGTGGGTGACACATGTCATGCGAATGAGAAGGGTCAGGGGCACGTTCGTCCAATTTCTTCGAGCGAGCAGTTTTTCACCATGTCTATAAATACCCCTCCTTCCCTTCCTCACTTCTTTTACTCCGCTCGATCTCTCTCTCCAGCTCGAGCTTCTCAAACCCTAGCGCCGCCGCTACTTCATCGCTGCCGGTGAGGAAGAGCTTCACTGCCTCGACCTCATCGCCGACGTACTCGCGCCGACCGCGGAAATCTTCACTCCACTGCCGCCGTAGCCGTCTTCCTCCGCCGAGTTAGGGCGTGAAAGATCTACACAGACGAACTTCACCTCTCGACTTCACTGTTTGTCGTGTTCTTCATCCAGGGTAATTAAAAGTTACTTTTACTGCCCTCGTTGATTCGAATGATTATCTACAAAATCTTCAAAAGTGTTTTTCTTCATATCTTCACACACTGAACACCTCACAAGTCATCTGTTCTTGATTCGTTTCTCTAAGCATCATTTTTCTTCAAGATTCCTCAATTGTGTGGATCTTCGATCTATACAACTCTAGAACCTAAGACAAAGAACGCTTAGTGAAAATCTTCAAGATTCACCTGGTCAAATTCCTCAAACTTGTTCTTTTTGAAAAACCTTCTGAGAACGCATATGACATCTCCAAATTCCTTGCAACTATACTCTGTTCGCAGGTACACATGTCAGCTGCTGAATCACTAGGTTCTCATCAACTTAACTCATTTGCAGCGTTCCTCGAAGAAAAGTTGCATACTTTTTCAGAGAATTCGATTGTTCAAATTCCTCAACTGAAGAAAATGGCTGATGGTAAAAGGCCACAGAAAGGAGGAAAGAGGCCTGAGGTAAATACCGAGGAAACCAAGAATGAGCACAAAGTGCGCAAACAGAGGATAGAGAGGAGATGGGCAAGAGAATGGAGGGAGTACAGATATGTCACTCCTAAGTACACGAAGAAATTCGCACTCAATCCTCCATGCCCAAGAGCTCCATTGGCACCTGGCCAAATAGCAGATCCCACCAGCCTCAAACGCGGTGAGGACTATCCTGATGAATGGGCCAAGCACCAAGCCAAGTTGGCTAAGCAAGCCAGAGAAGCAGTGAGGAAATTTAATGAAGACTCTACTGCTGCTGCTGCCTCTGCTAAGGCCTCTGCTGTCAAGCCAAAGAAGGCTATGTCTAAGAAGCCTGCGCGCAGGCCAAGTTCCTCAGCAATGCCCACACGGCCAGAATCATCAAAGCCCTCACGGCCAATTCCTCATGCTGCTCTTGTTCCTCCAAAGTCCTCAGCTCCTCCGTCAAAGCCCTCAGCTGTTCCGACTAAATCCTCAGCACCTGTGCATCTCGCCTCGTGCCAAAGGACTGTCGGCATCTCCATTGCCCCAGGTGTCTTAGCTAGTTCCTCAGTTGCACCAAGTTCCTCAGCTGGCCCCTCACTGCTGAAGACAAAGGCCACTGCTGGACGAGGTCCTCGCCCAAGTCCTCAAAAGAAGCAAGTCGCTTTCCAAGTGCCGTCTGATTAAGACGAAGCTGATGATGATGAACTTGCAGAAATCATCAGAGACAGGCAATTCAGGGCCGCTAGAGCCAAGGGATCAGAGGTGCCACTGCTTTTGGATCCCAAGCTGATCCTCGACTACATTGATGATTGGCACAAGGACCCCAACACTCCCTTGCCTGACTTCAAGCTAACTCCTGGCCAGAGTCACATGCTGACCCACTTCATTCAAGAAGAAAAGTGGAAATTTGAGAAGGCCAGGCAGATCAAGAAAGCGCAGTACAAGAAAGAACGCTATCTGAAGAAAAACGTCGTCTCTATGACAACTGAAGAACTTGTCACTATTCAGACTGAGATTAAGAAACTCAGTGATGACTTTGACGCATATCGCGCTGATTGGCTTGGAGCCAAGGTTCATTTTGTGAAACTTGCGGATAACTTCACTTCCAATGTTGCAGCCCCAACGCAACAAAAATTCCTCAGGCTAAAGCATCTGCTCAGCCTATTGAAGAAAATGCCAGCACCACTGATGACAATCAGGCTGCTGAAGATAATGTGAGTTCCAGGGCTGATGACTACATTCCAGCCGCTGAAGAAATTGCCAGGGCACCCACTAGTGGTGTGCCTGAAGAAACTGAAGAACTCAGGGCAACTGCATCAGTTATGCCTGAAGAAAATCAATCAGATTCCTCAGCTGCTCCTGCACCAACTTCAACTCCAATCCTTCCATCTGCATCAGATGTGAAGAAGACCAAGGCTGTAGAGCGTGCTGCAGTGAAGAAAAGGAAAGCATCAGCTGCTTTAGAATCTTCAGCTCTGAAGAAAATGAAGCCTATGACAAGCTCATTTGCAAATCTGATTGATGTTGTTCCCATCTCAACCAGGCCATCAAAGGACCTCGCTCCTTTTGATAAAGAATATGTGATCCCCAGCGGATCTGATGAAGAAACTCCTTATGCTTCTTCGTCTGAACCATTGGATGAAGAAATTGAAGTGGATGCGATCCCTTCAACACCTATCATCTCCTCGCCTATGCCTCAGTTCACAGCTAAAGAGGCTGGCGTTGAAGAAATGGAAGATGAAGATGTGGACATTGGCTGCTCCACACCCGTAATCAGTGATGAATTCTGGGAAGGTCAGCATCCAAACTCTCCAATGTTCACCCCTCTACAGCAAATTCCTTAGTCCCCCACACAAACTGTTCACATGGGCTCTGAAGAAACTCATCCCACTGCATCTGTCCATGAGGAAATTCCAGCCACTAGCGCTGAAGAAACTGCTGCTGCTGAATAACCCATGACGCAGACTGCCACTAAGGAGGAACCAGAAATTCCTCAGCCTGAAGAACCTGCGATTGAGATTCCTGAGGTCGTGATGCAACTCACTGACACTCCTCCACCGAAGCCAAATGATCCATTCTCACGCAAGCAAAAGTTCAAGGCTGATGATTTCTTCGGTGAGCACATATTCTTCAAAGATTACAACCCATATGACTCTGCTCGCATTAGGAAGATGCGTTTCTGGACTGCTAGTCAAGCCAATTTCTATTCCTCAGTGCTGTTCAACAAGGAGAAGATCTTCTACCATGAGGCTGTAAATAGCCGCCCCCTACAACCACTAGCTGGTTGGCTGCTCCGAGAGAAACTGACACTTGTCATTTGAGAGCAACCCATCCTCTAAGGACTTTGAGCGAAAATCATCAAGTGAGGAAAAACCAAAAACCCAAAACCCAAACACCTACAAACCCCAAGTGATTGAGCATCACTGAAGAGATTGATCCTGCATGGATCCGACGCTTGTTACCTTTGAAGACTGTGCTTCTTCTAGACGGTTAGGCGTCATGGTCTAGAGCATCCAAGAGGAATTGTGGATCACTGAGTGACCAAGTTTGTGAAGGTTTGGAAGTCACCTGAAGACTTACCACGAGTGATTAGACGAGGTCTGTGTGACCTTAGTTCAAGGAGAATACGGTGAGGACTGGGTTTCCTAAGCTGCGTGTTCAGGATTGGGTGTCTGGGACTGTGTGTCCTCGAGTTTAAATACTCAGCCGCTCCAACCAGACGTAGAACTAAGACATCAATTGGAACTGGTCTACCAAATCATTGTCTTCACCAAGCTTACTGGTTCTATTTCCTCAACTCTTTCATTTCCTCATAACTGTGTTGTGTGTTTGTTCATATCTGTGTTTGAAGACTTTGACTGAAGACTTTCTCAATTTCCTCAGTTCAATTTCTATAGTCTATTTATCTTCATCATGTGTTATCCTGTGATTACGCTTCCTGTACTCTGTGCCTGTCTTCATTTCATCATGATGACTATGCTTGTATTCTGTTATATTTACTTTTGAGTACTTATTCCGCTGCTAGTAGTTCTTCGCTAAGGAATTTCCTCACCGGCAAATTCCTCAGTGAAGAATTTCATAAAAATCGCCTATTCACCCCCCTCTAGTCGATATAACGCACTTTCAACAATCAAAATATGTGACATGATATGGCCATCATCATCTTATGCTTTTGATCTCCATCTCCAAAGCATCGTCATGATCTCTGTAAGGGCTTATTTATCCCTGAGGTGTTTTGGTGATTGATGAAAATGCTTTTGCAGACTAATCGTGTGCTTTGAGCATTTCAGAGATTCATCCTTTGGCACGAGATGATTCTTTCCCCTCGGAGTTTTAATCAAGACGGTGTAGCTCTTTCGTTTCTGGTTTGGTGGACTTGTCTCGTAGGAGTCACCGTACTATCAAGAGGGGGTCTGCTTGGTAAGGCTAGGGTGGAATCAACATGTATACTTCCTTTTTGCACCCTCTGAACCTTCCCGCGTCGATGGAGGTCTCATTCCCTGCTTTATGAGCTTGTTTTGGTCCTAGCGGTAGTACTGCAGTGCCCAGCGGTAGTACCGCCTGTGGGTCCTCAGCCGCAGTACCGCTGCGGTACCGGGCTCCTACCGCGTCGACTCGAGGGGGTCGCCTCTTGTGTCTGATTGTGCGGCACTAAGCAGCAGTAGTAGAAGCGGTAGTACCGCTCGAGAGCGGTAGTACCGCCCTACCGCCGCGGCAGTACCGCACTGGGTCTGACTCCTGCTCATACGCCAGCTCTCCCAGATTACATGGCAGTACTACTGGTCCCAGCGGTAGTACCGCTGCCCCCTGCAGTAGTACCGCCCTCTGCGGGGCTGTTTTAGTGGGTAACGGTTGGATTGTTCCCCCCTTTATAAAAGGGGGTCTTCTTCTTCAATGTTGACTTACCTCTTCCCCCCCAAAGCTCCATTAATGATCCAAGCTCCATTTTCGCCCGGTCTCTCTCCCTAGCCAATCAAACTTGTTGATTTGCTTGGGATTGGTTGAGAAGGCCCCGATCTACACTTCCACCAAGAGAAATTTGATTCCCCCACTAATCCCTAGCGGATCTTGTTACTCATGGGTGTTTGAGCACCCTAGAAGGTTGAGGTCACCGCGGAGCCATATTCCATTGTGGTGAAGCTTCATGGTGTTGTTGGGAGCCTCCGATTAAGTTGTGGAGATTTCCCCAAACTTGTTTGTAAAGGTCCGGTCGCCGACTCCAAGGGCACCAATAGTGGAATCACATCATCTCGCATTGTGTGAGGGCATGAGGAGAATATGGTGGCCCTAGTGGCATCTTGGGGAGCATTGTGCCTCCACACCGCTCCAAAGGAGACTTACTTCCCCTCACTAGGAAGGAACTTTGGTAACACATCCTCGTCTTCATCGGCTCCACTCTTGGTTATCTTGTACCTTCACTTGAGCAAGCTTATTTGTGTGTTTCCATTGCTTGCTTGTGTGCTTGTTGTTGCATCATATAGGTTGCTCACCTAGTTGCACATCTAGACAACCTACTTTGATGCAAAGTTTAATTTGGCAAAGAAAAGCTAAAAATTGTTAGTTGCCTATTCACCCCCTCTCTAGTCAACTATATCGATCCTTTCAATTGGTATCAGAGCCTTGTCTCTTTTTAAGGACTTTTCCGTTCGAAGAGTATGTTTGACGTCGTAGACGGTGTGGAGGAGCACTCCTGTGCAAATCCGGTCTCGTCTACAGGAGATGGGGGAACCTCGGTCTCTCGTGAGGAATTCAATGTGGTGTTGGAGACATTGAAAACCTCCATGATGACCGAGGTTGAAAGCATGTTTACTAAATTCATTGAAGGGCTTAAACTATCCATTACACCGTTGAAAGTGGGTGATCCCACTAACAAGGTGACGGATGCTAACTCCGACAAGGGGGATGCTGCTAGTGAAAAAGCTCCTTCTTCTAGTGGTAAGAGTGGCACCGGCATCTTTGCCCATGTGGAACCTCCACTTGTCTATGGTGGACCGATTCCCTCTACTCATTTGAATCATGCCGGTCCTCCCCCTAAGATTGTGAAAAATGAGGACTTTGATTCTTGGGTTTATCGCTTTAAGCGTCATTGAAATCATGTGAATACTAATCTTAGGAGAATCATTGAAGAAGGTTTCTATCTGCATGATCCAAGCTACTTCACCCCTAGAGAAGCCGCGGATAATCAATTCAATGAGAATGCTCTCTTCATCATCCAAGATGCAATTCCACCCGAAGATCTCCCTCATCTTCGGCCCTTCGCCTTGGCTAAAGATGCATGGCTTTGTGTTGTCTCTCTCTATCGGGGAAGCGCAAGCATTCAACGCTCCAACTATGAAGTAGTGCAAGATGAAGCTGATGAGTTTGCAATGAAAGAAGATGAAGAACCTCGTGAGCTTTATCGGAGAGTAACCAAACTCACGGTCTCACTCCGAGATCATGGGAGCAAGGACACGGATGACAATTGAATCAAGCGCAAATTCCTCAAGGCAATGATGCCTTACCACAAGGCCATGTCCTCCGTCATTCATCAAAGGCCGGACTTCCACACCTTGTCCTCAAGTGAAGTGTTGGATGAGTTTGTGGCCATGAGCATCTTGGACAAGACCGCCGACAATGCCGTGCTACGTTCTCAAAGAGCAAAGAATCCCAACCTTGCATTAAATCTTAAAGGCCAAGGTTAGCGCGGAAGAAGAGGACGAAGAAGAAGAGGAGGAGGGCAACCCCGAAGATACAAAGTTTGCCTATCATGAACACATGGCTCTTGCTTCAAGGCAATTTTGGAGCAAGAAAAACTCAAGGCCCAACTTCAACAAGAACAACTCAAGTGGCACAAAGGGCAAACAACATGTGAGTGTTGGGGAACGTAGCATAAATTAAAAATTTTCCTACGTGTCACCAAGATCTATCTATGGATTCATCTAGCAACGAGGGACGAGTGGATCTACAACCCTTGTAGATCGCGCGCGGAAGCGTTCAAGAGAACGGGGTTGATGGAGTCGTACTCGTCGTGATCCAAATCACCGATGATCCTAGCGCCGAACGGACGGCACCTCCGTGTTCAACACACGTACAGAGCAGCGACGTCTCCTCCTTCTTGATCCAGCAAGGGGGAAGGAGAGGTTGATGGAGATCCAGCAGCACGACGGCGTGGTGGTGGAAGTAGCGGGATTCCAACAGGGCTTCGCCAAGCGCTGCGGGAGGAGGGAGATGTGTCATGGGAGGGAGAGGGAGGCGCCAGGGCTTAGGTTGGGCTGCCCTCCCTTCCCCCCACTATATATAGGGCCAAGGGAGAGGGGGGAGAAGCAGCCTTGGCCCTTCCTCCAAGGAAGGGTGCGGCCAGGGAGGAGTCCCTCCTCCCCAAGGCACCTCGGAGGTGCCTTCCCCCTTTAGGACTCTTCCTCTCCCTTGATTCTTGGCGCATGGGCCTCTTGGGGCTGGTTCCCTTGGCCCATATAGGCCAAGGCGCACCCCCTACAGCCCATGTGGCCCCCCGGGGCAGGTGGCCCCACCCGGTGGACCCCCGGGACCTTACCGGTGACCCCGAAACTTGTCCCGATGGCCGAAATAGCACTTCCTATATATAATTCTTTACCTCCGGACCATTCCGGAACTCCTCGTGACGTCCAGGATCTCATCCGGGACTCCGAACAACTTTCGGGTTACCGCATACTAATATCTCTATAACCCTAGCATCACCGAACCTTAAGTGTGTAGACCCTACGGGTTCGGGAGACATGCAGACATGACCGAGATGACTCTCCTGTCAATAACCAACAGCGGGATCTGGATACCCATGTTGGCTCCCACATGTTCCACGATGATCTCATCGGATGAACCACGATGTCAAGGACTTAATCAATCCCGTATACAATTCCCTTTGTCTATCGGTACGACACTTGCCCGAGATTCGATCGTCGGTATCCCGATACCTTGTTCAATCTCGTTACCGGCAAGTCTCTTTACTCGTTCCGTAACACATCATCCCATGATCAACTCCTTGATCACATTGTGCACATTATGATGATGTCCTACCGAGTGGGCCCAGAGATACCTCTCCGTTACACGGAGTGACAAATCCCAGTCTCGATTCGTGCCAACCCAACAGACACTTTCGGAGATACCTGTAGTGTACCTTTATAGCCACCCAGTTACGTTGTGACGTTTGGCACACCCAAAGCACTCCTACGGTATCCGGGAGTTGCACAATCTCATGGTCTAAGGAAATGATACTTGACATTAGAAAAGCTTTAGCATACGAACTACATGATCTTGTGCTAGGCTTAGGATTGGGTCTTTGTCCATCACATCATTCTCCTAATGATGTGATCCCGTTATCAATGACATCCAATGTCCATGGTCAGGAAACCGTAACCATCTATTGATCAACGAGCTAGTCAACTAGAGGCTTACTAGGGACATGGTGTTGTCTATGTATCCACACATGTATCTGAGTTTCCTATCAATACAATTCTAGCATGGATAATAAACGATTATCATGAACAAGGAAATATAATAATAACTAATTTATTATTGCCTCTAGGGCATATTTCCAACAGTCTCCCACTTGCACTAGAGTCAATAATCCAGTTCACATCGATATGTGATTAACACTCAAGGTCACATCCCCATGTGACTAACACCCAAAGAGTTTACTAGAGTCAATAATCTAGTTCACATTACCATGTGATTAACACTCGATGAGTTCTGGGTTTGAACATGTTATGCTTGTGAGAGATGTTATAGTCAACGGGTCTGAATCTTTCAGATCCGTATGTACTTCGCAAATCTCTATGTCATCTTGTAGATGCAGCTACTACGCTATATTTGGAGCTATTCCAAATAACTGTTCTACTATACGAATCCAGTCTACTACTCAGAATAATCTGGATTAGTGTCAAAGTTTGCATCGGCGTAACCCTTTACGACGAACTCTTTTACCACCTCCATAATCGAGAAAATTCCTTAGTCCACTAGTTACTAAGGATAACTTTGACCGCTGTCCTGTGATCCATTCTTGGATCACTCTTGTACCCCTTGACTAACTCATGGCAAGGCACACTTCAGGTGCGGTACACAGCATAGCATACTGTAGAGAGCCTATGATAAAAGCATAGGGGACGACCTTCGTCCTTCCTCTTTCTTCTGCCGTGGTCGAGCTTTAAGTCTTAACTTCATACCTTACAACTCAGGCAAGAACTCCTTCTTTGACTGATCCATCTTGAACACCTTCAAGATCATGTCAAGGTATGTGCTCATTTGAAAGTACCATTAAGCGTTTTGATCTATCCTTATAGATCTTGATGCTCAATGTTCAAGTAGCTTAATCCAGGCTTTCCATTGAAAAACACTTTCCAAATAACCCTATATGCTTTCCAGAAATTCTACGTCATTTCTGATCAACAATATGTCAACAACATATATTTATCAGAAATTCTATAGTGCTCCCACTCACTTCTTTGGAAATACAAGTTTCTCATAAACTTTGTATAAACCCAAAATCTTTGATCATCATCAAAGCATACATTCCAACTCCGAGATGCTTACTCCAGTCCCTAGAAGGATTGCTGGAGCTTTGCATACTTATTAGCATCTTTCAGGATTGACAAAACCTTCCGGTTGTATCACATACAACCTTTCCTCAAGAAAATCGTCGAGGAAACAATGTTTTGACATCCTATCTGCAAGATTTCATAAATAATGCAGTAATCGCTAATATAATTCCAACAGACTCTTAGCATCGCTACGAGTGAGAAAGTCTCATCGTAGTCAACTCCTTGAACTTGTCGGAAAACATCTTAACGACAAGTCGAGCTTTCTTAATGGTGACATTTACCATCATTGTCCGTCTTCCTTTTAAAATCCATCTGCACTCAACAGCCTTACGACCATCGAGCTGTTCTGTCAAAGTCTACACTTTGTTTTCCATACATGGATCCTCTCTCGGATTTTATGGCCTCGAGCCATTTATCGGAATCCGGGCCCACCATCGCTTCTCCATAGCTCGTAGGTTCATTGTTGTCTAGCAACATGACTTCCAAGACAGGATTACGTACCACTCTGAAGTAGTACGCATCCTTGTCATCCACGAGGTTTGGTAGTGACTTGATCTGAAGTTTCATGATCACTATCATAAGCTTCCACTTCAATTGGTGTAGGTGCCACAGGAACAACTTCCTGTGCCCTGCCACACACTAGTTGAAGAGACGGTTCAATAACCTCATCAAGTCTCCACCATCCTCCCACTCAATTCTTTCGAGAGAAACTTTTCCTCGAGAAAGGACCCGATTCTAGAAACAATCCCTTATTGCTTTCGGATCTGAGACAGGAGGTATACCCAACTGTTTTGGGTGTCCTATGAAGATGCATTTATCCGCTTTGGGTTCGAGCTTATCAGCCTGAAACTTTTTCACATAAGCGTCGCAGCCCCAAACTTTTAAGAAATGACAGCTTAGGTTTCTCTAAACCATAGTTCATACGGTGTCATCTCATCGGAATTACGTGGTGCCCTATTTAAAGTGAATGTGGTTGTCTCTAATGCCTAACCCATAAACTATCGTGGTAATTCGATAAGAGACATCATGGTATGCATCATATCCAATAGGGTGCAGTTATGATGTTCGGACACACCATCACACTATGGTGTTCCAGGCTGTATTAGTTGTGAAACAATTTCCACAATGTCTTAATTCTGTGCCAAACTCGTAATTCAGATATTCATCTCTATGATCATATCATAGATATTTTATCCTCTTGTCACGACGATCTTTCAACTTCACCCTGAAATTACTTGAACCTTTCAATAATTCAGACTCGTGATTCATCAAGTAAATATACTCAACATCTACTCAAATCATCTGTGAAGTAAGAACATAACGATATCCACTACACGCCTCAGCACTCATTGGACTGCACACATCAAAATGTATTACTTCCAACAAGTTGCTTTCTAGTTCCATTTTACTGAAAAACGAGGCTTTCAGTCATCTTGCCCATGTGGTATGATTTGCATGTCTCAAGTGATTCAAAATCAAGTGAGTCCAAACGGTCCATTTGCATGGAGTTTCTTCATGCATATACACCAATAGACATGGTTCGCATGTCTCAAACCTTTCAAAAACGAGTGAGCCCAAAGATCCATCAACATGGAGCTTCTTCATGCGTTTTATACCGATATGACTTAAGTGGCAGTGCCACAAGTAGGTGGTACTATCATTACTATCTTTTGGCATGAACATGTGTATCACTACGATCGAGATTCAATAAACCATTCATTTCAGGTGTAAGACCATTGAAGGTATTATTCAAATAAACAGAGTAACCGTTATTCTCCTTAAATGAATAACCGTATTGCGATAGACATAATCCAATCATGTCTATGCTCAACGCAAACACCAAATAACAATTATTTAGGTTTTAATACCAATCTCGATGGTAGAGGGAGCGTGCGATGCTTGATCATATCAACCCTGGAAACACTTCCAACACATATCGTCAGCTCACCTTTAGCTAGTCTCCGTTTATTCCGTAGCCTTTTGTTTCGAGTTACTAACACTTAGCAACCGAACCGGTATCTAATACCCTGGTGCTACTAGGAGTACTAGTAAAGTACACATCAACACAATGTATATCCAATATACTTCTATCGACCTTGCCAGCCTTCTCATCTACCAAGTATCTAGGGTAATTCTGCTCCAGTGGCTGTTCCCCTTATTACAGAAGCACTTAGTCTCGGGTTTGGGTTCAACCTTGGGTTTCTTCACTAGAGCAGCAGCTGAATTGCCGTTTCATGAAGTATCCCTTTGTTCCCTTGCCCTTCTTGAAACTAGTGGTTTCACCAACCATCAACAATTGATGCTCCTTCTTGATTTCTACTTTCGTGGTGTCAAACATCGCGAATATCTCAAGGATCATCATATATGTCCCTGATATATTATAGTTCATCACGAAGCTCTAGCAGCTTGGTGGTAATGACTTCGGAGAACCATCACTATTTCATCTGGAAGATCAACTCCCACTCGATTCAAGCGATTGTTGTACTCAGACAATCTGAGCACAAGCTCAACAATTGAGCTTTTCTCCTTAGTTTGCAGGCTAAGAAAATCGTCGGAGGTCTTATACCTCTTGACGTGGGCACGAGCCTGAAATCCCAATTTCAGCCCTCGAAACATCTCATATGTTTCGCGACGTTTCAAAACGTCTTCGGTGCCTCAACTCTAAACCGTTTAACTGAACTATCACGTAGTTATCAAAATGTGTATGTCAGATGTTCGCAACATCCACAGACAACGTTCGAGGTTCAGCACACTGAGCGGTGCATTAAGGACATAAGCCTTCTATGAAGCAATGAGGACAATCCTCAGTTTACGGACCTAGTCCGCATAATTGCTACTATCAACTTTCAACTAAATTTTCTCTAGGAACATATCTAAACAGTAGAACTGAAGCGCGAGCTACGACATAATTTGCGAAGACCTTTTGACTATGTTCAGGATAATTAAGTTCATCTTATGAACTCCCACTCAGATAGACATCCCTCTAGTCATCTAAGTGATTACATGATCCGAGTCAACTAGGCCGTGTCCGATCATCACGTGAGACGGACTAGTCATCATCGGTGAACATCTTCATGTTGATCGTATCTACCATACGACTCATGCTCGACCTTTCGGTCTCTTGTGTTCCGAGGCCATGTCTGTACATGCTAGGCTCGTCAAGTCAACCTAAGTGTTTCGCGTGTGTAAATCTGTCTTACACCCGTTGTATGTGAACGTAAGAATCTATCACACCCGATCATCACGTGGTGCTTCGAAACGACGAACTTTCGCAACGGTGCACAGTTAGGGGGAACACCTTCTTGAAATTTTAGTGAGGGATCATCTTATTTACTACCGTCGTTCTAAGTAAACAAGATGTATAAACATGATAAACATCACATGCAATCAAATAATAGTGACATGATATGGCCAATATCATATAGCTCCTTTGATCTCCATCTTGGGGCTCCATGATCATCTTGTCACCGGCATGACACCATGATCTCCATCATCATGATCTCCATCATCGTGTCTTCATGAAGTTGTCTCGTCAACTATTACTTCTACTACTATAGCTAACGGTTAGCAATAAAGTAAAGTAATTACATGACGTTTATGTTGACACGCAGGTCATAAATAAATTAAGACAACTCCTATGGCTCCTGCCGGTTGTCATACTCATCGACATGCAAGTCGTGATTCCTATTACAAGAACATGATCAATCTCATACATCACATATATCATTCATCACATCCTTTTGGCCATATCACATCACATAGCATACCCTGCAAAAACAAGTTAGACGTCCTCTAATTGTTGTTTGCATGTTTTACGTGGCTGCTATGGGTTTCTAGCAAGAACGTTTCTTACCTACGCAAAAACCACAACGTGATATGCCAATTGCTATTTACCCTTCATAAGGACCCTTTTCATCGAATCCGATCCGACTAAAGTGGGAGAGACAGACACCCGCTAGCCACCTTATGCAACTAGTGCATGTCAGTCGGTGGAACCAGTCTCACGTAAGAGTACGTGTAAGGTCGGTCCGGGCCGCTTCATCCCACAATGCCACCGAATCAAGATTGGACTAGTAACGGTAAGCATATTGAACAAAATCAACGCCCACAACTACTTTGTGTTCTACTCGTGCATAGAAACTACGCATAGACCTAGCTCATGATGCCACTGTTGGGGAACGTAGCATAAATTCAAAATTTTCCTACGTGTCACCAAGATCTATCTATGGAGTCATCTAGCAACGAGGGAGGAGTGGATCTACATACCCTTGTAGATCGCGCGCGGAAGCGTTCAAGAGAACGGGGTTGATGGAGTCGTACTCGTCGTGATCCAAATCACCGATGATCCTAGCGCCGAACGGACGGCACCTCCGCGTTCAACACACGTACGGAGCAGCGACGTCTCCTCCTTCTTGATCCAGCAAGGGGGAGGAGAGGTTGATGGAGATCCAGCAGCACGACGGCGTGGTGGTGGAAGTAGCGGGATTCCAACAGGGCTTCGCCAAGCGCTGCGGGAGGAGGGAGATGTGTCATGGGAGGGAGAGGGAGGCGCCAGGGCTTAGGTTGGCTGCCCTCCCTTCCCCCCACTATATATAGGGCCAAGGGAGAGGGGGAGGCGCAGCCTTGGCCCTTCCTCCAAGGAAGGGTGCGGCCAGGGAGGAGTCCCTCCTCCCCAAGGCACCTCGGAGGTGCCTTCCCCCTTTAGGACTCTTCCTCTCCTTGATTCTTGGCGCATGGGCCTCTTGGGGCTGGTGCCCTTGGCCCATATAGGCCAAGGCGCACCCCCTACAGCCCATGTGGCCCCCCGGGGCAGGTGGCCCCACCCGGTGGACCCCCGGGACCCTTCCGGTGGTCCCGGTACAATACCGGTGACCCCGAAACTTGTCCCGATGGCCGAAATAGCACTTCCTATATATAATTCTTTACCTCCGGACCATTCCGGAACTCCTCGTGACGTCCGGGATCTCATCCGGGACTCCGAACAACTTTCGGGTTACCGCATACTAATATCTCTATAACCCTAGCGTCACCGAACCTTAAGTGTGTAGACCCTACGGGTTCGGGAGACATGCAGACATGACCGAGATGACTCTCCGGTCAATAACCAACAGCGGGATCTGGATACCCATGTTGGCTCCCACATGTTCCACGATGATCTCATCGGATGAACCACGATGTCAAGGACTTAATCAATCCCGTATACAATTCCCTTTGTCTATCGGTACGACACTTGCCCGAGATTCGATCGTCGGTATCCCGATACCTTGTTCAATCTCGTTACCGGCAAGTCTCTTTACTCGTTCCGTAACACATCATCCCGTGATCAACTCCTTGATCACATTGTGCACATTATGATGATGTCCTACCGAGTGGGCCCAGAGATACCTCTCCGTTTACACGGAGTGACAAATCCCAGTCTCGATTCGTGCCAACCCAACAGACACTTTCGGAGATACCTGTAGTGTACCTTTATAGCCACCCAGTTACGTTGTGACGTTTGGCACACCCAAAGCACTCCTACGGTATCCAGGAGTTGCACAATCTCATGGTCTAAGGAAATGATACTTGACATTATAAAAGCTTTAGCATACGAACTACATGATCTTGTGCTAGGCTTAGGATTGGGTCTTTGTCCATCACATCATTCTCCTAATGATGTGATCCCGTTATCAATGACATCCAATGTCCATGGTCAGGAAACCGTAACCATCTATTGATCAATGAGCTAGTCAACTAGAGGCTTACTAGGGACATGGTGTTTTCTATGTATCCACACATGTATCTGAGTTTCCTATCAATACAATTCTAGCATGGATAATAAACGATTATCATGAACAAGGAAATATAATAATAGCTAATTTATTATTGCCTCTAGGGCATATTTCCAACAGTGAGGACTTGCTATAATTGTGGCAATGGTGAGCCATTTTGTTGCGGAGTGCCCGTATGAGAAGAGGGAAGACAATGGTGGCAAGCTCATCCGAAAGGACAAAGCCAAGTCATTCCCAAACAAGAGCAACTTCACCAAGAAGACTCCTCCCAAAGCGTTGGTGATACAAGAAGAGTACAATGAGGATGATGATGAGTTGGTTGCCATGGCCTCCATTGCCATTGCGACAACTCCACGAGTGTCACTCTTTGACTCACCCAATGAGAGCATCACCGCCAAGTGCCTCATGGCTAAAGACACCAACAAGGTAACCCCCAACATCAAAACTACCATCATTAGTAATCCTTCTTTGATGGATTGCATTGTTGAACATGATGGACCTAATGTGGAGGAGAATGAGTTTGAGTCCTTTATGGGCAAACTCAAGGGTAAATCCAAGAAGCACTTCGTTGCTCTCTAGGAACAACTTGGTGAAGCCAATGACATAATTGAAACTCATGAAGATACCATCTCTAAGATGGAGGGGCATAGTCGTGACTATGCCGGTGAGATTTCGGATCTTTCCAATGCTCTTGAGAAAGAGCGTGGTCTTCGTTTGGCTCTTGAGGAGTCACACAACAATGATCACGCTAAGTTAAAGAAAGATCTTGATCATGCTATTGTTGTTTCTCGTGTGCTAAACTCCGAGAAGGCCAAGCTTGGGGTTGATCTTACTAGGCTCAAAGAGGAGTTTGACCTACTTGATAAGGCTCACAAGGTCTTGAAGGGTACTCATGCTAGCCTCAAAGAGTCTCATGATCAACTTCAAGTAAAGCTAACCAAGGAGAAAGCCACATTTCCTCATATGGTGTTAATTTATAATGCAAATGCTACTAACCCATGTTGTGAGCATGTGCATCTTGTTGAGGAGAATGCCAAGTTGAAGGAGCGACTTGATAAAGGCCTTGTTTCTTGCATACAAGGCGAGAAGAACCTCAACGACCTTTTGAGCAATCAAAAGGGGGTTGTGGCCAAGGAAGGGATTGGGTACGCACCCGAGTCCAAGAACAAGAAGAAGAGTGACAAGGCCAAACGACCTCCCCCTCTCAATCAAACCTTTGTGAAGGAGGGAGAGGGTGCTACTAAGGAGAAGAAGAAGAACACCGGGAAGAGTGGTGATGCCAAGAAGGGAAACACTTATCTTCCCAACCAAGCCGACAACTTTAACCCTTCTTATGTGTTGTGTCGTGCTAGTGATGGACATGTTTATGCCAAAGTTGTTGGATCTCCTTATGAGTACATTGAATGGTTTATTTGGGTTCCTAAGACCCTTGTTACTAACATCAAAGGACCCATTGCTAAATGGGTACCTAAAACAACGCATTGATCTCTTATAGACGTTTGCTTCCGGTGGGGGATCATGGTCGCTCGATAGTGGAGCCACTAATCATATGACCGGAAGCAAGGACTTGGTGGTGGATGTTCACAAGATTTCATCTATGCCCACCAATGTCGAGTGGGGTGATGCCTCGTCCTCCAAGGTATTGGGGCTTGGCAAGGTTGTCATTTCTCATGATCTCACGATCGAGAAGGTCATGCTTGTTGAGTCCCTTGCATACAATTTACTTTCCGTTCGTCAACTTGCACTCATGGGCTTTGCCACTTTCTTTGATATTGATACCGTGGCCCTCTTGTGGAGCAAGACTCTTAAAGTAGCCTTTGTTGGGCATGTCGAGAATAATCTCTATGTGATTAACTTTTTGGAGCGACCCACTAAGACCGCGACATGCCTAATGGCTAAAGTTGACGTGGGATGGCTTTGGCATCGCTGTCTAGCCCATGTCAATATGAGATCTTTGCAAAGTCTTCTCAAGGGGGACCATGTCCTTGGACTAACAAATGTTAGTTTTGCTAAAGATCGTGCTTACAGTGCGTGCATCGAAGGAAAGCTACATGAGAAGGCTCACCCTCCCATGACTATCATCTACTCAAAGAGGCCTTTGGAGCTCCTTCATATGGATCTCTTTGGTCCTCCATCCTTTGATATTCTTGGGGGTAGAAAGTATTGCTTGGTGATTGTGGATGATTATTCAAGATACACCTGTATATTTCTTCAAGAGGAAGAGCGAGACCCAACAAACCGTCATTGACTTTGCAAATGAAGCCCAACATCAACACAATGCAAAGATCTTGACTATAAGAAGTGACAACGGCACCGAGTTCAAGAACTACACCTTGGATGAGTTTCTTAGTGATGAGGGGATCAAGCATCAATATTCTGCACCATACACCCCTCAAAAAAATGGTGTAGCGGAGAGGAAGAACCAGAAGTTGATGGATGCGGCAAGGACCATGATGGCGGAGTTCAAGTCTCCATACAACTTTTGGGCCGAAGCCATCAAAACCGCGTGTCATGCATCAAATAGGCTCTATCTCCGCAAAGGCTTGGACAAGACTCCATATGAGATACTCATCGGTAACAAGACCAACCTCAAGTACTTCTGGGTGTTCGGGTGTCAGTGTTTCATTCTGAAGAAAGGTGTTCGTTTGTCTAAATTTGAGGACAGAGCTTATGAGGGCATATTTGTTGGTTATGCTACAAACTCTCATGCTTACCGTATCCTCAATAAGTCCATGGGGCTTATTGAGGAGACGTGTAACATGGAGTTTGATGAGAATAACAGCTCCCAAGTGGAGCAAAGTGGCACTTGTGATGTAGGTGATGAAATTCCTCCTCAAGCCATAAGAAGAATGTGTGTTGGTTTTATCCTACCCATTGAGGAACCCCTTGTGGCCGAAGGAGAAGGACAATGCTCCACTCAAGTGGAGCCATCACCAACCCAAGGCCCACATGCTTCCAAAGAACAAAGTGAAGGCCCTCAACCTCGAGAACAAGATCAAGGGCAAGGTCAATCTCAAGATGGTGTTGAAACATCAAGTGATGCCCAAGGTCAAGTTCTCACCTCCGAGCAAGTTCAAGATCAAAGAGCAAGCTCAAGATCACGAACAAGCTCAAGACGACGCTCAAGATGATCAAGTTGACGCTCCTCAGCTCTCTCCAGAGGAGGAAGTAGAGCGTCGTGCCGCCAAGATCGCATCCAAGCTATCCACCAAAGACCATCTCATGACAAATGTGCTTGGAAGCTTAAGAAAGGGGGTAAGCACTCATAGACAATTAGCAAACTATTGTGAACATCATGCGTTTGTCTCGTGTGTTGAACCCCAAAAAGGTCTATGAGGCGCTTGAAGATCCGGATTGGCTCAATGCCATGCATGAAGAACTCAACAACTTCGAGCACAACAAGGTGTGGAGATTGGTGCCAAGGCCAACGGGGAACCATAATGTCATTGGAACCAAGTGAATATTCAAGAACAAGCAAGATGCTCATGGGATTATCCTTCGCAACAAGGCTTGTTTGGTAGCACAAGGCTACTCCCAAGTCGAGGGTATTGGCTACGGTGAAAACTTTGCTCCCGTTGCATGCCTTGAATCCATTCGCATGTTGATTGCATATGCTTCTCATCATAACTTTAAGTTACAACAAATGGATGTGAAGAGTGCTTTTCTTAATGGTCCTATTAATGAGTTGGTATATGTCAAGCAACCCCCCGAGTTCGAGGATCCCTACTTTCCCGATCATGTCTATCAACTCGATAAGGCACTCTATGGCCTTAAGCAAGCCCCACGTGCGTGGTATGACCACCTTACCGAGTTGTTGCAAGATTGTGGTTTTGAAATTGGGAAAATCGACCCCACTCTTTTTACTAAGAAGGTCAAAGGGGAGTTGTTTGTGTGCCAACTACATGTTGATGATATTATCTTTGATTCCCCTAACAAAGCTTTCAATGAGGAATTTGCCGCACTCATGACCCCCAAGTTCAAGATGTCCATGATGGGAGAGTTGAAGTTCTTCCTTGGTTTCGAAGTCAAACAAAGAAGAGAAGGAACCTTCATCAACCAAGCCAAATACACTCAAGACATGCTCAAGAGATTCAAGCTAAGTGATGTCAAGCCGGCTTCCACTCCCATGCCCACCAAGTGCCAACTTGACATTGATCCCAATGGTAAAGCGGTGGATCAAAAGGTATATCGCTCCATGATTGGCTCCTTGCTTTACCTTTGTGCATGTAGACCTGATATCATGTTGAGTGTGGGAATTTGTGCATGGTTTCAAGCCGCACCTAAGGAAAGCCACTTTGTGGCGGTCAAGCGAATCTTTCGATATTTGGCCCATACCCCAAACTTTAGCTTATGGTACCCAAGAGGAGCAAACTTCAAGCTTGTAGGATATTCAGACTCCGATTGGGTGGGAGACAAAGTGGATAGGAAGTCCACTTCCGGAGGGTGCCAATTTCTTGGTTGCTCTTTGGTGAGTTGGTCTTCCAAGAAACAAAGTTGTGTGTCTCTCTCGTCCACCGAAGTGGAGTATGTGGCGGCCGGTAGTTGTTGTGCACAACTTCTTTGGATGAGGCAAACTTTAAAGGATTACGGTGTCATTTGTGACAAAGTGCCTCTTTGGTGTGACAATGAAAGTGCCATCAAGATTTCTCTCAACCCGGTCCAACACTTCAAGACGAAGCGTATTGAGATTCGGTATCACTTCATCTGGGATCACATTAGGCGAGGGGAGATCGAGCTCAACTATGTCAACACTCATGATAACCTTGCAGATATCTTCACGAAGCCCTTGGATGAAGCAAGATTTCACGAGTTAAGGCATGATCTAAATATCATTGATTCGAGCAATGTTGCTTGAACCTTTCACACCCCACCATACTCAACTTGATGTCTAGTTTAGATGTAGGCATGGACATAGGGGGAGTTTTGTTCTCTCAATGAACCTTCCCTCCCCCCATTATGCATAAACTAATCAAACTCTTTCACTCTAGCCATTTTTGATGGTTCTTGTGCTTTAAAGATGAGTTTTGGTCATGGGCCCAAGGTTAAAATCTTCGCGACGCCATACCTCCGGACTCAAACATAGGTGGCCTCGGCCATCGCCCTCTCTTGGAGAGGTGTGTGTTCTTCATCTTCTTTGTGTTGGTTTTGCGTGTGTGTTTTTCTTGTTTTCTAGTCGTTTTCTTTTCTTGAGCTAAGCCGTTTTGGCCAGTCTTTTTGTGCTGAGCGGTACTACCGCTGGGTGCACGGTACTACCGTTGATGAACGTCAAGCGGTACTACCGCCCACCCTAGCAGTACTACCACTACGGGGCGGGTGATGGGGGTTATGTTGGGGCCGGGGGAGTTTCTTTTCTCCCCCATACCCATTCGCCCCACTCTCTCGTTTTCCTTGTCGCTCCAGTGACGTCTCACCGTAGGAGGGCTCCGGCCAGCCGCCGTCTTTGTGTCGTCCCTCTCCAGTTCCTCCGGTGGAGTCGATCCCCACCGCGTCCTCTTGCCATGGATGCCGGTATTGCCCCCGTTCCCGTTCTCTCTTTGCCTAGATCTCACATCTAGTTGTCAGGGGCAATAGGCATTGCTTTTCTCGATTTTTGGCTAAGTCGAGGCTTGAGTAGGATGGAGATGGCATCTAGGCCTTTTCGATTGATGATTGGTAGGCTTATTTTTGAATTTGGCATCCCCGGTAGTGCCGGATCTATCCATGGCAGTAGGGAACAGCCGTTCCCCGTCTGGAGTGGTACTACCACTCTTCTTGCACGATACTACTGCTCGAGCGGTACTGCCGTGGTGGGGTCGCGGTACTACCACTGAATGCCCAATTCCATCATTTCCTACCACTTTTTGATCCATGTTGTCTTGTTTGGAGGCTTATGCTCTTTCTTTCGTGTTGTTTCTTCTGCTCGTGTGTTTGGTTCCAGGTGATGAACATCCTGAGCAGCAAGTCCGCCGTGTCAACCCCGGACGTGCAATGTCCAAGCGCTACCGCACCTCTGAGACAACGGCGGCCTCATCAAGTGCTCCGCCAAGTGTTCCACCTCAAATGAAGAAGATGAGTGCGTCCAAGCCCAAGACAAGGGCGAAGTCTGTGACAGAGATGTCTGCCAAGGAATTCTAGGAGAAGCGTTGGCGCAACCCCTATGAGGTCGATCAAGAGCCTGCCTTGGTCAACCGCCCGTTCTGGAACCACTTTCAGTATGCCATCTACTTTGATGTGATCAAAGCCAAGAAGAACCTTTTTGTTGATGTTCGATCCATCGACGTTGCCTTGATGGAGAAGGACCCTGACTACTCTGGGGAGGCTCTTCAGATGTGCTCTTAGTTGAACATCCTCAGGATCATGTAGTTCAACAAGGATTTTGATGCAGATTTGGTGGCTTAGCTTTATGCCACCATCCATCTTGGAACAGATGAGGACAGGACTCTGACTTGGATGACAAATGGCAGGCTGCTTACTGTCAAGTGGAAGGCCTTCATGGAGCTTCTTCAAGTTGAGGATCATGGTCTTGAGAACCCAGTTGGCTTTCGCCCTCACCGCAATGCAACTTCCACTCACAAGCAATCTCTCTAGCCATACTGTACCTTGAAGATTAACCCAATGACTCAGAAGGAGACCTATGAGCTGCCAGCTTTTCTGGATATTCTCCATCGCATCTTCAGGGAGACCCTCCTCCCTCGCATTGGCAACTTGGATATGATACACTCTTATCTTGTGGACATGCTTCTTTTCTGTCAACATGAGAAGGAAGAAAACACTTGAGACTCTTTGGATATCTCTCATGTCATGTGGTCTGAGTTGGTTTCTACCATCTCTGAGCGCAAGTGCCCTATCTATGGACCGTTTATCATGTTTCTCATTGAGAAGACCTAGGAGCATGTGTATCCTAGGGTGGTGTTGGAGACTGGGGATCTAGTTTCTCATGAGATCAAGCGTCTGAGGAAGAAGGAGAACTGGGGCACCATAGCTCCAAGTTCTGGCATTCCGCCTGGAGCTGCTGACATGGAGACCGAGGCTGATGCTGATGATGACGATGACTATGAGCCATCTGGAGCAGAGCCCTCTTGGGCAAAGAAGCTCAAGCACAAGATGAAGAAACTCTTCTGCATGGAGTCTCATGGTCAGTACATGACTCATGTGGCTGAGAAGCAGGCCAGGAGTCGTCGCAAGGAGCTCATGCGTCAGTTGGGTGCGACCGTTGCCAGCGGTTCTGAGGGCAAGATCACTGATGAGGAGGAGTGGATTCAGCAGCACTGTCCATGGACCGACTCAGACACCGAGCAGTTTCCGACCGGTGATGGCGGTGCTGATGATCCCGCTGGGATATGATGTTCGAGATCCTCAGTTGGCTATCACCTGGAGCCGTAGCAACACTCTTTGCCTTTTTGGTGTATCCATGCCAAAGGGGGAGAGAGTTTAGGGATTTGTGTCATTTTCGAGTTGCGAGCGTGTGTTTGTGTGGCGTTTTTGCCTTGCCTGTCTTTCTTGCAATCTCTTTTCTCATGTTGAACCTTGCTTGCGTTGGTTTGGTTGTGCTCATGAGACTTCTATCATATGGTGTAAGACATATGCACTCTATCACATCTTATTGAGCTTATGTTATCTTGTGCTAGTTATGTTATGCTCTTATCTACTATTTTGCTTAGTGTTAGCCTTACTGCTGCAAGATATGCATTGTCTCTAAAATATAGGGGGAGTGTTGATCCTAGTATGTGCGTCGTGCAGTCCAAAGCACTTTTCTCTATAGCACACATCTAGGGGAGCCCGTCTATATTTTAGAGATGTGGGGTTTGCTTATGTCATATATTTTACCCTTTGTGCAAATCTCGTATTGTCATCAATCCACCAAAAAGGGGGAGATCATAAGGGCTTATTTATCCCTAAGGTGTTTTGGTGATTGATGACAATGCTTTTGCAGACTAATCATGTGCTTTGAGCATTTCAGATATTCATCCTTTGGCACGAGACGATTCTTTCCCCTCGGAGTTTTAATCAAGATGGTGTAGCTCTTTCGTTTCTGGTTTGGTGGACTTGTCTCGTAGGAGTCACCGTACTATCAAGAGGGGGTCCGCTTTGGTAAGGCTAGGGTGGAATCAACACGTAAACTTCCTTTTTGCACCCTCCGAGCCTTCCCGCGTCGATGGAGGTCTCATTCCTTGCTTTATGAGCTTGTTTTGGTCCTAGCAGTAGTACCGCGGTGCCCAACGGTAGTACCGCATGCGGTTCCTCAGCCGCAGTACCGCTGCGGTACCAGGCTCCTACCGCGTTGACTCGAGGGGGTCGCCTCTCATGTCGGATTGTGCGACACTAAGCAGCGGTAGTAGAAGTGGTAGTACCACTCGAGATCGGTAGTACCTCCCTACCGCCGCGGCAGTACCGCACTGGGTCTGACTCCTACTCATACGCCAGCCCTCCTAGACTGCACGGCAGTACCGCTGGTCCTAGTGGTAGTACCGCTGCCCCCTGCGGTAGTACTGCCCTCTGCGGGGCTGTTTTAGGGGGTAACGGTTGGATTGTTCCCCCCTCTATAAAAGGGGGTCTTCTTTAATGTTGACTTACCTCTTCCCCCCAAAGCTCCATTTTCACCCGATCTCTCTCCCTAGCCAATCAAACTTGTTGATTTGCTTGGGATTGGTTGAGAAGGCCCCGATCTACACTTCCACCAAGAGAAATTTGATTCCCCCACTAATCCCTAGAGGATCTTGTTACTCTTGGGTGTTTGAGCACCCTAGACGGTTGAGGTCACCGCAGAGCCATATTCCATTGTGGTGAAGCTTCATGGTGTTGTTGGGAGCCTCCGATTAAGTTGTGGAGATTGCCCCAACCTTGTTTGTAAAGGTCCGGTCGCCGCCTCCAAGGGCACCAATAGTGTAATCATGGCATCTCGCATTGTGTGAGGGCATGAGGAGAATATGGTGGCCCTAGTGGCTTCTTGGGGAGCATTGTGCCTCCACACCGCTCCAATGGAGACGTACTTCCCCTCATAAGGAAGGAACTTCGGTAACACATCCTCGTCTTCATCGGCTCCACTCTTGGTTATCTCGTACCTTCACTTGAGCAAGCTTATTTGTGTTATTTCAATTGCTTTCTTGTGTGCTTGTTGTTGTTGCATCATATAGGTTGCTCACCTAGTTGCACATCTAGACAACCTACTTTGATGCAAAGTTTAATTTGGCAAAGAAAAGCTAAAAATTATTAGTTGCCTATTCACCCCCCTCTAGTCAACTATATCAATCCTTTCAATCTCCATCATCACCGGCTCGACACCTTGATCTCCATCGTTGCGTCGGGGTCGACTCGCCAACTATTGCCAACGCATAGCGATAAAGTAATGCAATTACATGGTGCTTGCATTTCATACAATAAAGAGACAACTGTAAGGCTCCTGTCGGTTGTCGATATTACAAAACATGATCATCTCATACATCAATATATATCACATCATATCTTGACCATATCACATCACAACATGCCCTGCAAAAACAAGTTAGACGTCCTCTAATTTGTTGTTGAAAGTTTTACGTGGCTGCTACGGGCTTCTAGCAAGAACCGTTCTTAACTACACAAAAACCACAACGTGATTTGTCAAGTTTGTTGTTTTAACCTTCTTCAAGGACCGGCCGCAGTCAAATTCGATTCAACTAAAGTAGGAGAAACAAACACCCACCAGCCACCTTTATGCAAAACAAGTTGCATGTCAATCGGTGGAACCAGTCTCATGTGCGTGGACATGTAAGGTTGGTCCGGGCTGCTTCATCCCACAATACCACTGAATCAAAATAAGATGTTGGTGGTAAGCAGTATGGCTATCACCGCCCACAACTCTTTGTGTTCTACTCGTGCATATCATCTACACATAGACCTGGCTCGGATGCCACTGTTGGGAAACATTGCATGGAAAACGAAAACAATTCTACGCACATGCAAGTTCTATCCATGGAGATGCATAGCAACGAGAGGGGAGAGTGTGTCTACATACCCTCGTAGACCGTAAGCCGAAGTGTTTGATAACACGGTTGATGTAGTCGAACTTCTTTGCAATCCAACCGATCGAGTACTGAATGTACGACACATCTGCATTTAGCACACGTTCAGCTCGGTGACATCCTCGCCTTCTTGATCCAGCAAGATGGTGAAGTAGTGGATGAGTTCCGGTAGCACGACGGCGTGGTGACGGTGATGGTGATGCTATCTTCGTAGGGCTTCACCTAAGCACTACGAAAATATGACCGAGGGTCAAAACTATGGAGAGGGGCGCCGCACACGGCTAAGCAATTGTCGTGGTTGTGTTTGACGCCCCTCCCACATATATATAGGTGGGGGAGAGGGGAGCAGCCAGGAGGCGCCCCCAAGTAGGCTGAATCCTACTTGGGGTCCTCCACAAGCCGCATACCCCCTTCCTTATTTGAGTGCGGGAGGAAGGCGGGGGAGGTGGCACCCCCCTTTCCTTTCTCTCGTGAGGAGGGAAGGCAGAAGGGGCCACCCCTCCTCTTTCCTTCCCCATAGGGCCGACCATCTAGGGAAGGGGCGCACCAGCCCCCTTGTGGGCTGGTCTGTCCCCCTTTTGCCCATTAGGCCCATACACATCATATGTAATTCCCTTTATCCATCGGTATGTTACTCGCCCGAGATTCGATCATCAGTATCTTCATGCCTAGTTCAATCTCTTTACCGGCAAGTATCTTTACTCGTTCCATAATACATCATCTTGCAACTAACTAATTAGTCACTTTGCTTGCAAGGCTTCTTATGATGTGTATTACCGAGAGGGCCCAGAGATACCCCTTCGATACTCGAAGTGACAAATCCTAATATCGATCTATGCCAACTCAACAAACACCTTCGGAGATACCTGTAGAGCATCTTTATGATCACTCAGTTATATTGTGACGTTTGATAGCACACAAGGTTTTCCTCCGGTATCTGGGAGTTGCATAATCTCATAGTCGAAGAAATATGTATTTGACATTAAGAAAGCAATAGCAATAAACTAAATGATCAATATGCTAAGCTAACGGATGTGTCTTGTCCATCACATCATTCTCCTAATGATGTGATCCCGTTATCAAATGACAACACATGTCTATGGTTAGAAAACCTTAACCATCTTTGATCAATGAGCTAGTCTAGTAAAAGGCTCACTAGGGACACAGTATTTGTTTATGTATCCACACATGTATTTAAGTTTCCGGTCAATACAATTCTGGCATGAATAATAAACCTTTATCATGATTTAGGAAATATAATAATAACCATTTTGTTATTGCCTCTAGGGCATATTTCCATCACAAAGTAGGCAAGGCAGCGATCTAGCCATAGATATGGAGCAGTGTCGTTGAACTTGGGGAAGTCGTGCTTTCGCGGCTTGTGGTACTCGCTATGGTTGTAGCCCATGGTCGGTGAAGTAACGGTCGTCGTCGCGAGGAAGCCGCTGTGCAGTGGAACTGGGATGAGCAGTGGATGATGATTACCCAGGCACGCGTGGGAGGAATATGGGAGGGCCGGATCCGGGACGAGGCGTGGCGACGGTGGGGGAGGCGGTGGCGGTGGTTGTGGCTGTTACTGCGGTGCAGGCTGGTGCAGCAGAGTGGTGACCAAGCCCGCAGGAGACGCCGAGCCCTCGACCAACTTGCGCGCCGTGTCTTCGTCCGCTTGGGTCAGATCGATCTGCTTGGCGAGCCCGCGCACCTCTTGAGCGATCTGAGCGTTGAAGGCGGCCTGCATCTTGATCTGCTTGTAGTGTGCGGCCTTCTTCTCGTCCACCTTGGAGAGGAGCGGCTCGAGCATCTTGGTGATGTTGTTGTTGCCCTCGTCCATGGCGGCCCGTACCTGCCGCGTTGCCGTCGAAGACTTTTGGGACGCCGTCTCCCTGCTCTGGAAGAGATCGAACCCCGCGACGGATTTTGCACGGCTTTGCCGGAGCAGCTCGCACCGTCCCGGTGGATGTTACCGATCTGCAACCAACAACAGAGGCGAAAAAATTTCTGGTGATTTGGCTTTGAATACCAACTGTAACGAACCCAGGAGGAGGGGATCGGGATCAAGAGAGAGGAGGGCAAGAGGAGCAGGTAGCTGACTCGGAGAGGAAGAAGGTAGGCGTGATTTCAGATGAAAGTTCAGGTACAAAAGAGAGTTCCAATACGCATGCCTCACTCACGGCGACAGGCGGCCCTTTTAATCACACCATGCACGCCAGTTGTCACGCCAGCTGGCTGGTCCCACTTGACAGCTCTAAGTCACACTAATCAGGAGGTTAGGTGTGACATACATCAGTTCAAATTGAAACCGTTGATTTCAAACATTGTCCAAGAGATGCCAAGGGTGTGGCCCATGATCTAGCTAGCTTTAGTTTTCATAATAATCTTTCTTGTGTTTGGGGTGATGAACCCCCTAGTTGCTTACTTGTATTTGCAAACGATGTAAGAGTTTCTTAATTTAAAAGCTATCCTTGATGGCCTTTTCTAAAAGAAACACTTCTTTTTTCCAGAATTTCACTAATGAAAAAAATATCTTATTTTTAGTGGTAATCACATATATCAATAAAACTGAGTAATACAAGGTCTACACACATGGAAACCAAACAAGACACTCAGAAATTACAGAGTCAGTGGCACCCCAAGCACAAAGTTAATAAATAAATAAAAATATGTCGACACGTCCAGACGTATTCTCTACGTATCCGCTGACAACTTGATTTCTAATGGACTGGACTGGTAGGCCCACTTCACTGCGCCCGGTGGCATATAGCTTTGACAAACATCGATGAACGCATTGTTTGCTTGTTTTTTCTTTTGATTTTTATCTATGCCGGCGGCATCTTGGGCAGGAGTTGCGACATGTTTTTTTAATAGTTTTGATTCTGAAATATTTTTTGGCTTTGAAGTATTTGTGTACTTTCTTTTAGAATCCTTTCCTTGTAGAATTCATGCAGGTATTTTTCTTGTTCTTTTTTCTTTTCCTTCATTTTTTTCAGCAAGTTTTTCTTCATGTTTGATTGAGTCACTTAGATGTACAATGTTTAAGGCATAGATAGACCCTTTTCCTTAATCCCCAACAATAGTTGTTTGGATGTTGAGCAAGTCTAGATGCCCGGTTCATAGCTTTTTGGATGTGGAACAGATAAGAGTTTGGATATAACGGCTTGTTGTACTGTGTGCCGGTGTGCCTTTTTCTAGCTATTCAGACATAGCAATAGGAGGGCTGTAGAGTAGCACATATCATGACATCCAATGGCAATATTCCCATTTTGCACAAAATAGAAGCTTGCCAAGTTCCCGACCACCTATTTCTCATCATACTTCTTGTTCCACTTGCATCTATTCAACGGGGTACAGACTACCTTGTTAATGCTAGTAGTGTAGTGGGTGACGACACCCAAATTCTGATTTCAAACCAAAGGCATTTGACCAGCTTTATAAATAATAGGTGGATGAAACTTGTTTCAGTTAAAAAAGTTTATTAATGATACCATATGTAACGCCCCGTATGTAACTTGCCATATTTGTATTCCAATTCTTGCCATTTCCCGCACTAAGTTATGATATTCCCTCATGGTTGGATGTTGTCTTCATTTTGCTTTTATCCTTGTCATGCATCTCATATCATGTCATCATGTGCATTGCATTTGCATACGTGTTCGTCTCATGCATCCGAGCATTTTCCCTGTTGTCCGTTTTGCATTCCGGCACTACTACGTCCTCCGGTGTCCACTTTTGCCTCTTTTCGTGTGCGGGCGTTAAACATTCTCGGATTGGACCGAGACTTGCCAAGCGGCCTTGGTTTACTACCGGTAGACCGCCTGTCAAGTTTCATACCATTTGAACTTCGTTTGATACTCCAACGGTTAACCGAGGAACCGTAAAGGCCTCGTGTGTGTTGCAGCCCAACACCTCTCCAAAGTGGTCCAAAACCCATATAAACCCCCTTCATCATCTCGGTTGTTCGATCACGATCGCGTGGCCGAAAACCACACTCCATTTGGAGCCTCCTAACTCCTTCTATGTATAAATAGGTGCCTCCCCCCAAAAATCTCGAATCAAATCCACCCCTAACCCTAGCCTCTTCCTCCTCCTGCCGCCGGACGCGTCCGGATCGGGCTGGACACGTCCGCCCGCCGCTGCCCGACCTACCGCAAGCCGCCACATGGCCATCGCCGCGCATCCCCGCCACCCGGCCCGCCGAGGCCCGTAGCCGGCCCCGCGGGCCCAGTCGCCGCCGCCCGCGCCCGGTCGAGCCGCCGTCGCCAACTGTCTCGTCGTCGCGGTGCCGGCCACCGCCCCGCCATCGCCGGCCGCCTCCAGCTCGCCGGTCGCCGCTCGCCGCCGCGGAGGCCAAGCTCCGGCCACCGCAGCGCCAAGATCCGGCCACCGCAGCTCCAAGCACCGGCCATCGCCTCCATCTCCGGCCGCCGCACCTCCTTCTCCGGCGAAGGCCCCATCGAACCTCGATCCGCGTGCACAAGATCTGGTACAGTGAAACCCTAGGGGTTGACCTCGTTTTCCCCCCAAGTCCCTAACATTTTTAGCTATCTTCATCATGTCATATCTTTGCATCTGTAGCTCCGTTTTGAGCGTGTAGCATATCAAATTGTTCATCTGGATGTGCACTTCATTTCATTCCATTGCACCATGTTCACTTGAGTTCATCTTAATACCCTAAATGCGGTTGCAAGAGTGCTATATAATGTTAGTTTCTGTTTCTTAACAGATTATGGACATTTGTCATTTTTGCCATGTTTAATGTGTGCCTCCTATGAACTTGAGCCCTACATGTGTTTTGGGCTATGACATTCCATCTTTACAGGGGTGTATGCCCTGTATTTTTGTGATCATTGTGGTGACTAGCACAAGGATGCAAAGTAGCTCTCGTGATGTTGCTGATTTCAGGGACTTAGAATTCTTCCAAGTCATTTCCCTGATGTTATTTTTATGCCATGTATTCATGTTGCTACAGAGTGATCCATGCCTCTTTTGAGCATGTTCAGTAAGGATGATTTTGATATATTGTTATGCTTTATCCATCCATGTATTTGTTTTCAATTATGGAGTACCCTAGCATGACTCAATCTTGCTCCACTTTTGCTATAAAATGTTCCTGGTAGATAGTTTACATGTTAATCAATTTTGCCAAGGTTGTTGTAGTTGATCCATGCATGCTATGAGAGTGTTCTTGCCATGGTTAGCTTATTGATCATGTCTTCTTGCTGGGTGTATTCTTAGGTTGTCATGCAATGCCTTGTGGTGAGTGCATCGAGCTCGCAAACATGCCTACGTGACTCTGTTTTTGACATGCCTAGTTTTCTGCTAAGTCTGAATCTGTTAACGAAACTTGCTATGTTTACATGGTTGCCATCATATCTTCTGATCCTTTTTAGCTTATGGTTAGTAAGGGACTTTTGTTATATGCTTTGAGTAGTTTCATGCCATGCCTTGATTTGCCATGATATGTTCCTGTAGCATGTTGTTTTTTTGCTCTAAACTTAGCTTCCTGATGTTAAATCCTGACATGTTATTTTCAGCAAGTCTGTGAACCTGATATCTTTTGCACTTTTGCCATGCTTGTTTGAACCTGCTATTGTGTGATTTAGCCGTAGCTCAGTGTTCATCTTTTTTCAAGAATCTTGAGTGGATCACTGCCATGTGTTTTGTTGCTATGTTAGAGTGCAGTAGCTTATTTTTCTTGATGCATTTAGATGACATCGTGTTGTTAATCGCAGCTTAGTGCCATTATTGTTTTGCTTGCCATTTGCAAACTATGCATCCGATTCCGGTGATCTTTATATCGATTTCGACCGAAATCAACTCATCTTTCCAGCGGCGCTCTTGGTTTGCCAAGTTGAGGCCTGGTTCAATCTTTTCCTTTCGGAGCACGCATATGCATTGCATATCACATTCCGCATATCATGCCATGTTTTGCATCATGTTGCTCGTGCATTGCACCGTGATTGATTGTGGTTCCCTTTGCTTGCGTTCTTGCTTTGGGTAGAGCCGGGATACGAGTACGTGATCAAGGAACCCGTTGAGTACGCTTACAAGGACCAAGCTTACGTCAACTCGGAGAACTTTGCAGGCAAGATGACCATACCCTCGAAATCACTTCTATCTTTGCTTGCTAGTTGCTCGCTCTTTTGCCATGCCTATGCCACGATACCTACCACATGCTTTATCATGCCTCCCATATTGCCATGTCAAACCTCTAACCAACCTTGTCCTAGCAAACCGTTGTTTGGCTATGTTACCGCTTTGCTCAGCCCCTCTTATAGCGTTGCTAGTTGCAGGTGAAGTTTGGAGTTTGTTCCTTGTTGGAACATGACTATTGTTGGGATATCATTATTATATCTTGTCTACTTTAATGCACCTATATACTTGGTAAAGGGTGGAAGGCTCGGCCTTATGCCTGGTGTTTTGTTCCACTCTTGCCGCCCTAGTTTCCGTCATACCGGTGTTATGTTCCTTGATTTTGCGTTCCTTACACGGTTGGGTTATAATGGGAACCCCTTGACAGTTTGCCTTGAATAAAACTCCTCTAGCAAGGCCCAACCTTGGTTTTACCATTTGCCACCTAGCCTTTTTCCCTTGGGTTTCGAGGACTCAAGGGTCATCTTTATTTCAACTCCCCCCCGGGCCAGTACTTCTCTAAGTGTTGGTCCAACCTGAGCGATGTCCGGCGCCCCCTGGGCAACCAGGGTCTATGCCAACCCGATGTCTGGCTCACCCGGTGTGCCCTGAGAACGACATATGTGCAGCTCCTATCGGGATTTGTCGGCACATTCGGGCGGCTTTGCTGGTTTAGTTTTACCATTGTCGAGATGTCTTGTAACCGGGATTCCGAGTCTGATCGGGTCGTCCTGGGAGAAGGAATATCCTTCGTTGACCGTGAGAGCTTGTGATGGGCTAAGTTGGGACACCACTGCAGGGTTTTGAACTTTCGAAAGCCGTGCCCGCGGTTATGGGCAGATGAGAATTTGTTAATGTCCGGTTGTAGAAAACCTGAAACTTAACTTAATTAAAATGGATCTACAGCGTGTGTAGCCGTGATGGTCTCTTTTTGGCGGAGTCCGGGAAGAGAACACGGTCTCGAGTTATGCTTGAACGTAAGTAGTTCTAGGATCACTTCTTGATCATAGTTTCTCAAACGCGCTTCGCCTTCTCTTCTCGCTCTCTTTTGCGTATGTTAGCCACCATATATGCTAGTGCTTGCTGCAGCTCCACCTCATACCTTTTCCCTACCCATAAGCTTAAATAGTCTTGATCATGAGGGTGTGAGATTTCTGACTCCCCGTGACTTACAGATTACTTCCAAAACCAGATGCAGGTGCCGATGATACCATTCCAGGAGATAGGACTGAGCTCAAGTGGGAGTTCGATGAGGACTCATGACGTTACTACGTTTCCTTTCCAGACGATCAGTAGTGGAGCCTAGTTGGGGCGATCGGGGATCTTATGCATTTGGGGTTGTCTTTATTTTGATTCCGTAGTCGGACCTTGATTGTATCTGGATGATTGTAATGCTATATTTGTGTATTGTGTGAAGTGGCGATTGTAAGCCAACTCTGTACCTCTTTCTTATTCAGTACATGGGATGTGTAAAGATTACCCCTCTTGCGACATTGCCTACAATGCGGTTATGCCTCTAAGTCGTGCTCCGACACGTGGGAGATATAGCTGCATCGTGGGTGTTACACCATGACACTTGGCAATAGAGAAATGTAGCAGAAATGCCCTACATGTGTGAAGTTTATAAGTAATAGGTCGTGTCAAGTATGAAGTTCAGATCTCAGTTTTCTTCTTCTTCATCCTCATGAAAGCAGCAAGTATAGCTAAGAGATGAACCGCATGGTTGGTATATATTGCTCCGGACACAAATTCTAGCAAATTGTGGAAAGAGAAAAAATCACTGTACATCATCAAACTTGCACCGATGATCACTTTAGTCCATGTAGTTTAAAATACCCAAAATACCATCCCTAAACTTGTCTTAGGGGTTCACATACGATCCATTCTACGGTTTGCTCTACGTATTCGCTGACTTGGCGCAAATGGACAGAGTAGCGTTGACTGGGGCATGTCACTTGGACAACTCGAATATGAAGAGACTGGGGGGGGGGGGTTCTTGCAAACTGGCTATACTGGTCAAATTAGGAGGAGGCCTCAGGAGTCAGGATCGCCGCTGCCCGCGCCCGTGCTGGAGGCCGGCGCAATGGTCCTAGATGGTGCCGGCCACCTGTGGCCGTGGAGCCACTTGTCCAAAACATCGTCTCTGGCAGGGTACCCGTGAGCCCTCCATTGTTCTGCAAAAGCAGTCATCAGCTTCGTCTCCGTCCAGAGCACAGCCCACACCTCGCCGGAAAGCTCGTTGTCTTGGAGCTGCTGGCTTATGGGCACGGTAGTTGGCGAGGCTGGCCAGGATCGAGCCGTTCAGGCGGTTGCCGGAGGCGGAGATAATCCACAGCTCGCCGTTCTTGCAGACCCCCGCATCGGCCCGGAGACGTCGTTGCCGTCGACCTGGTATCTCTCAGGGCTCATTCAGTTTGGAGGAAATCTAAACGTAGGAATTTGGAGTAGTATAGGAATTTGATAGGATGGCACTTGCCACCCTAAGGAATTGACTTGCCTCGTTCCTACGCGCAAAATGAGCTTTGAGTGGATGTATAGTTTCCTCCAAAAGCATAGGAAATGAATAGTATTCCTACGAAATTCCTTTACGCATTTCCTACAAACCAAATGCATATATAGGAAATTTTTCTCTGGAATCCTTGTTCCCATGTTTTTCCTATAAAAATTCTCTAAACCGAATGAGGCCTCGGAGATGGGGAGTGCATCCCAAGCTCCGCCGGGAAGCGATCCGGTGAGCTTGTTATTGAACAACCATAGAAACACCAGCGATGGCAGCTGGGCGAGGCTAGCTGGTATCCCGCCGGAGAAGAGGTTTCTGGTCAAACATATGTTGAACTCTGAATCCTGCTACACATATTCAGTTAGCTAGGTGTTCATTTTTCAATGGAGGGATGGAGTTCTGGCGTATCAGTAGAGTGCGTCGGTGTTGTGGCTCATGCTAGCGATGATGCCGTTGTCGGGAAAGTTCTTGTCGACGGAGGCGTTGAGCGCACGGTGGTACTCCTTTGTGAGCTGCACGCGGCCTCCGTGGCCGGTGCCGAGCATCTTGAGGATGCACTGCACGTCCACCTTGACACCGTCGACACCGGCGACGGCGGTGTACGTATGGAGCTCATCGTAGAAGCGGTGCACGGCCAACGGGTACACGATGCCGAGCCCGTGCAGGGTGAGCACGTCGGTCTTTGGGGCTGTTTGGTTCTAGGCCTAGTATTGCCATATTTTACCACATATTTTTGCCAATCTTGCGTAAGTTTAGTTCATCAAAATGAAAACCATAAATTGGCAAGCTTAAGTGAATCTTGTCACACTTTTTGTGTGTATGACATGTGGGGCTCAAGTGTGGCTTGAACCAAATGCTCACCTAAGTTAGTCAAATTTACCTAATCTTAGATGTAGCAACCTTTAGCAAAGTTAGTCACAAACCAAACAACCTCTTCATGTTGGGCTCGTTCTCCGCCATGCCCGGCGAGATCTTGGTGTACTGCATGCTAGAGCGGTAGGCCTCCATCCTGGTAACGCCTGGCCGCATGCCGCCCCAGTAGCCAGTGATGGCGTGCCACATGTACACATACTTGAGCCCGTACTTGTCCTTCGGCGCGCGCACCAGCGTCTCGATGCCAGTGGCGGTGGCCGGGTCATCGCCGCTCTAGAAATTACTGTTCTCCTTGTTGCCAGTGAGCCGGGGAAGGGGTGGCGGCTTGCCGGCCTCGCTAGGGAAGTCCGCGCCGGAGCTTTGTTTCTTGGTTCCGACCGACTTCCAGGCATCGTCGGTGATGGCGAACTTGGGCGGTGCGCGTTCCGCCGGCGGTGATGCTCTGGAGGCCGGCCTCGATGCCTCCTGAGTGGTGATGTCCTGGTAGAAGGCCGACTGCCCATGTCCACCACCTGAAGGAGTCAACGATCGCAGGGAGCTTCTTCTCGCGCGCGGGCGGAAGGTTCCCGAGGCAGACCGCCGCGACGGTGCCGGCGATGGCGGCGAAAGGGTCAGACTCCGCGGCGCCCACGAAGAGGACGCGGTAGAAGGAACTGGCGAGCGTGCCAGCGTCTCCACTCTCAACGCAGAGCTGGAACTTATCGCCGCCCGCACCGCCGCCCTGGAGGCTGGCCCGGAACACGCCCTCCACGAGCGGGAGGAACACGACGTACGACACCTCCTCCTCGCCGGCGCCGGCCTTGGACTCCACGAGCAGGAATTGCGTCCCACGCGGGATGTCCCCGCACTTGTCCCCCATCCTCTGCGCCATTCACCACATCTTCAACCAGAAGCATGCCCCCACCAACACAAAACCAAATTAGATCAATGCCGATCAAGACAAAACGAACAGGCGAACAGACACAGAACCGCGTCGCGTCCTCCGAAATCGCATCTGGCGGGCGAGAGGACGGACCTCATGCCGCCGAGGGAGACGATGTGGCGGGAGGCCGGGCCGACGAAGTCGCCGAGGGAGACAACGGACGGCGGCGGCTCAGAGCCCGACGACGATCTCATGGTGCGGCCGCCACAGTCGCACACCGCCGACGAGCTAGATGTCACCACCTCGGCAGCGACGACGAACAGGGGAGAGGAGCGAGTGGTCCGACCGGCCTATTCAGTTTCCGTTCATTTTGCAAAAGCCCCCTTGGTTCCCAGTGTATTCAGTTGAACCAGACGACGTGGCAGTCAGCGCACGCGTGGCACGAGTTGACAGCTGTCAAATCAGCTAATACGTAGAGCAAACTGTATAATGGACCGTATGTGAACACCTAGGACGAGTTTAGTGTTGGTATTTCGGGTATTTTAAACTACAGGGTGTAAGACAATAAGTTTTGGGGAATCAGCACAACCCTCTAGGGGTGGCTTATCTCATTATATATAATGGTTGTGTTACAATATGTACCATATACGTACATAGGTACAGAAGCTATACATAGTCTAACACCCTCCCTCAATCTTAGCCACTTTCTAAAGAACTGAGAAGGGTAAGATTGCGCCTACAAGCCTTAAACTGTGGCACCGGTAAAGGCTTAGTGAAGATGTCTGCAAGTTGATCCTTAGATGAGATAAACTTGATCTGGAGTTGCTTCTGTGATACACGTTCCCGTACAAAGTGATAGTCAACTTCAATGTGTTTCATTCGGGCATGAAATACTGGATTTGCAGAAAGGTATGTAGCACCGATGTTATCACACCAAAGAATAGGAGGCTGTGGTTGAGACAAACCCAACTCCTGAAGCAAAGACTGCACCCAAATAATCTCTGCAGTAGCATTAGCCACAGCCTTGTACTCAGCTTCAGTACTGCTACGTGACACAGTAGCCTGTTTCCGAGCACTCCAGGCGATCAAATTAGAGCCAAAGAATACTGCATAACCCCCCGTGGATCGCCTGTCATCTGGGCTACCAGCCCAATCTGCATCAGAGAAGGCCGAAAGGACCCGAGAGGAAGTTGGCCGAATATGCATACCAAATGTCAGGGTGAACTGAACATAACGAAGAATGCGTTTAACAGCAGCCCAATGAGTATCTCTGGGAGCCTGAAGATACTGACAAACCCTGTTAACAGCATAAAAGATATCTGGTCTCGTGATCGTCAAGTACTGAAGTCCACCAACAATGCTCCTGTACTCTGTGGCATTCGCAGGAGACAAAAGCTCACCATCAACAGCTGTTATCTTGTCGGTAGACGACATGGGTGTGGTGGTCGGTTTGCACTTCAGCATGCCAGCTCTCTGTAACAACTCCAAGGAGTACTTCTTCTGCGTAAGGACAAGACCAGTAGCACGAGAAGTGACCTCAACTCCAAGAAAGTAGTGAAGCTTCCCAAGATCTTTGACCGCAAAATCAGCACCAAGAGAGCAGACAAGAGCATCAGCAGCATACTGAGAAGAGCTGACAAGGATAATATCATCGACATATACCAAAAGATACATAGTGACTTCTGGCTTCTGTAGAAGAAATAACGAAGTGTCAGCAGTAGACGGGCACAAAACCCATGAGCACGAAGGGCATAGGCAAGGCGGGCATGCCAGGCACGAGGAGCTTGCTTCAAACCATATAGTGCTTTGGAAAGACGACAGATATAGTCAGGACGATCAGGATCAGAGAAACAAGGCGGATGTTTCATATAAACCTCTTCCTCCAAAAATCCATGTAGAAAAGCATTCTGCACATCAAGTTGACGAAGTGACCAACCACGAGAAACAACAATGGAGAGAAGAAGCCGAATAGTGGTAGGCTTGACGACAGGACTGAAGGTGTCCTCATAGTCAAGACCATGACGCTGCCGAAAACCGCGAGCAACAAGTCGCGCTTTGTAACGCTCAATAGATCCATCCGAATGCTTCTTCACTTTGAATACCCATTTTGAGTCAATAACATTTACCCGTGGTGGTGGAGGAACGAGAGTCCATGTCTTGTTACGAAGAAGAGCATGAAACTCCTGCTCCATAGCCTCTCGCCAATGTGGAATGCGCAGGGCAGCCTGATATGAGCGAGGCTCAGAAGATGGATCCGCAACAGCAGCAGCCAAACAAGCAGCCAACCAAGCAACCGTACCATCCTTACGTTCCTTAGGTTTAAAAATGCCACTGCGACTGCGTGTATGTGGTCAGGACACAGGAACCACCGAGGTCGACGGAGCAGCCTGCAACGGGCTGGAGGACGGCGACATTGACGAGTCAGCCGGTGACGAGGAGCCAGTCACGGTAGCCTCGGACTCGGTTGGCGAAGAAGGCCGACCCACCGGCGAAACCGGCAAAGCAGACGAAGCAGCTGGCGACTCCGGCATCACAGACCGGGCCGATGGCGAGCTCGGCATAGTGGGCCGTGGCGCGGCCGGTGTCGCGGGCCGATCCGCTGATGAAGGCGACGTGAGGACCCGAGCCGCAGGCGAAGACGGCATGACGGGCCGAGCCGCGGGCGACTCGGCGGCCGCTGGTGAAACGGACCGAGCAGTGGAGATGCTCGGCGCGACGGGCTCGTCGGGTGACCATGCATGGGCACACGAATCGATGCCATGCAACATAGGGAGATCGACGTGCCCACCAGAAGACGACGATGATGATGGTGAATCCTCCAACAGCTCCAAACGAGCTCCACGTCCGGTTCCTGCACCATGGTTAGGTAACAGCAAAGGAGAGTATGCAACATCATCAAATTGGTCAGAAGCAACAGAGGATGAATGCAGGGATGGTGGTTCGACAGTGGACACAGGAAGGTTGGCAAAGGGAAAAACATGCTCATCAAACACGACGTCCCGAGATATATAGACACGATTAGTGGGAACATGAAGACATTTGTAACCTTTATGAAGAGAGCTATAGCCAAGAAAAACACACTTCTTAGAACGAAACTCAAGCTTGCGCTTGTTATATGGACGAAGATGCGGCCAGCAAGCACACCCAAATACCTTGAGAAAGGTATAATCAGGTTGTTCATTAAGGAGAACCTCAATGGGAGTCTTCATGTTTAAAACACGAGTAGGAGTACGGTTGATGAGAAAGCATGCAGTGGTG
Organism: Triticum aestivum; assembly: GCF_018294505.1. Taxonomy (NCBI): domain Eukaryota; kingdom Viridiplantae; phylum Streptophyta; class Magnoliopsida; order Poales; family Poaceae; genus Triticum; species Triticum aestivum. The sequence continues at coordinate 252,615,684 of NC_057809.1, read as the reverse complement.
AAAGCATCACTCCAAAACCGAAACGGAACAGATGCATGGGCCAAAAGAGTAAGACCAGCTTCAACAATATGACGATGCTTACGTTCGACTGAACCATTCTGCTGATGTGTATGTGGACATGCTAAACGATGAGCTATCCCAAGCGACTGAAAGAAAGAGTTGAGGTTGCGATACTCGCCCCCCCAGTCTGACTGGACATGAACAATTTTGTGCTTGAGAAGACGTTCAACATGTTTTTGAAACTGAACAAAAATATCAAACACATCAGATTTGCGTTTAATAAGGTAAAGCCAGGTAAAGCGACTATAAGCATCAACGAAACTGATATAGTAATTATGACCACTTACAGAAGTCTGAGCAGGACCCCATACATCTGAAAACACAAGTTCTAAAGGATGTTTCACCTCACGACTGGACTCCGAAAAAGGAAGTTGATGACTCTTCCCCTGCTGACAAGCATCACACACTGCTACATCTTTATGACTAGACAAACTAGGAAGCTCATGACGACGCAAAATATGACGGACAATAGGTGTGGCCGGGTGACCAAGACGAGCATGCCACTGTGACGGAGAGACCCGAACTCCACTGAAAACACGAGCGACACCAGGATGCTCCAGACGGCAGAGGCCCTGGCACAACCGCCCACTAAGAAGAATGTCCCTCGTGCCCCGATCCTTAATAAAAAGATCAAAAGGGTGAAATTCACAAAGCACATTATTATCACGTGTGAGTTTAGGAACTGAAAGAAGATTACGGGTCACAGATGGAACTCGAAGAACATTGCGAAGCTGAAGACTCCTATTGGCATGTCTAGTGAGAAGAGATGCTTGACCAATATGAGAGATGTGCATACCTGCTCCATTGGCGGTGTGGATCTTGTCGGAGCCATGATAGGGTTCACGAGTGTGAAGCTTCCCCATCTCGCTGGTTAGATGCTCTGTCGCCCCAGAGTCCATGTACCAGTGTGGATCGATGGAGTAGGACTGAGTGTGTCCCTGTTGCTTCTGCGGCGCGGGACGATCAGCCATGGCGACCTGACGGGCATTGTTGCGTGTATCTTTGCCGTCATTGCCAAGACCAAGGAAGCTTCGCTGGAAGCGCTTATGACACTTGGAGGCCCAGTGCCCATCGCGGCCACAAAGCTGACACACACGTGGACCGCCAGCCCCCGGTAAGGTCGCAGTAGGTGGGGGGGCCGAGGCGGGCGACGGTGGCAGCCCCAAGGGAGACCGGGGTGATGAAGAAGAGCGGCCACCCTTGGTGGCGGCGTTGGCCGAGAGGGAGCCAGTGCCCCTGGTGCGGCGAGTCTCGACCCGTTGCTCAGTGAGAAGGAGCCGAGAGAAAACCTCGTGTGCCAGCATGGGTGTCGAGTTGCCCCGCTCGTTGATGATCTCGACTAAGGCATCATACTCCTCATCAAGACCATTGACAATAAACGAGTTGAACTCGGAGTCGGTGAGGGGTTGTCCAATGGAGGCCAATGTGTCGGCGAGGCCCTTGACCTTGTTGTAGAACTCAGTGGCAGTGGAGTCAAGCTTCTGACACTCTCCAAGCTGACGACGGAGTGCAGAGACACGAGCCTGGGACTGCGCTGCAAAGGTGCGCTCAAGGATGGTCCAGGCCTCATGAGACGTCTTCGCGAAGACAACAAGGCCGGCAACTGCCGGCGAGAGCGACCCCTGGATGGAGGAGAGGTTCGCCTGGTCCTGCCCCGTCCAGACGCGATGGGCCGGATTGTAGACCGGACCGTGCACGCTGTCTGCCAGCGCGGGTGGGCAGGGAAGCGATCCGTCGACGTAGCCTAGCAGGTAGTGACTCCCCAAGAGCGGGAGAACCTGCGCACGCCAGAAGATGTAGTTGTCGGCGGAGAGCTTGATGGTGATGAGATGACCAAAGTGAAACGGCGGCGGCGAAGACAATCCCATCGAGGAGGCTGCCTGGGGTGCAAACACCATGGAGGCAGCCGGAGGCACCGAAGCCGATGCGGGAGGAGGCGGGACCGCAGCCAGGGCGGGCGCCGCAAAGCTCGCGGCCGGTGCGGGTATTAGGGTTTAGAAGCGGAAGCGATCGTAATCTAGCGTGATACCATGTAAGACAATAAGTTTTGGGGAACCAGCACAACCCTCTAGGGGTGGCTTATCTCATTATATATAATGGTTGTGTTACAATATGTACCATATACGTACATAGGTACAGAAGCTATACATAGTCTAACACAGGGACTAAAGTGGCCACCGAGGCAAGTTTGATGACCTATAGTGAATTTTTCTCTGTGGAAATGTATACTTAAAACGAACATTTGTTTGGCTCCCGTGTTCTTCGCTGTCTATACGCACACAGGCTGTTGGGCGAAATGCTACAACAGCCAGAAGACGGTCATTTCCTGGAGATACATTCCTCCCTTCTGCTTTCTTTATAACTCTTTCAGATACGTACATCCAATCAAGCAGGTCCAGACCACCGGTCCATCATGCCGTCTCGCCGTACCCCACCCACTCCAGTCATATCTCATCTAGGAGAGGTGGATTGCCATCCTCTCCGCCTCCGGACGGGATATCACGGCGGCAATCCGTGTGCCCTTCCCTTTCTGCACCATGCAGCTGCCTCGGGCCAATGCAGCGTCGCTGCCGCTCGCTTCGGCTCCACCACCGCTACCGAAGCTCCTTATCTTGGGCTCAATGACGGTGGAGATTCAATCCCCGCCACCTCCGTCATTTGCCATCCCCTCTTATGGGGGTATTTTTACCCCCATTCGAGGGTTTCTCCTATGCGTCCGGTGCAAGGGGATGGGAGCTCGAGGACGCCGGGCTCATCGTCCAGCCGGCGCGTGACGAGGTCCACGGCACCGGCCCTCAGAACGGCCGGTTATTCTTCAGCAGTGGCACCCCGCACGGTAAGCTCCTCTAATCTTCCCCTTGCTTCATAGTTAGGGTTCTTAGGGTAGTCCAACTAGTGTTAGGTTATATTGTGGACAGTGGATTTCATCCGATTCGACCGAATTCGATCCGAATCCACTTTTTTGGGGGATGAATTAGTGTGCATGCCTAGTATGTTCACTCCACATGATAGTGTTAGATTAGATTGTTGACAATGAATGCTAGTTTGTTCACTCCAAATGCTGCTGTTGATGTTGATAGTGCCATATTGTTAGTTTGTTCACTCCACATGCCTAAGTGTGCAGCGTTTACGTTCTTGTTCTTGTTGTTCTTAGTGTGTATGTTGTTCAAATGTTGTTGTTGTTGTTGTTGTTGTTGTTCTTGGGTATGTTGATATTCTTGCTATTATTCTTGTTGTTGTAGCTGTGTGTAAGTGTGTTGGATGTTGTTCTTGCTGTTGTTAGGCTACGCGAATGCATGATCAACATAGGGCATTGCATGTGCATGCTAGTAGGACATACCTAAATGCCAAAAATAGTAGTAGGACATACATGATCAGAGTAGGACAATGCATGTGCATGTGCATTTGGCATGATCTGATAGCACTCATCAGTGTTATCTTTGATCGTTGCTAGCTTTGATCAGTGTTAGCACTGATGATTGCTAGCTATGATCATTGGCATTTGCACTACCAATGATCATATGTCACTGTTGCTAATTATCGTCCACCTTGCTGATACGCCCATTTTGCATCGTGTTTTGTTACTATTATTTGTGATGTTTTTATGCATAATAATGCTTTTTGGAGTAATTCTAATGCCTTTTCTCTCATAATTTGCAAGGTACACACAAAGAGGGAGAATTCCGACAGCTAGAAATCTAGACCTGGAAAAGCTACGCCAGGCTACCTATTATGCACAACTCCAAACAAGCTGAAACTTATCGAAGAATTTTTATGGAATATATGAAGAATATAGGAGCAAATGAGTACCAGAGGGGGCCCACCAGGTGGGCACAACCCACCTGGGTGCGCCAGGGAGCCCAGGCGCGCCCTGGTGGGTTGTGCTCACCCAGGCCCACCTCCGGTGCCCATCTTCTGGTATATAAGTCATTTTGACCTAGAATAAATAAGCAGAGGACTTTCGGGATGGAGCGCCACCGTCTCGAGGCGGAACTTGGGTAGGAGCACTTTTGCCCTTCGGCGGAGTGATTCCGCCGGGGGAACTTCCCTCCCAGAGGGGGAAATCATCGTCGTCTTCATCATCACCAACAACTCTCCCATCTTGGGGAGGGCAATCTCCATCAACATCTTCAACAACACCATCTCATCTCAAACCCATGTTCATCTCTTGTGTTCAATCTTGTTACCGGAACTATAGATTGGTGCTTGTGGGTGACTAGTAGTGTTGATTACATCTTGTAGCTGATTACTATATGGTTTATTCGGTGGAAGATTATATGTTCAGATCCATTATGCTATTTAATACCCCTCTGATCTTGAGCATGTTTATCACTTGTGAGTAGTTACTTTTGTTCTTGAGGTCATGAAAGAAATCATGTTGCAAGTAATCATGTGAACTTGATGTGTGTTCGATATTTTGATAATATGTATGTTGTGATTTCCTTAGTGGTGTCGTTTGAACGTCAACTACATGACACTTCACCATATGGGCCTAAGGGAATGCATTATGGAGTAGTTATTAGATCATGGGTGGCGAGAGTGACAGAAGCTTAAACCCCGGTTTATGCATTATTCCGTAAGGGACCGATTGGATCCAAAAGTTTAATGCTATGGTTAGAATTTATTCTTAATACTTTTCTCGTAGTTGCGGATGCTTGCGAGGGGGTTAATCATAAGTAGGAGGTGTGTTCAAGTAAGAACAGCACCTAAGCACCAGTCCACCCACATATCAAATTATCAAAGTAGTGAACACGAATCGAATCAACATGATGAAAGTGACTAGATGAAATTCCCGTGTACCCTCAAGAACGCTTTGCTTATTATAAGAGACCGTTTTGGTATGTCCTTTGCCTCAAAAAGATTGGGCTACCTTGCTGCACTTTTGTTACTATTATCATTACTTGCTCGTTACAAAATATCTTGCTATCAAACTACTCTGCTACTTATAATTTCAGCACTTGCAGACATTACCTTGCTGAAAACCACTTGTCATTTCCTTCTGCTCCTCGTTGGGTTCGACACTCTTACTTACTGAAAAGAGCTACAATTGATCCCCTATACTTGTGGGTCATCAAGGCTATTTTCTGGCGCCGTTGCCAGGGAGTGAAGCGCCTTTGGTAAGTGGAATTCGGCAAGGAAACATTTATACAGTGTGCTGAAATTTACTGTCACTTGTTACTATGGAAAACAATCCTTTGAGGGGTTTGTTCGGGGTATCTTCACCTCGACCGGAACCACTATTAGCTACCCCTAAACCTACTGCACCTACTGAAAATATTGAATATGAAATTCCTTCAGGTATGATAGAACAACTGCTACCTAATCCTTATGCAGGAGATGGAACCGAACATCCTGATATGCACTTGATATATGTGGAACAAATTTGTGGATTGTTTAAGCTTGCGGGTTTACCCGGAGATGAAGTTAATCAGAAGGTTTTCCCTTTATCTTTGAGTGGAAAAGCATTGGCAAGGTATATGCTATGCGATGATATTGGATCTTGGAATTGGAATCGATTGAAATTGGAGTTTCACCAAAAAAAATATCCTATGAATCTAGTTCATCGTGATCGGAATTACATATATAATTTTGGCCTCGTGAAGGAGAAAGTATCACTCTAGCTCGGGGGAGGCTTAAGTCAATGTTATATTCATGCCCCAATCATGAGCTCTCAAGAGAAATTATTATTCAGAATTTTTATGCGCGACTTTCTCTTGATGATCAATCTATGCTTGATACTTCTTGTACTGTTCTTTTATAAAGAAGATTATTGAATTCCGGTGGGATATTTTGGAAATAATTAAATGCAACTATGAAGATTGGGAACTCAATGAAGGTAAAGAGTCGGGTATTAAGCTTAAGTATGATTGTGTTAAATCTTTTATAAATACCGATGCTTTTCAAAAGTATAGCACTAAATATGGACTTGACTCTGAGATAGTAGCCTCCTTTTGTGAATCATTTGCTACTCATGTTGATCTCCCTAAAGAGAAGTGTTTTAAATATCACCCACCTATTAAAGAAGAAATTAAAGAACCGGAACTAGCTAAGGAAGAAACTATACTTTATAATGTTGATCCAGTTGTTCCTACCGCTTATATTGATAAACCACCTTTCCTTGTTAGGATAAAGGAACATGCTAAAGTTTCAACTGTGGTCAACAAAAGTTATATTAGAGCACCTAAACCTGATGAACAAATCAAAGTAGAACCTAGTATTGCTATGGTTAAGGATCTCTTGGAAGAGAATATAGTTGGGCATGTTATTTACTTCTGTGAAGAAGTTGCTAGAATTGTCAAACCTGATAAAAAGTATAAACATAGACCTATTGTTGGCATGCACGTTGTCTCAGTTAAAATAGGAGATCACTGTTATCATGGTTTATGTGACTTAGGTGCTAGCATGATTGCTGTTTCTTATTCCTTATATCAAGAAATTATGAATGACATAGCACCCGCAGAGATAGAAGACATAGATGTTACTATTAAACTTGCTAAGAGAGATACTATATCACCAATTGGGATTGTTAGAGATGTTGAAGTCTTGTGTGGGAAAATAAAATACCCTACTGATTTTCTTGTTCTTGGTTCCCCACAAGATGATTTTTGTCCCATTATCTTTGGTAGACCTTTCTTGAACACTGTTAATGCTAAAATAGATTGTGAGAAACAAACTATCGGTGTTAGTTTTGGTGATGAATCTCATGAGTTTAACTTTTCCAAGTTTAGTAGAAAGCTTCATGAAAAAGAATTGCCTAGTAAGGATGAAATAATTGGTCTTGCTTCTATTTTTGTGCCTCCTATTGATCCTCTAGAACAATATCTTCTAGACCATGAAAATGATTTACATATGCATGAAATAAATGAAATAGATTAGATTTTCTTTGAACAACGTCCTCTGCTTAAACACAATTTACCTATTGAAACTCTAGGAGGTCCTCCTCCACCTAAAGGTGATCCCGTGTTGGAATTAAAACAATTACTAGACACTTTGAAATATGTTTATCTTGATGAAAAGAAGATATATCATGTTATTATTTGTGCTAACCTTTCAGAACATGAAGAAGAAAGATTATTGAAAGTTCTAAGGAAGCACCGAGCTGCTATTGGATATACTCTTGATTTAACGGGCATTAGTCCCACTCTATGTCAGCACAAGATTAATACAGAACCTGATGCTAAACCCGTAGTTGATCACCAACGCCGGTTAAATCCAAAGATGAAGGAAGTGGTAAGAACAAAAATATTAAAACGTCCTTCATCTTTGGATTTAACCGGCGTTGGTGATCAATAGAATGTGACAATTCTTTGTGGAATAAGTTCATTCTTATCATTAGGAACAACAATGATACCTCCTTTCTTAGGGACACAATGAAGAGGACTTACCTATCTACTATCAGCTATAGGGTAGATTAAACAAAGAATTGTCACACGCTATAGAATGGTAATTGATTTTAGAAAATTAAACAAAGCAACTAGAAAAGATCAGTACCCTCTGCCTTTTATTGATAAAATGCTAGAAAGATTATCTAAGCACACACATTTTTGCTTCCCTAATGGATACTCTGGTTTTTGACAAATACCTGTTTCTCAACTTGATCAAGAAAAGACCACTTTTACTTGTCCTTTTGGAACTTATGCTTATAGACGTATGCCTTTTGGTTTATGCAATGCACCTGCTACCTTTCAAAGATGTATGACTGCTATATTTTCTGACTTTTGTAAAAAGATTGTTGAGGTTTTCATGCATGACTTCTCTATTTATGGGAAGTCTTTTGATGATTTTTTAAGAAATCTTGATCGAGTTTTGTAGATATGTGAACAAACAAATCTTGTCTTGAATTGGGAGAAGTGCCACTTTATGGTTAATGAAGGTATTGTCTTGGGTCATAAAATTTCTGAAACAGGTATTGAAGTGGACAACGCTAAGGTTGTGCAATTGAGAAAATGACATGCCCTAAAGATATCAAATGTATTCATAGTTTCCTAGGTCATGTTGGCTTCTATAGGAGATTTATTAAAGACTTTTCTAAATTTTCTAGGCCTCTTACAAACCTTTTGCAAAAGGATGTTCCTTTTGTTTTTGATGATGATTGTTTATAAGCCTTTTAAACACTTAAGAAAGCCTTAATTTCTGCACCTATTGTTCAACCACCTGATTGGAACTTGCCTTTTGAAATTATGTGTGATGCTAGTGATTATGCTATTGGTGTTTTTCTAGGACAAAGAGTTGATAAGAAACCGAATGTCATTCATTATGCTAGTAAAACTCTAGACAGTGCTCAATGAAATTATGCTACTACTAAAAAAAATCTAGTAGTGGTGTTTGCTTGTGATAAATTTAGATCTTACATTGCTGATTCAAAAGTAATTGTTCACACCGACCATGCTGCTATTAAATATCTAATGGAAAAGAAAGATGCTAAACCTAGACTTATTCAATGGGTTCTCTTGCTACAAGAATTTGACTTACATATCACTGATAGAAAAGGAGCTGAGAATCCCGTAGCTGATAACTTGTCTAGGCTTGAAAATGTGCTAGATGACCCACTACCTATTGATGATAGTTTTCCTGATGAGCAATTAGCTGCAATAAATGTTGCTCATAGCACTCCTTGGTATACTGACTATGCTAATTGAAAGGATCGAGAAGAGGTGTCTAGAGGGGGGGGGGGTGATTAGACACTAAGTGCTAAAAGTTGCAGTTTTTAATTTCTTTAGGTTGAAGTGGAGTTTTGGCACAAGTTTAACAATCACAATACATATCAAGCAAGCATGCAAAGAGTATATGAGCAGCGGAAAGTAAAGCATGCAACTTGCAAGAATGTAAAGAGATGAGATTGGAGTGTGCAAACGCAATTTGGAGACACGGAGATTTTTGAGACGTGGTTCCGATAGGTGGTGCTATCATACATCCACGTTGATGGAGACTTCAACCCACGAAGTGTAATGGTTGCGCGAGTCCACGGAGGGCTCCACCCACGAAGGGTCCACAAAGAAGCAACCTTGTCTATCCCACCATGGCCGTCGCCCACGAAGGACTTGCCTCACTAGCGGTAGATCTTCACGAAGTAGGCGATCTCCTTTCCCTTACAGACTCTTTGGTTCAACTCCACAATCTTGTCGGAGGCTCCCAAGTGACACCTAGCCAATCTAGGAGACACCACTCTCCAAGAAGTAACAAATGGTGTGTTGATGATGAACTCCTTGCTCTTGTGCTTCAAATGATAGTCTCCCCAACACTCAACTCTCTCTCACAGGATATGGATTTGGTGGAAAGAAGATTTGAGTGGAAAGCAACTTGGGAAAGGCTAGAGATCAAGATTTATATGGTAAGAATGGAATATCTTGGCCTCAACACAAGTGTAGGTAGTTCTCTCTCAGAAAAAGTAGGTTGAAAGTGTAGGTTTGTTCTGATGGCTCTCTCCATGAATGAAGAGGTGGTGGAGGGGTATATATAGGCTCCACACAAATTCTAACCATTACACACAACTTGCCAATCTCGGTGGGACCGAATTGAAAAACTCGGTCAGACCGATTCAGCAAAGCTAGTGACCGTTAGGGTTTTCGGTGGAACCGATTGGATCAACTCGGTGGGACCGATGTGCTAGGGTTAGGGTAAATCCAAAACTTGGTTTGACCGATTACTCAAACTCGGTGGGACCGATTTGGGTAATAAGTGAAACAGAGAGTTGGCCAAGCAAACTCGGTGGGGCCGATTGCATATCTCGGTGGGACCGAAAATATTGCAATGGGTAACAGAGAGTTTGCAAGCCCATCTTGGTGAGAACGAGATCCCATCGGTGAGGCCGAACAGATTAGGGTTTCTGGCAGTGGCTATGTCAACTGAACTCTGTGGCTCCGGATAGAAAGAATCGGTGGGGCCGAGTTTGATATTTGGTGTGGGACATATTTGGAAGTGAGAAAGTGGTTGAGGGCTTTGGAGCATATCACTAAGCACTTTGAGCAAGCAAGCCATTTAGCAACACCTCATCCCTTCTTAATAGTTTTGGCTTTTCCTATAGACTCAATGTGATCTTCGATCACTAAAATAGAAAATGTAGAGTCTTGAGCTTGGAGCTCGAGCCAATCCTTTGTCCTTAGCATTTTGAAGGGGTTCCACATCCTCTAGTCCATGCCACTTCATTGTTGAACTTATCTGAAACATACTAGGTAAAAGTGTTAGTCCAACAAGAGATATGTTGACATTAATTACCAAAACCGCCTAGGGAGCACTTGTGCTTTCAATCTCCCCCTTTTTGGTAATTGATGACAACATACATCAAAGCTTTAGAGAAAGATATATAGAATAGTAAGTAAAGCTTTGGAAGGACATGTAACATGGATAGGCTCCCCCTACATGTATGCAATCATGTGAATATGGAATATAGGAGCATGTGAATGCATAAGCATGACATAGTAAGCAATGTGTTACATGTATCTTGGCTATATGAATTAGAGAAAATGATGTGAATATGAGAAATGTACCTTCATGCTCATGAGTCCTTCCTGCAAACAGTATGTACATCAGCAAGAATTTCTCATACGCATGACTGTGATGCATATACTTACCTTGTGGTCTTGAGTTGGCTTAGGATGGAATGAACCTGCGTAAACAAGGTTAGATAACACAGATACACCTACTGGCCAGAGCAAACAAAAGAAACCACAAGAGTAGAAAAGACTAGGATGACATGTAGAGTGAGTACTAAGTACCACATTGGATATAGACATGTCCCCGAAGGTAAATATGTGCAATAAATTCAAGGATTTCCTTCCCTTAGATGTCTTGCTCCTCCTGAATCTAGCATGGGATGCTGGGAGAAGATAGGGAACAGAAAATCAGAGCAAAATCAGAGCTCAAAGGAAATAAACAGAGCTAATGCAAACGAGCAAATATGAACATGTCTTTCCCCTCTTGAAGACATGTGACTTCTCTCCTCTTGAACACCAAGCATCTAGGGTCCTTGATGATTACTCTTTCTTCCCTTGAGTATTCTCTCCCCCTATAGATATGACTAAGCTTTGATGTGATCTCTCTCTCCCCCTTTGACATCAATTTCCAAGAAGGGTTCTTCTGGATTTTTTTTCATGATGGGTTTGGTCCTTGAGTCACAGAACAAAGCAACAAGTTGAATGGGATGCTGGTCGAGGACAAGATTCATTGAGTGGAGCTAGATCAAAAGAATGCAGAAACAAGTGGCAAGATGTCTTTCCTGTAGTGAAATCGGTGACAGCGAGTTGTATGGTTCGGTTGTACCAAGAGCATTCGGTTGGACTGAAAGTATCAAACCGGTGAGACCGAGTTCAACGCAGAGAAAACACTTGTCACCTCAGCTCACTAGACAAGTAAGATCTCACAAGGATTTGCAAGGAATTAACTGGAAGATTTGCAATGAATTTGATGCAAGGAATGCGGAACAGAAAATAAAAAAGAGAAGAAACTAAAAAGAAGTCTAGATGAAGTTGGAAGCAAATATGCATGAGACAAATGCAAGAGCATAAAAAGGAACACAAGAGAACTTCATCTAGAATTGGTTGGCGACAAAGTCACCTATGTTAGAGTATATTGACTTAGGAGTCAAGTGAGATCACTTGATCATAGGTCATACTCATCGTTTAAGCTCAAAGTGGGGTTACCATTTTTCGTTTAAGCTTTTTGATGTATTCGCATCTTGTCGAGTTGCTTTGACTCATGACTTGGAGTAAAGCTTCTCTAAGATGGAATGACATACCTTGGGTGGTGGCGTTGATCATGATCATGTACTTGTGTGGGTTGCTCAAGGTTGATGTAGCTCATCAAGAGTTGGGAGCACCACTTGGAGTTTGAGTCCATCTACCTACATGGGTTAGTTCTTGCAAGGAAGAGCACTTGTATATCCAAAATGACAATCATGAAATTCAACATAAAATTTGTCAAAGGATATGTTTGAATGGTTGCATGCTTCCTTGTCTTCATCCACCATTGTGTAGAGACTTGGTGATATGGAGACTGCTCAAGATGTGAGTGAGTTGCAATCTCATAGATTTAGATTCATCCAAGTACCTACACGGGTTAGATAACATGCAAGGTGCAAATATATCCAAGACATAAGATAGTCAACATAAGAAAAATATCAAGGATTAGTCATAGGCTCACGCCTTGCATGTATCAAACGGAGTTCCTACTCCAGGTTTGAAGCATCAATGATGTTCAGTTCACCTATTAACCTGCAAAACACTTTCTCATCAAGTGGTTTTGTGAATATGTCAGCTAACTGCTTTTCGGTGCGAACATGCTTAAGATTAATGCCCCCTTTGGCAACATGATCTCGAATGAAATGATGAAGAACTTCAATATGCTTAGTTCGAGAATGTTGCACGGGATTGTGAGCAATCTTAATAGCACTTTCATTGTCACAAAGTAATGGAACATGTTTCACATATATCCCATAATCTTTAAGAGTTTGGGTCATCCAAAGTAATTGAGCACAACATGATCGAGCGGCAATGTTTTCCGCTTCGGCGGTGGATAAGGATACCGAGTTTTGTTTCTTGGAAGACCAAGACACAAGAGATCTACCAAGAAATTGACAAGTACCCGAAGTGGACTTTCTATCAACCTTGTCACCGGCATAGTCCGAGTCGGAGTAGCCAACAAGATCAAAGGAGGCCCTCTTTGGATACCAAATGCCAAAATTTGGTGTATGGATTAAGTATCTCACTATCCTTTTGATGGCCTTAAGATGACATTCTTTAGGAGCGACTTGATATCGTGCACACATGCACACACTTAGCATAATATCGGGACGTGAAGCACATAGATATAACAATGAACCAATCATAGAGCGATAACCTTTTGATCAACCGGTTCACCATCTTTGGTTAAATCAAGATGTCCACTAGTAGGCATGGGTGTAGTCATACCTTTGCATTCTTGCATATTGAACTTCTTGAATAAGTCCTTGGTGTACTTCGTTTGAGAGACAAAGGTACCTTCCTTAGTTTGCTTGATTTGCAAACCAAGAAAGAATTTGAGTTCACTCATCATCGACATCTCAAACTTCTCCGACATTAGCTTTCCAAACTTTTCACTAAAATGAGGGTTAGTTGATCCATATATAACATCATCGACATAAATTTGGCACACAAATAGTTCTCCATTAACCCTTTTAGTAAAAAGAGTAGAATCTATTTTTCCAATTTCAAAGCCTTTTTCAATAAGAAACTTGGTCAAGCATTTATACCATGCTCTAGGAGCTTATTTAATACTATAAAGAGCTTTGTGAAGTTTGTAAACATGATTAGGTTTCTTAGGATTGAAAAATCCGGGAGGTTGCTTAACATAAACTTCCTCCTCTATTTCACCATTTAGAAAAGCACTTTTAATGCCCGTTTGGTACAAGGTGATATCATGATGATTAGCATAGGCAAGTAAGATGCGAATGGACTCAAGTCTACAACGGGGGCATATTTCTCACCATAGTCCATACCTTCGACTTGAGTGTAGCCTTGGGCGACGAGACGTGCTTTGTTGCGGACTACTTGTCCATCTTCATCTTGCTTGTTGCGAAACACCCATTTGGTACCGATGATGTTGTGGTTGTTGTCGGGCTTCTCAACTAATGTCCAAACTTGATTTCTCTCAAAGTTGTGTAGCTCTTCATGCATGGCATTTATCCAATCCAGATCTTCCAAAGCTTCTTCAACCTTCATAGGTTCAATGCTAGAGATGAATGAATAGTGTTCACAAAAGTTAGCTAAGCGAGTTTTTGAGCGAGTGATTCTCCCGGTTTGGATATCATTGTAGATTTGCTCGACGGGATGGTCTTTAGCAATTCTTGCTCGAACTCGTGAAAGCTTTTGCTTGGATCTTGGTTGAGCATCTTCTTCATCTTATTATTCTTCTTGGCCTTCTTCGTTGTTGACTTGTCGTTCTCTTGTCGTGGTGGAGAAGGAGGTTGTTGGCGTTCATCTTGGTGCACTTCCTTGTTTTCTTCATCTTGGTGTGTCCCACTTGTGGATGCTTCCGTATTAACTCTTGGTTCACCTTGTTGTGAGGTAGAAGCTTCCACTTGGACGGACGAGGTACTCTCCTTCACCTCCGTTGGACGAATCTTGCCAATAGATAAGTCTTGGATTGCTTCCGAAGGGTCTTTGTCTCCTACATCAATTGGCAATTGCTCTACTTGCGAGCCGTTAGATTCATCAAACTTCACATCTACCGTCTCTTCAACCTTTCGGGTGAAATTATTGTAGACACGGTATGTGTGAGAGTTTGAGCAATAACAAAGTAGGAAACCTTCATGAGACTTAGGAGCAAATTTAGAACGACGATGCTTATCAAGAATGTAGCACTTTGAGCCAAATACTCGAAAGTATCCAACTTGTGGTTTGTTGTCGGTGAGGAGCTCGTATGCCGTCTAGCCGAGTAGCTTGTGAAGATACAAGTGATTTGTTGCATGATAAGCTGTCTCAACCGCTTCCGCCCAAAAGTGCTTTGGCGTCTTGTACTCATCAAGCATCGTTCTTGCCATTTCGATGAGTGTTTGGTTCTTCCTCTCAACAACTCCATTTTGTTGAGGTGTGTACGTAGTCGACAACTCATGTGAAATCCCTTCTTCGTCAAGAAAGGTCTCCACATTTGCGTTCTTGAACTCCGTTCCGTTATCACTACGAACCTCTTGATTTTCACTTCAAATTGATTTTGGGCCTTCCTAGCGAAGTTTTTGAAGATCTTTTGGACATGCGATTTATCATCGAGAAAGAACACCCACATAAATCTGGAAAAATCATCAACTATAACTAGACCGAAAGAATTTCCACCGAGACTTTTGTAAACGTTAGGACCAAAAAGATCCATGTGAAGTAGCTCGAGTGGTCTCCTTGTGGTCATGATGTTCTTCAGGGGATGCCTCCCACCAACCTGTTTACCTGCTTGACAAGCGCTGCAAAGTCTATCCTTATCAAATATGACATCGTTAACACCAAGGATATGATTTCCTTTAATAAGCTTGTCAAGGTTTCGCATACCAACATGTGACGCCCTCGATTCAATCGTACACTAATCATACACGCAAATGCATACGATCAATATCAAGGACTCACGGGAAGATATCACAACACAACTCTAGACACAAATTAAAATAGTACAAGCTTTATATTACAAGCCAGGGGCCTCGAGGGCTCGAATACACAAGAGTCGGTGGAAGCAACATAATCTGAGTACAGACATGAGTTAAACAAGTTTGCCTTAAGAAGGCTAGCACAAAAACAACATCGATCGAAAAGGCAAGGCCTCCTACCTGGGAGCCTCCTAACTACTCCTAGTCGTCTGCGGTCTTCACGTAGTAGTAGGCATCCTCCGGGTAGTAGTAGTCATCAGTGGCGTCATCTGGATCCTGGGATTCGTCATCTGGTCGCAACAATCGGGTATGGGGGAAAAGAAGTAGCAAAGCAACCGTGAGTACTCATCCAAAGTACTCGCAAGACTTACATCAGATGTAAACTAAGTATGCATCTGTATCAAAGGAATGGGTTGTATCTGTGGATTAAACTGCAGAATGCCAAAAGGGAAGGGGAAAGCCTAGCCTATCGAAGACTAGCATCTTCTGGAAACCACCATCTTGCAGCAACAGGAGGGGGTAGAGTAGCATAAAGTAAAGTAGTAGAAGTGTTATCAACCTCGGCCAGAGATCCTTTCTCGACTCCCTGCGAGAAAGCAATCCCAGAGCCATACTACCCATTTCTCATCACAATCCATTTCTCATCATAATCCATTTCTCATCACAAGTATCCAGTTCTAGTTGTATCAATCGGGATACAACTCCAAATGTCTGTTACCGTAGGACAGGCTATCGATAGATGTTTTCTTCCCTGCAGGGGTGCACCAACTTACCCACCACGCTCGATTAACTCCGGCCGGACACACTTTCCTGGGTCATGCCCGGCCTCGGCCAAACAATACGCCACAACCCGACCTAGGCTTAATAGAGAGGTCAACATGCCAGACTAAACCTATGCCCCCAGGGGTCATGGGCCATCTCCCCGGGAACTCCTACATGTTGCGTACGCAGCCGGTGAGCAGACCTAGCTACCTCCTTCAAAAAGGCAGGTGCTTACCAGTCCAAGACGGCGCGCGCCACTCAGTCGCTGACGTCTATTAAGCTTCGATTGATGCATACAACATAGAATGCCCATACTATGCCCACGTGATGGTTAGTGCTATCAGGCCAGAGGCCCCTCAGATCAAATATCCAAATCATAGTGGATTAGGAGCACGCGGTAACGAGTAGAGACTCACGATCGATGTGACCCTGTCGCCCCGTCTCGAGTACTTGCGGCAAGGGCTAAGAATGCCCGACCACGCCTCGTAAGTATCTCGCGGGCACCTTCCAGGTCAACCCGACTCCACATCACTCGCTATTAAGCTCGCGCGGGTACCCCTCAGGGCCGACCCGTCTTTCATAACATGGCTTAGTGCAAAGTCATAGTAACCATAGTAACTGTGTGTCTAACACCAAGGGGAAAACCCGAGGAATCACCCCCGGTGAATTCCACCCAATGTTGTCATCCAGGTGAACATAAGAGGATCCACCCTCGAGGTTCACGCTTGAGGGGTTGCATGACAGAGCCGTAACATAAGTGGTTAAGGAGGAAATCACCCTCGATGACCACGACCGGATAGCTACACTACAGAGATCTCATCAGGAGTGATGTATGAGGTTCCATCCTCGGCACTCGATGGTAACTCTGCAAAGTCGAGCAACAAAAGGGGAAAGTGATGTGCGGTGTCGGGGCCTGGACGTCGATCACGTTGATCGAGTCATGAACATAAAGCGAGGCAACTGGGACAAGGTGGGGGTCTCTGATGGATCTCTAACCAACCTATACTAAGTAGTTTAGGAAAAGCAGGTAAGGTATGAAAGCAGGTAACAAAAACAGGCTATGCATCAGAATAGGATCATACATAAAGCAGTAGCAGTTTCTAATGCAAGCATAAGAGGGAAAGAAATGGGCGATATCGGAATGCTCAAGGGGGGTTTGCTTGCCTGGTTGCTCTGGCAAGAAGGGTTCATCGTCGACGTGGTCGATCACAGGGGTAACATCAGTCTCGGAGTCTACTGGAGAGAAGAGGGGGAAGAAACAGTAAATACAAAGCAAACAGATGCATGACAAGACAACAAGCGGTACTAGGGGTGTTCTAACGCGGTGCTACACGATACTGGCAAAGTGGGATAACATCCGGGAAAGTTTTCCTGGAGTTAAGCATTTTCGGACAAAGGAATGGGAGGGGGAAGGTTGCGTGTTTGCTATGCTAGGTGCGTCTGGCGGATGAACGGACCGCGTATTCGGATTCGTCTTGTCGTTCTGAGCAACTTTCATGTATAAAACCTTTTCATCCGAGTTACGGTTTATTTTCTATGATTTTTCGAAGTTTAAACAAATATTATGGAATTCCTGAAAATTGGCTAAGTCTGAGGACTGCTCGGTTTTTGAACATCACTTAGCTGTTTTTCGGACGCTATAGCTGTGGTTCTGTACATCCTATGATCTTGTGACTTACATCAATTATGAGCATTTTTTCTGAGATCTACATGTCAGTAACACCTTCCTCCATATTAGAGTTCATTTGCTTGATCATCAACAACTCTAAAGTAGCTATTATTATAAAGCTGTTTTTTAATTTTCCAGCTAACAAAACTTACCATTTTGTGAATTTAATAGGATTTAATCCGCGCATCAAATGGATTTGGTCCAGTGGGGTATATTGAAGTTTGTCAAGTGTACTTCCTTCACATATTATTTTTACTCATGTTAACAATTGTTTTGCCGGAGTTTAAGGGCTATCTAGACGGTTGACCATCGTAGAATTAGAAAAGCTAGCTAGCGCTACAGTAACTTTCAATTATTGTAGCTGCAGCAGTACAGGCAGAGCAGCCACAGTAGGCAGCGAGCAGCATCGGCAATGGGGAAGCAGGGGCAGCGCAACGGCGTGGCGCAGGCGCGGCGAGGCTGGCCGAAGGCGGGCGAGGCCGGAGCCACGCACACACTGCATGCACCATACACACACAAAGCACGCACACACATAGTGTACACCACACACGGCTCACGGCCATGGACATGGCCATGGCCATCTGCAACAGCAGCAACAGGCGGGAGCGGCGGCCGGGTCGCGTGGGCGCCGCCACGACCCATGAGCAGGGGCGCGCGGGCCAGCATGGCTGCGGCCAACGGTGAGTAGAGACAGACGGGCACGTGGGCGGTCGGGGCGAGGTCAGGGCGTGGTCAGCGCGCACACGCACGAGGAGCGGAGCTCTCGTCATGGCGGCGAGCGGTGGAGCGGACGCCAAAGTTCGGCGTTGGTGGTTACGGCAATGTGGGGGCACATCAAGCGACACGGGGAGTGGCGTTGGGCTCCTATGAGTTCCAGGAGCTCGACTACGAGCTCGGGCACGAGCTCGGGCTACGGTGGTCACGGTGGCGAGCTCGTCTACAGCGACGAGTACGACCATGACGTGGTCGGCGACTACGAGCGTCGAGATGAGCAGGGGAGTAAGGGGAGAAGGAGTGGAGCTCACAGCGCCCCTGCAGATGTGCAAAGCGGGCTTGGGGGAGGCTCGGTGTGGGCAGATGGCGGTGGATCGAGTGGCGGGGTTGCGGTGGCACGGAAGCTCGATGGCCATGGTGATGGCGAAGGCGATGGTGACGGCGTCTCGGGCACATGCGAGGTGGACGGAGCAGAGCGTGGGAAAGAGGGAGAAAAGATCTTGGGAGTCCAGAGCGTTGGTGCTGGTCTTCTTATCCCCTCCAAGCGCCTTGTAGCGACACGATGGCGAGAGGGTGCGGCGGGGACGATGTCCTGGCTCGGGCGTCATGGACAGCTGGAGGGGAGAGGTTGGGGGCGACCTGGGAGCGGGCTGGGCCGGCACTGTCGCTGAGTAGGCCTAATTGCACAGTAGCTTTAGTCCTTGTCTTTTCCCTTTCCTGCTATAATTCTCAGGCACTGTTTTGCATTTCCTTTTAGTACAAAATGAGTTTTGTTTTGAGCAAAACTTGGCACATAAATCTAACACAAAACCTTGATATGGAACAAAAAGGTTTGGGGTCAAAAGGAGTTGTCTAACTCTTTTTTTTGAAATTGAAAAGGCCAAAAAAATTGATGTTGGACCACTAAATTAATTCCCATGGGCATCTCGGGAATTTAACAAAGGTTGTTTCAACATGACAATGATCTGGGGAATTTATAGGATAAGGTGAACATTTTAGTTTTACTAATTGAAGAAATAAATATTTGATTGGTATTTTAAATTTGAATTTGTGTTTGGTTTGAAACAAAGAGAGGATTAGCAACTTAATTATGACGACATGGCATCATTAGGCAAGATATTACTGTAGCATGATACTAAGGTTGTTACACAACACGACCTAACCGTCTATGCCATAACCAACCTTTAGACGATTTAGCAATTAAGCAAGTTCTAGGTTGAGCCTTTTTAGTGAAATCAACAATGTAAAGATCACCTCTACGTATACCGGTAAAGGCCATTTTATGATTGTCTCTTCGAAACACTTGGCAATCTACTTCAGTAAATAGGACATTCAAACCGAAATCAGCAAGTCTAGATACTGAAAGTAAATTGTACCCAAGAGATTCAACGAGCATGACATTTTGTATGGAGCTATCATGTGAGATGGCCACCTTACCTAGGCCAACCACCTTACCCTTTGAGTTATCACCAAAGGTGACATACTTTCGAGGGCCGTCGTTTTCAGCAAGCTCACAGAACATATCTTTATCTCCAGTCATATGATCAGTACATCCACTATCAAGAACCCATTCCTTTCCTCCAGCCATGTAGCTGCGAAGATTTGCCATAAGACCAAAGTGTCTCTATCATCATCATCCTCATCATAGTATCCATGTTCAACATCATCTTGTGATTGATCAATTCCTAGAGAGGGTAATTCATTAGATAAATGATCATTTCTATGGTTATCTTTATGAATTCTAATAGCTTTGGAAATGATATTGCTAATGATTCCAACATCTCCTTTGGCACTCGTAAGATTAGTAAGCTCAAATAAGCAGTCACCAAATTTGGGATCATTGGAGCTCATCTTAATCAAGGCAATACACTTATGGAGAATTTCATCTAGATTTTTCAAGGAATAGCTTAGAAAGCGTTCCTCAAGAAATCTCCATATAGTGTAGGCACAATCAAGAGTAGTCAAACATTCAATCAAGTTTCTAGGCAAGCCTCTGATGATAAGATTAACAGTTCTAAGGTTGCGGATCATGTCAATAGACTCATCAAGGGTAGGATGCAAAGGATCAACATGAGGTGCACAAGGGCTAGCAATGTACTTGTTCAAATGATATTCATTGAAAATCTCACGCATTTCACTTTTCCACTCATGAAAATATTCTCCATCAAGAATAGGCACTCTATGTCTAAGACTCCCCAAAGTAGACTCATCCATCTTCCTCCAATGGTGTTTAAACCAAAGCAATGGAGACCAAAGCTCTGATACCAATTGAAAGGATCGAGAAGAGGTGTCTAGAGGGGGGTGATTAGACACTAAATGCTAAAAGTTGCAGTTTTTAATTTCTTTAGGTTGAAGTGGAGTTTTGGCACAAGTTTAACAATCACAATACATATCAAGCAAGCATGCAAAGAGTATATGAGCAGCGGAAAGTAAAGCATGCAACTTGCAAGAATGTAAAGAGATGAGATTGGAGTGTGCAAACGCAATTTGGAGACACGGAGATTTTTGAGACGTGGTTCCGATAGGTGGTGCTATCGTACATCCACGTTGATGGAGACTTCAACCCACGAAGGGTAACGGTTGTGCGAGTCCACGGAGGGCTCCACCCACGAAGGGTCCACGAAGAAGCAACCTTGTCTATCCCACCATGGCCCCACGGAGGACTTGCCTCACTAGCGGTAGATCTTCACGAAGTAGGCGATCTCCTTGCCCTTACAAACTCCTTGGTTCAACTCCATAATCTTGTCGGAGGCTCCCAAGTGACACCTATCCAATCTAGGAGCCACCACTCTCGAAGAAGTAACAAATGGTGTGTTGATGATGAACTCCTTGCTCTTGTGCTTCAAATGATAGTCTCCCCAACACTCAACTCTCTCTCACATGATATGGATTTCGTGGAAAGAAGATTTGAGTGGAAAGCAACTTGGGAAAGGCTAGAGATCAAGATTTATATGGTAAGAATGGGATATCTTGGCCTCAACACAAGTGTAGGTAGTTCTCTCACAGAAAAAGTAGGTTGGAAGTGTAGGTTTGTTCTGATGGCTCTCCCCACGAATGAAGAGGTGGTGGAGGGGTATATATAGCCTCCACACAAATTCTAACCGTTACACACAACCTGCCAATCTTGGTGGGACCGAATTGAAAAACTCGGTCTGACCGATTCAGCAAAGCTAGTGACCGTTAGGGTTTCCGGTGGGACTGACTGGATCAACTCGGTGGGACCGATGTGCTAGGGTTAGGGTAAATCCAAAACTCGGTTTGACCGATTACTCAAACTCGGTGGGACCGATTTGGGTAATAAGTGAAACAGAGAGTTGGCCAAGAAAACTCGGTGGGGCCAATTGCATATCTCGGTGGGACCGAAAATAGTGCAATGGGTAACAGAGAGTTTGCAAGCCCATCTCGGTGAGACTGAACTGATTAGGGTTTCTGGCAGTGGCTATGTCAATTGAACTCGATGGCTCCGGATAGAAAGAATCGGTGGGGCCGAGTTTGATATTTGGTGTGGGACATATTTGGAAGTGAGAAAGTGGTTGAGGGCTTTGGAGCATATCACTAAGTACTTTGAGCAAGCAAGCCATTAAGCAACACCTCATCCCTTCTTAATAGTATTGGCTTTTCCTATAGACTCAATGTGATCTTGGATCACTAAAATAGAAAATGTAGAGTCTTGAGCTTGGAGCTTGAGCCAATCCTTTGTCCTTAGCATTTTGAAGGGGTTCCACATCCTCTAGTCCATGCCACTTCATTGATGAACTTATCTGAAACATACTAGGTAAAAGTGTTAGTCCAACAAGAGATATGTTGACATTAATTACCAAAACCACCTAGGGAGCACTTGTGCTTTCACTAGTTACATTGTTGCTAAATATTTACCACCTAGCTTTACATACAAACAAAAGAAAAAGAATTCTTCTATGATTCAAGACATTACTTTTGGGATGACCCACATCTTTATAAAGAAGGAGTAGATGGTATTATTAGACGTTGTGTACCTGAGCATGAACAGGGACAAATCCCACGAAAATGTCACTCCGAAGCATATGGATGACATCATGCTGGAGATAGAACTGCTCACAAGGTATTGCAATCTGGATTTTATTGGCTTACTCTCTTCAAGTATGCCTGTAAGTTCATCTTATCTGGGGATGAATGCCAAAGAATAGGTAATATCGGTAAGCGTCAAGAAATGCCTATGAATTATTCACTTGCTGTTGAACCATTTGATGCTTGGGGATTTGTTTACATGGGACCTTTTCCTTCCTCCAATGAGTATACACATATTTTGGTTGCTGTTGATTATGTTACTAAGTGGGTAGAAGCTATTCCAACCAGTAGTGCTGATCACACACCTCTTTTAAAATGCTTAAGGAAGTTATTTTCCCAAGGTTTGGAGTCCTAGATATTTAATGACTGACGGTGGTTCACACTTTATTCATGGTGCTTTTCGTAAAATGCTTGCCAAGTATGATGTTAACCATAGAATTGCATCACCTTATCATCCTCAGTCTAGTGGTCAAGTTGTACTTAGCAATAGAGAAATAAAATTAATTTTGCAAAATAGTGTCAATAGGTCCCGGAAGAATTGGTCTAAGAAATTAGATGATGCACTTTGGGCTTATAGAACATCATATAAAATCCTATGGGTATGTCTCCTTATAAAATGGTTTATGGAAAAGCTTGTCATTTGCCTCTTGAGTTAGAACATAAAGCATATTGGGCAATCAAAGAACTCAACTATGATTTCAAACTTGTCGATGAAAAGAGGTTATTTGATATTAGTTCATTAGTTGAATGGAGAACCCAAGCTTATGAAAATGCCAAGTTATTTAAAGAAAAAGTTAAAAGATGGCATGATAAAAGAATCCAAAAGCGTGAGTTTAAAGTTGGAGAATATGTTCTTTTGTACAACTCTCGTTTCAGATTCTTTGCAGGAAAACTCCTTTCCAAATGGGAAGGACCCTATGTTATCGAGGAGGTTTATCAGTCTGGAGCTATCAAAATAAATAATGCCAAAGGTACTAACCCGAAGGTTGTTAATGGGCAACGAATAAAACATTATATCTCAGGTATGGCCATTAATGTTGAAAGTAATATTTTCCAAACTATGACACCAGAAGAACACATAAAAGTGTCCTTCTGGAACACTCCAGAAGCATGAAAATAAGGAGGTATGTGATACGGTAAGTAAACAGACTCCAAAAAATCCGCAAAAATATTTTTTGTTAGTTTTGGAATATAACAAAAATTAGGAAAATAAGAAACAACCAGGAAGCATACCCTTGTGGGCACAAGACACTAGGGCGTGCCCAGGTGGGTTGTACCCACCTCGGGTACTTTCCGGAGTCCGTTTTTGTACAGTTTGCTTGTCCCCCAAGATAAAGAATCTTTATATACCCCCCAAACATATTGATCACCGTATCGTGGAGAAATCTTCTGTTTTCTTCTCTTGCTATTTTCCCGATAGATATGAAAATATGTCATCCCAAGACTCTGAGGGTGAGAGCTATGTTGCTGATCTTGTTGCAAACCCCAAGTCCTATGGGGATGTGGAGCATTATGGCTGGACCTCGGAGGAAGAGGAAGACTATTATCCTAGGGAGAAGGAGGAGACAAGCTCGGATGAGAATGAAACCCCACGGCCTCAACCTGGGGACATGCATGTGGAATTCAAGAAGTCAAGCCTCCCCAACAAAGAAAAGAGGCCTAAGGTTTAGTTTATACCCTTCCGCCTTTGCAAGAAAATAAGCAAGATTTATGCAAAAAGGTACTAGAGCTTGAGCCGGAGATCGGTGAACTGAAAGAGGAAAATTCCATCCTCAAGCGTAAGCTGAGGAAGAAGGACAAACTCTCTATTTCATCACCACCACCATCTTCTTCATCACCAAAAGAAAATTGAGTATCGGGTATGGGCACTCCCCTTGGCTTCTGCAGAGCTTGGGGGAGGTGCCCCGGTATCTTATCATCCCCACTATCTTTTGCCTTTACCTATTTTAGTTATCTTTTGCTTTAGATGAATAAAAGTTTAGTTCAGTCCTTTATTTTTGAGGGTGTGCTTAGTGATCTATTCTTGTAATCGTGTGCGAGATATATAATAAAGTTTAGTATGAGTTTTTGCTTTCTTTAATTTCATGTTGCAATAAAAATAAAATAAAATAAATAAATAAAAAGAAAGGAAATAAATCAAGAAGATCATATGCTAATCTTATGGTAGGTGATGACACCACATAAGGAAAAGTATAAGTAGAAAATTTTATTAGAGATTGACAAACATAGCATTGGTCAATGATGCAACTCATGAAAGAATTAATAAGGGAAGAGAATATTCACATATAAATACACTATCCTGGAAATCTTTTGTGATTGTGAGCCCCCATCAAAATATTATATGCCAAAATTGTTGACGTTGAACACGGAAGACAAATTAATGATTTATGTTTCTTCATATTCACATAGAAGTCATATTGTCATAGATCCTTTAACATGTGGTAATTGTCCCCTATCTTTGCTAGCCAGAAATTCTGCACTAAGTAGAGATACTACTTGTGCATCCAAAAACCCTTAAACCCAAATCTTATTTTCAAGTGTCCACCATACCTACCTAAGGATTGAGTCAGATCCTTCAAGTAAGTTGTCATCGGTGCAATAAGGCAATAAAAATTGCTTCTAAAAGTGTGAGATCATTTAGTGTAAGAGAAAATTGAGCGTTGTATGAACTTGTGATCACTACTGCAGGATGGTCCAAATGCGACACTGCGATCAGAGACCCTTCGACGAAACTGTGTGTGATGCCATAATCGCAAACGGTGGTGTAAAAAATCATCAAAAAGGTGCAAAACGTTTGCGATGACAGATGCATCAAACATGGTTCAGAATTTAGTTGTGTGTGCGATGCAGGGCATATGGTTCAGTTCAATTAACTGTTTGGGATGAGGAGGCACAAAAGAAACGGGCAGCCAGATGAAGGCGTGTGCGATATACATCATACGATTCACTAGGATGAACTGTGTGTGATTAGGCAACACAATGGAAACGGTTCAACTGAACAAGATGTGTGTGATACGCGACAAACAGGTCCGCAATATGAAATGTGTGCGAAGACCAATAATAACACAGACGATTGCTGCTAATAAGTTGTGTGAATTGCTCTGTCTACAATAGAATAACATGTATATATAAACTGAAATAAACATCCAATTACATAAGTGACTATATAGATCATTCGCACACACCTCAATAAACAATTGCATGCATTCTAAAGTAGGAGAAACGATCATCTGGTCATCTACTTCTTGTGACGCTCCCGCAACTGCTATGTGGCTCGATCCCTCGTCTGGGTCAGTAAGAAGACAGTTCCTCATGTCAACGATCCGCTTGTACATCTTGTAGCTTGTGTACGCGTCCATGGTCGCGTACTTGACATGTTGTTCATCCAACCTCTTATGCCACACACTGTGCCAGGCGTTCTTGTCCTTATTGCTCTCTTGCTTCATCTTTGCGTAGTAGGGGTCGATGATGGCTGAGGCGAGGTCAACCAGGGAGTTTAGTTTGTCTTTGTCGCTGCCCCAGACCTTGTAGTGGCACTGGATGTTGACAAGATTCTGGCATTTCAAGTCCGAAACCTTGAGCGCTTTTAGATCGTTGGTGGTGTCCACCGTAGCGAAATTGTAGTCGGAGCTGTTGATAAACCTGGAGAAACGCTCGCAAGGCCTTGTGGCAAGGTGGAAGTGGTAGACGAGGACATCATGTCACACGCATAACTGGGCGACGATAACCTTCTGATCGTTCCCGGCACGACTGATGGTGTACTCGAGGTCGAAGCCAACCACTCGGTACTTGTCCTCGACAAGGAACTGCTCCATAGTTTGGATGGAGCTCTGCACCGAGACCGAATCGTTCATGTACACCACTGAGAGGGCCTTCCCCCTCACGTGGGTGTCCACTACGTGATGCGTGGTGAACTGCCTGCCGTTGTCATCGTCGGCCGCTGGTAGCGCCATTGGAGCCACGGGGAGCGCCATTGGAACCGCTGGGTGTCCTCTCTGTATGTGTCCTTGTGGGTGTGCTTATTGTGTAGTGAGGGGGAAGGCGACACGCATAGAGCAGTTGAACACGCAAGAAATGGTCGCCTGCAAGCCAGCCGATAGTTGCGTCGCTGCGTAGAGAGCGGCCGTGTGGTACCACCCCCATCTAGTCTATAGTCTCCTTTATATTCCGTGCCATACTTTGCCCTCAAATTTAACCAACAAAATGTTAATGCATGTTTTAAAAATTATATAGTTGGAAACTATGTTCAAATAAAAATCCAACTATATAATCTTTGGTGACATGCATTCGTATTTTATTAGTTAAATCGTACTTATAAACCAGGATGGTGGTATAGTAGGTAATTAAATTGCAAAAGTTTTTTTATTAACCGTATGTGTACGTGGCCTTTCATCCTCCTCTCGCACGTCTTGTCACCCCGCTGCCGCAGACGGCTTACAGCGCAAGCTTGCGCAGCGCGCGGGGGCGTTCTTTTTGCCAAATAGTGGCGCCAATGAATCGTCGGTGAGCCCGTTCCCGCGCAAACTCGTAGGTTCCCGCGCAAGCTTCCCGCCTGAATCGAAAAAATCCCCCAAAATCCCAATGCTTACCGGCTTGCTATAAAAACCCTCACGGTCGACGAGTTCTGCGTCGCATTTCCCCCTCCATCCCTGTAGCTTATCTCGTCTGCTTCTCCCACATTCTCCAATGGCACCGGTCTATCATCGTCGCTCAGCCACTCCGCCGTCATCAGAGGACAGCTCTAGCTGGGAGGCTACACCGCGGCGGCGGCACAGTCCCTAGCTTAGTGTGATGCGCGTGGCGTCCCTGTTGGGTGTGCACGTAACACCCACCACATGCTCCGCCGCCGGTGCCCGTCGGCAGCTGTTACCGGCCGCCGTTGCCGCCACACCACCGTCGAAAGCCAGGGCCATCACCCGCTCTGCCGCCGCGGCCCGAAGGCAGGGGATGGCCGTCGTGGCCGCCACCCCACTGCCGGCCACTGTGGCCATCACTTACTCCGCCACCACGGCCTGAAGGCGGGAGGTGGTGGTCGTGGCCGCCACCCCGTCATCGGCCGCCGTGGCCGCTAGCCCACCGTCGACCGCCGGGGTCATCACCCGCTCCGCCACCGCCGCCCAAAGGCGGGACGCGGAGGTGGATGCCCACACATGCGACAGTGACCTTGCGCGCTACACCGAATTCCTGCGGGAGGAGGAGGAGCGCCTCGTCGAGCACGCAAAGAGTCTTACCGCCGCAGTTGCCGCGGCACACGCCGCCTCAGAGGCGAGGAATCAGGAGATATATGAGGAGAACCACCGCTTCGAGAGGGGTCATCTAGAGCGGCAGAGGGCGTTCGAGGTGAGCGTCGCTGAAGCTGCATTAGCAACAGGCACCGCATTGCGGTTGCCCAGCTCTTCGGTAGGCTCTTCCTCCTCCACCTCTTACTGAGCGCGCTCAGTAGAGGAGATGCAACCGGAAGTAGTACAAGGCCCTTCCGTAGTAGTAGTATTTAGGGGCTATTTTGTTCAGTTCATCTGACTATAGATGTGGTGGAACTATACAACGTACTTAAAATTAGCTAGTATATATAGTTGAACTAGCTATTTCAGTACGTGGTTGGCAACAATTGGGGAAAAGTTTGGTTGGTTCAGCTATCGAGTTGAAATGTTTGTATAAATTAAAAACGACTGCTTAATCTATGAATGAAATCTATGCTTAATTACTGAATCTTAGTTGCAAAAATTAGATACTGCTAGTGATTTTTAGCTTCATATTTTGACAAATCGTAGTGTTACAAGGATTGACAAATCTTACCAAATTGTCTGTATGTGGTTGCACACGGGTCATACAAAACAACCGTTTGCGTTGAAGGGATGCACAAATCCTACGCCGCTCTCACTTTGCATATGGGTGTTCTATCTAAAACGTTTGCGATCAAGAGCTGCAGAAATCCTGCTCGGCACATTTTCTCTTGGCTTCCTAGGGAAGCTGTCAGTTTGCATACGGGTGCTCTAACTAAAACATTTGTGATGAGTGTTTTATAATTAAAAGGCGAATTAAACTGTGGCTTGCGCGCCATTAATGGAGAGGATGCGAGCAAGGTGGGCAGCCATGGAAGTGAAAGGGCTCACTACCCAGTGAGCCTGCGTAGCATACAGCTCACACGCTTCCCGGTGAGCCTGCGCACTCGAGGACAGCTTGCATGCCTCTCAGTCAGCCTGCGCACCGGACGGTGCTCGCACGCCTCCCGTTCAGTCAAGGTCAAGCGGCTGTCCGCACGACACCTCCTACATCCATTAAAACCAAGACACGTGGCGTCACGTGAATGGTTAACAGAATTTGGGATTTACTAGAATTTAAAAACCAGGCATCTCAATGTTTTGCCAGCAATCAACGGTGCCCTGGTGTTTGAAATTCATTCCCATTTCTTGCGTGGGACCTAAGCATGCACCCAAGGACACATATTTGATTTTTCAACCAATTTATATGCACTGGAGCATGTGCATGTAGTTCAAATTTGAATTATGCACATAAATGCATTGAAAACTCAGTTAATGCATAAAATGTCCAAACGAACCTAGAAAAATCACAAAAAATCACATAACACTCCTGTTGTTCTATGTTGACACAAGAAAAAATTTTTGAAAGCAATAAGAGGCAATGGATATAGTTTCGTCCCAAAGGTAGGATGTTCCCTACCGAAAACCATCATGCCTGTTGTGAGAAGCTCCGGTTTGTGAGAAGCATATACCCAAACCTGCCCAAAATGCGAAAAAATTTGTACCATGACATGTTGATGCCGCTCCATGATAGCATGCCAAGTTTCATGAATTTCAGAAGAGTTTTGGATTTACTAGAATTTAAAAACCAGGCATCTCAGTGTTTTACCGGCAATCAACGGTGCCCTGGTGTTTGAAATTCATTCCCATTTCTTACATGGGACCTAAGCATGCACCCAAGGACACATATTTGATTTTCCAACCAATTTATATGCACCGGAGCATGTGCATGTAGTTCAAATTTGAATTATGCACATAAATGCATTGAAAACCCAGTTAATGCATAAAAATGTCCAAACGAACCCCGAAAAATCACAAAAATTAACACAACACTCTTGTTTTTCTACGTTGACATGAGATTTTTTTTGAAAGCAATAAGAGGCAATGGATATCATTTTGTCCCCAAAGGTGGGACGTTCCCTATCGAAAACCATCATGCTTATTGTGAGAAGCTCCGGTTTGTGAGAAGCATATACCTAAACCTACCCCAAATGGGTCAAATGTTTTACCATGAAATGTTGATGCCGCTCCATCATAGCATGTCAAGTTTCATGAATTTCAGACGAGTTTTGGATTTAATAGAATTTAAAAACCAGGCATCTCAATGTTTTGCCGGCAATCAACGGTGCCCCGGTGTTTGAAATTCATTCCCATTTCTTGCATGGGACCTAAGCATGCACCCAAGGACACATATTTGATTTTTCAACCAATTTATATGCACTGGAGCATGTGCATGTAGTTCAAATTTGAATTATGCACATAAAATGCATTGAAAACTCAGTTAATGCATAAAAATGTCCAAACGAACCCCGAAAAATCACAAAAATTCACACAACACTCCTGTTGTTCTATGTTGGCATGAGAAAAAATTTGAAAGCAATAAGACGCAATGGATATTGTTTCGTCCCCAAAGGTGGGGCATTCCCTACCGAAAACCATCATGCTTGTTGTGAGAAGCTCCGGTTTGTGAGAAGCATATACCCAAACCTGCCCCAAATGGGACAAAATTTGTACCACGACATGTTGATGCCGCTCCATGATAGCATGCCATGTTTCATGAATTTCAGACGAGTTTTGGATTTACTAGAATTTAAAAGCCAGACATCTCAATGTTTTGTCGGCAATCAACGGTGCCCTGGTGTTTGAAATTCATTCCCATTTCTGTCATGGGACCTAAGCATGCACCCAAGGACACAGATTTGATTTTTCAACCAATTTATATGCACTGGAGAATGTGCATGTAGTTTAAAATTGAATTATGCACATAAATGTATTGAAAACTCAGCTAATGCATAAAAATGTCCAAACGAACCCTAAAAAATCACAAAAATTCACACAACACTCCTATTGTACTGTGTTGACATGAGGAAAAAAACTAAAAGCAATAAGAGGCAATGGATATCGTTTCATCCCCAAAGGTGGGACGATCCCTACCGAAAACCATCATGATTGTTGTGAGAAGCTCCGGTTTTGAGAAGCATATACCCAAACTTGCCCCAAATGGGACAAAAAATTTACCATGGCATGTTGATGCCGCTCCATGATAGCATGTCAAGTTTCATGAATTTCAGACGAGTTTTGGATTTACTAGAATTTAAAAGCCAGGCGTCTCAGTGTTTTGCCGGCAATCAACGGTGCCTCGGTGTTTGAAATTCATTCCCATTTCTTGCATGGGACCTAAGCATGCACCCAAGGACACAAATTTGATTTTTCAACCAATTTATATGCACTGGAGCATGTGCATGTAGTTCAAATTTGAATTATGCACATAAATGCATAGAAAACCCAGTTAATGTATAAAAATGTCCAAACGAACCCCAAAAAATCACAAAAATTCACACAACACTCCTGTTGTTCTATGTTGGCATGAGAAAAAAATTTGAAAGCTATAAGACGCAATGGATATCGTTTCGTCCCCAAAGGTGGGGCATTCCCTACCGAAAACCATCATGCTTGTTGTGCGAAGCTCCGGTTTGTGAGAAGCATATACCCAAACCTGCCCCAAATGGGACAAAATTTGTATCACGACATGTTGATGCCGCTCCATGATAGCATGCCACGGTTCATGAATCTCAGACGAGTTTTGGATTTACTAGAATTTAAAAGCCAGACATCTCAATGTTTTGCAAGCAATCAAGAGTGCCCTCGTGCTTGAAATTCATCCCCATTTCTTTCATGGGAACTAAGCATGCACCCAAGGACACATATTTGATTTTTCAACCAATTTATATGCACTGGAGCATGTGCATGTAGTTTAAAATTGAATTATGCACATAAATGCATTGAAAACTCAGTTAATGCATAAAAATGTCCAAATGAACCATGAAAAATCACAAAAATTCACACAACACTCCTATTGTTCTATGTTGACACGAGGAAAAAAACTAAAAGCAATAAGAGGCAATGGATATCGTTTCGTCCCCAAAGGTGGGACGATCCCTACCGAAAACCATCATGCTTGTTGTGAGAAGCTCCGGTTTGTGAGAAGCATATACCCAAACTTGCCCCAAATGGGACAAAATTTTTACCACGGCATGCTGATTTGCTCCATGATAGCATGCCAAGTTTCATGAATTTCAGACGAGTTTTGGATTTACCAGTATTTAAAAACCAGGTGTCTCAATGTTTTGCTGGCAATCAACGGTGCCCCAGTGTTTGAAATTCATTCCCATTTCTTGTATGGGACCTAAGCATGCACCCAAGGACACAGATTTGATATTTCAACCAATTTATATGCACTGGAGCATGTGCATGTAGTTCAGATTTGAATTATGCACATAAAATGCATTGAAAACTCAGTTAATGCATAAAAATGTCCAAACGAACCCCAAAAAATCACAAAAATTCACACAACACTCCTGTTGTTCTATGTTGGCATGAGAAAAAAATTTGAAAGCAATAAGACGCAATGGATATCGTTTCGTCCCCAAAGGTGGGGCATTCCCTACCGAAAACCATCATGCTTGTTATGAGAAGCTCCGATTTGTGAGAAGCATATACCCAAACCTGCCCCAAATGGGACAAAATTTGTACCACGACATGTTGATGCCGCTCCATGATAGAATGCCACATTTCATGAATTTCAGACGAGTTTTGGATTTACTAGAATTTAAAAGCCAGCCATCTCAATGTTTTGCCGGCAATCAACGGTGCCCTGGTGTTTGAAATTCATTCCCATTTCTTGCATGGGACCTAAGCATGCACCCAAGGACACAGATTTGATTTTTCAACCAATTTATATGCACTGGAGCATGTGCATGTAGTTTAAAATTGAATTATGCACATAAATGCATTGAAAACTCAGTTAATGCATAAAAATGTCCAAAGAACCCTAAAAAATCACAAAAAAATCACACAACACTCCTATTGTTCTATGTTGACACGAGAAAAAAACTGAAAGCAATAAGAGGAAATGGATATCGTTTCGTCCCCAAAGGTGGGACGATCCCTACCGAAAACCATCATGCTTGTTGTGAGAAGCTCCGGTTTGTGAGAAGCATATACCCAAACTTGCCCAAAATGGGATAAAAAATTTACCATGGCATGTTGATGCCGCTCCATGATAGCATGCCAAGTTTCATGAATTTCAGACGAGTTTTGGATTTACTAGAATTTAAAAACCAGGCGTCTCAATGTCTTGCCGGCAATCAACGGTGCCCCGGTTTTTGAAATTCATTCCCATTTCTTGCATGGGACCTAAGCATGCACCCAAGGACACATATTTGAATTTTCAACCAATTTATATGCATTGAGCATGTGCATGTAGTTCAAATTTGAATTATGCACATAAAATGCATTGAAAACTCAGTTAACGCATAAAAATGTCCAAACGAACCCCGAAAAATCACAAAAGTTCACACAACACTCCTGTTGTTCTACGTTGGCATGAGAAAAAAATTTGAAAGCAATAAGACGCAATGGATATTGTTTCATCCCCAAAGGTGGGGCATTCCCTACCGAAAACCATCATGCTTGTTGTGAGAAGCTCCTGTTTGTGAGAAGCATAGACCCAAACCTGCCCCAAATGGGACAAAATTTGTACCACGACATGTTGATGCCGCTCCATGATAGCATGCCACATTTCATGAATTTCAGACGAGTTTTGGATTTACTAGAATTTAAAAGCCAGGCATCTTAATGTTTTGCCGGCAATCAACGGTGCCCCGGTGTTTGAAATTCATTCCCATTTATTGCATGGGACCTAAGCATGCACCCAAGGACACAGATTTGATTTTTCAACCAATTTATATGCACTGGAGCATGTGCATGTAGTTTAAAATTGAATTATGCACATAAATGCATTGAAAACTTAGTTAATGCATAAAAATGTTCAAACGAACCCTGAAAAATCACAAAAATTCACACAACACTCCTATTGTTCTATGTTGACACGAGGAAAAAAACTGAAAGCAATAAGAGGCAATGGATATCGTTTCGTCCCCAAAGGTGGGACGATCCCTACCGAAAACCATCATGCTTGTTGTGAGAAGCTTCGGTTTGTGAGAAGCATATACCCAAACTTGCCCCAAATGGGATAAAAATTTTACCACGACATGCTGATGCCGCTCCATGATAGCATGCCAAGTTTCATTAATTTCATACGAGTTTTGGATTTACTAGAATTTAAAAACCAGGCATCTTAAGTTTTGCCAGCAATCAATGGTGCCCCGGTGTTTGAAATTCATTCCTATTTCTTGCATGGGACCTAAGCATGCACCCAAGGACACAAATTTGATTTTTCAACCAATTTATATGCACTAGAGCATGTGCATGTAGTTCAAATTTGAATTATGCACATAAAATGCATTGAAAACTTAGTTAATGCATAAAAATATCCAAACGAACCCCAAAAAATCACAAAAATTCACACAACACTCCTGTTGTTCTATGTTGGCATGAGAAAAAAATTTGAAAGCAATAAGACGCAATGGATATCGTTTCGTCCCCAAAGGTAGGATGTTCCCTACCGAAAACCATCATGCCTGTTGTGAGAAGCTCCGGTTTGTGAGAAGCATATACCCAAACCTGCCCAAAATGCGAAAAAATTTGTACCATGACATGTTGATGCCGCTCCATGATAGCATGCCAAGTTTCATGAATTTCAGACGAGTTTTTGATTTACTAGAATTTAAAAACCAGGCATCTCAATGTTTTGCCGGCAATCAATGGGGCCCTGATGTTTGAAATTCATTCATATTTCTTGCATGGGACCTAAGCATGCACCCAAGGACATAGATTTGATTTTTCAACCAATTTATATGCACTAGAGCATGTGCATGTAGTTCAAATTTGAATTGTTCACCTGAAATGGCTAGAAAACCAATTTAATGTATAAAATGTTCAAACGAACCCTGAATAATTCCAATTCTTTTACGACACACATATAGTTGCATGTTCACTCTAGACAAAAGGTCTAGCAATTCGAACAGCGTCCATTGCCGCTGTGACCCCATTATGTAATTCAAATCAAGATGAAAAATCAAGTAGATCGCACATAGTTTATTATCAGCAACCATGTGAGATGTAGTACAAAATATCTTGGAGCACCGTTGGTGTATAGTATGCCTATGGCTTACACGAGAAGGTGTGTCGACTAA
This sequence comes from Triticum aestivum, assembly GCF_018294505.1. NCBI lineage: Eukaryota > Viridiplantae > Streptophyta > Magnoliopsida > Poales > Poaceae > Triticum > Triticum aestivum. Next base: position 252,580,971 of record NC_057809.1, on the reverse strand, counting down.
AGTCCACAATCGGTGTCTCAAGCACACTAGCTCGCTCCCCAAATATCATTTCACTGTTCAATCATCGCCGGTGAAAGATGGGCACGTGGACCCGCATCGTGAGGGCAACTTCAGTGGCCCACTCCGGCGAGAGCACGGCCGCAGCCGCCATGCGCGTGCTAACAAGGTGCATGAGCGCGGCCGCAATTTGCGACCGGGCAGCAAAGGCAGCCCAAACGGCCGATGTTGCTTCTTAGGTGGCGGCAGCAACATCTGCCTCAGCGATAGCAACTGGCGAGAGCGGCACAACAGTTGTCCGTTCCGCAATGGCGGCCTTAGCCCTGATGGAGGCCGCCCACGACCATGTCAAGGCCGTCCATGCCTAGCTCCTGGCGGTCACCGCAAAAATCGAATGAAGCTTATCCGACAATGGTCGGTAACCCACGACCAAAAAGCTGGCAATCGCCGAGAGTGTTCAAGCAGCCATCCGTTCCTCCGCCGCATACCTTGCGACAACGGAGCCCGTCCAAGCCCAGATCGCGTCCTCCCATGCCCAGCTCGTGGCGGCCTTTTCCAAAGAGATGGCGAACACAGATGGCGAGATGCTTGCCAAGTATGGTGCGATGTATGCCATGGAGCCCCTTCCCCAGGAGACCGTCGGGCGCGAGCTGGACATGGAGGCGGCGGCGGAGATCGACGAGCACGAGCCGTAGTAGTACTCTTTGTTTTGTTTAATTAAGAGCACTGGTCTTTAATTTTTTAGAGTAATGTTTAGGTCAGCTAGCTCTATTTAATTGCTAAACTTGCTCGATTAAGAAGTGTGGGTGTGTTGTAGTCTCCTTTGTGTACCCAAATTATGCAATGACGTGGATGACCACTGTAACCATGGAAATTCGAACCAAAACTTTTGACGTTCAAACTCATCAGACACGGGTTAAGCTATCTGAATCATTTGTGATGTCCACATATCGTACACAGTTCTGAATAAGGGACCGTGTTTGATGACATTTTGCGTGCCAGTTTTTTGGTTGAAGCGATTCCAAATTTTCGGCTTCCGCGGAAATATCTACCTCTCGCCCCCTTCCCCTCTTTCCACCTTCCTTTCCAAGTTGAAACCTTCACTCCTTGCTTGCAGCGCCACCGCCTCCTCGCTGACGACCCTCCTTCACGCTGCTCGGCCTCCTCTATCTAGGTAGGTAATCCACACCCAACCCACATCCTCCTCCTCCTTCCACATCCCACATGCCCCGACCGCCGGCACGAGCGCGACACCTTCCACCCAAATCATCGACCCCTCTACCAAAAAAGCGTCGGCCTAAGCCATGGTGCACGCAGTATAGCCAGGACCTCAAGGAGCATTTGGCAGCGGAGAAGCAAATCGTGGCCGCGCGCGTGGACGAGGTCGCGATGGGTGCCATTCGTGCCGACCCCTAGATCTTGAAGGAGCACCTTGCCAATTGCTAGCTACGCCGGTTAAGCATGCCCGATTTACCCGTTGCGTGTGCTGCTCCTGCCTTTCCTTCACAAATTCTAGTGAATTGTGCTACCTAATTTCACCATGCAATCTGTTGCTCTAGTGTATATGTTCTATATGTCGTGCAGTGTGTTGCTCACTTATTAACTATTTTGTTAATTAGTTGTCGTCTTCAGTTAACTGTTTGGTTCAATTCTGCAAATGTGATGTTCAATTCTTCATGCGGCAATTTTGTATTGTCTTCCATGTGAGAAATAAATCGAATTTATCTTTACAAAATTGTGGGTGCATTCTGTTATTGTATACCATCTGAGGAATAAATTGAATTTGGCTGTAGTAAATACATGAGAAACAAATACAATTGCTACAATTGGCTGTAGTTAACTGTTTGGTTAACTCTCTGATCTTCTATTAGGAGTATGTTATATTGTGCAATGTGGTGCTCAATTAATGTTTGATTCATTTGTTGTGGTGTTTAGTTAACTGCTTGGTTCAATTCTGCAATGCGATGTCCAATTGTCGTGGGTAGAATTTTGTATTGTTGTGCATGTGAGGAATAAATCGAATTTGGCTGCACTTAATACATGAGAAACATATACAAGTGCTATATTTCCTAGTTCTTAATCATGCTTGGTTTGGGTAAATGGGTTTTCCGTGTGGCTTCAATTAATCTGATGAATCTGCAATGTGCTTATTTTTCATCAACATATTCTACTGATAGCATGCGAACCCTTACTTAACCTGATGACTAACTACCTTATATGTGTTGCAGGGAAACAATGGGAAGCACTGAGGTTTACAATCGAGGTTAGCACGTGCATGGTCCGTTTTCTAATAGCACATTATTGTGCAATTGCAGGAACCATTCTAATATTTTGGTTTTTAACAATTTGGTCTTGCACATGTAGGTCCTGCTGTCAGAGGTTTTGACCCGCTGTTCGACCCTTTTTGAATATGGGGAAATGAGTTGTCCATGAATATCAATCAAATCAAGAAACTCAGAAAGATTGTTAGGATAAATAAATTAGCGACAAAAAACAACAAGATCTTTGTCTGCACAATGCAGAAGACATCATTTCACTACAAGATGGTACTAACTATTATACCCTGCCTTTTTAATTCCTTTGCCCCATTTCCAATATAGAGAATATATTTATGCACATCCTTGTTTTCAGGCCTTTCCAAAGCAGTTCACTGATGATTACCTCTCAAACCACCTCTATGGTCAGGAGGTGAGGAAGGTTTTCATACAACACCCACGGTTCAATATTGAAGTATTCCTGAAGAGGATGAAGGACGGACGGTCAATCATCCATAGGCACTGGCCTAAAGTTGCAAAGACCTTCAACATGAATGAAGGCTCAATATTCGCCTTCCGCTTCAGCAGTTTTCCAGATGAGATGCATCTATCTATATACCGTCTATGATGCTAATTTCGAAAGGTTCTACATGTTGCATGTGGAACTTGCTGCTGGTGCAGTTGTGTATTGGGGTAGCTGAGTGCTGAAGCTATATCATGTTGTACTCTGATGTATTTCAATTATGAAATTCTGCTTCCTTAATATGGAAATGAAATATATTGTGTGCTTAATATGAAATGTCAATTAGATTAATAAATGGATTATGAATAATCAGATAATTAGCCTGCTAATTGTGTTTTGCTATTGCAAACGGTTGTTGAAAAAAATACCCTGGGCGGTGACCTCAGGCAACGCACATAGTTTCTTGAAATAAACCGTGTTGGATCAATGAACAATCACGCACGACTTTCTCTTGAAAACTGTTTGCGTTAGGCCACCTTGCGCAAATGTTTACCACATAAAAATTGTGTGTGATGGACAGCCTTTGCCACACAGTTTCTTCTACGGACCATGTGTGATACATTCAATAACGCAAACGATTTAACAGGAAAAATTGTGTGTGATGTACCTGTGAACGGAAACGTTTTCCTTGGAGCGACTCTGTGGGATGTGCATACGAACGGAAATGTTTAGCGGGGACTAACTTTGTGGGATGTACTTGCGACTGGAAACAATTTCGCAGTATAATTGTATTTTTTAGCTCTACTGTACATATTTCCGTATTTGAGTGCTCGTCGGTCGCACACGACCTCATTTTGCCGAACGTGTGTGCCAGGAGGGCATATCCCCGACGGTTTCTGGGTCATGTGGGAAGGACCCCCTATCGCCCACACTCACTTGGCGACGGTTCCAAATGCCATCGCGGAAAGGGGTTAAAAACCGTTCGTGTAGGACCGACGCGCACCAGTGGATGGTAAAGAATAAAAATGACAGACTGCATAATAAAGGTTTCCATCACAAGGGGCAATACAACATGGCGTTCTTTTGCACTAAGGGGTTGAGCATACAAACAAATAAGCGCATGGCAACCTCTACTTCCCTCTATGAAGGGCCTATCTTTTACTTTTATGTATTTACTTTTATGCAAAGAGTCAAAGTTTTCTCTCTATTCCTTTTTATTTTTCTCCTTTGGCAAGCATCATGTGGTGAGTAAAGATCTAGGCACATATGTCCAGTTGAATATGGGTGGCATAAGTTATTATTGTTGACATCACCCTTGAGGTGAATTCGTTGGGAGTCGAAACTATAAGCCCCTATCTTTCTATGTGTCCGGTTGAAACGTTTTGCTCATGTGTATGCAATGAGTGTTAGCAATCATAGAAGAATAAATGATGGTTGAGTATGTGGACTTGCCTAAAAGCTCTGATATGTGACCCTTCCTGAAAACATGATGAATTGGAGTTGCAAAGTTGACTAAGAACATAGTTTGTTGGTTTCTAATAGAGTTTATGCTTCATACTTTGATAGTGTGATGAATTGTCACTTATTCATGAGAATTTTATCATAAAAGTTATATGATAAAGTCTTATGTTTAAGTTTGTTGCCGTTATAATAGTCAACATGATGCTTCTATGTCCGTATTTTGTTTTTATTGACACATCTCTCTCTAAGCATGTGGACATGTTTTTTGATTTTGGTTTTCGCTTGAGGACAAGCGAGGTCTAAGCTTGGGGGAGTTGATACATCCATTTTGCATCATGTTTTCTTACTGTTATTTGTGATGTTTTTATGCATAATAATGCTTTTTGGAGTAATTCTAATGCCTTTTTCTATCATAATTTGCAAGGTACACACAAAGAAGGAGAATTCCGGTAGCTAGAAATGTGGACATGGAAAAGCTACGTTAGGCTACCTATTCTGCACAAATCCAAATAAGCTGAAACTTCTCGAAGAATTTTTATGGAATTATGAAGAATATTGGAGCAAATAAGTACCAGAGGGGGCCCACCAAGTGGGCACAACCCACCTGGGCGTGCCAGGGAGCCCAGGTGCGCCCTCGTGGGTTGTGCTCACCCAGGCCCACCTCTGGTGCCCATCTTATGGTATATAAGTCAATTTGACCTAGAAAAAAAATAAGCAAAGGACTTTCGGGACGGAGTGTCGCCGTCTCGAGGCGGAACTTGGGCAGGAGCACTTTTGCCCTCCGCTGGAGCAATTCCGTCGGGGGAACTTCCCTCCCGAAGGGGGAAATCATCGTCGTCATCATCACCAACAACTCTCCCATCTTGGGGAGGGCAATCTCCATCAACATCTTCAACATCACCATCTCATCTCAAACCCTAGTTCATCTCTTGTGTTCAATCTTGTTACCGGAACTATAGATTGGTGCTTGTGGGTGACTAGTAGTGTTGATTACATCTTGTAGTTGATTACTATATGGTTTATTTGGTGGAAGATTATATGTTCAGATCCATTATGCTATTTAATACCCCTTTGATCTTGAGCATGTTTATCACTTGTGAATAGTTACTTTTGTTCTTGAGGTCACGGGAGAAATAATGTTGCAATTAATCATGTGAACTTGATGTGTGTTTGATATTTTGATAGTATGTATGTTGTGATTTCCTTAGTGGTGTAATGTGAACATTGACTACATGACACTTCACCATATTTGGGCCTAAGGGAATGCGTTGTGGAGTATTTATTAGATGATGGATTGCAAGAGTGACAGAAGCTTAAACCCTAGTTTATGCGCTATTCCATAGGGGACCAATTGGATCCAAAACTTTAATGTTATGGTTAGAATTTATTCTTAATATTTTTGTCGTAGTTGCGGATGCGTGCGAGGGGGTTAATCATAAGTAGGAGGTTTGTTCAAGTAAGAACAACACCTAAGCACCGGTCCACCCATATATCAAATTATCAAAGTAGCGAACACGAATCGAATCAACATGATGGAAGTAACTAGATGAAATTCCCGTGTACCCTCAAGAACGCTTTGCTTATTATAAGAGACCGTTTTGGCCTGCCCTTTGCCTGAAAAGGATTGGGCTACCTTGCTGCACTTCTGTTACTATTATCATTACTTGCTCATTACAAATATCTTGCTATCAAACTACTTTGTTACTTATAATTTCAGCACTTGCAGACATTACCTTGCTGAAAACCACTTGTCATTTCCTTATGCTCCTCGTTGGGTCCGACACTCTTACTTATCGAAAAGAGCTACAATTGATCCCCTATACTTGTGGGTCATCACTTGATGACAAGATAATCAAGACGGAGTGAGACAGAGTCGGCGCAGGAGCGCAGGTCGGCGGCGGCGCAGAGGGTGTGGAGGACCTCATCCCCACGAACCGGTGGCTAAAGAGGGTAGTGGTTCCTAGCAGGGTGGACTACATGAGCATGCCACTCGACGCTGGCAGGAGGCCAAGGACTGGACACAAGGAGGGTGCACGGGAACCTATCAGGTTCTACGTGCAGATACATGACCAGGAGGGCATCGCCATGCTCGTCATCCCACCTGCCTTTAGGCCGGTGATGAAGCAATGGCTGGTCACCAGCGCTCCTTGCGTCATCGGCCTCTCCACCAACAAGTGGTGCGAGTTATGGGTCCATGTGCAGATGTTTAAGGGGCACATGATGCTCAGGTGTGGCTGGGAGTACTTCTGCCACCGGCACAAGATCTTCCTCGGTGACCTCCTAGTCTTCAGGCTCTCCAAGCTGGGGCTAAAGCTGTAGATCTTCAACACCAACACCTCGAACATTTGCAGGGTCCGGTGCTCCAAGCACAGCTGCATTGGTGACATCTCGCATGCAGTGTTGTTTGTCTGTATGGAGTATGAACCGAAGTAGTTTAGGTTTGAACTAAAGTAGTTTGTTGTGAACATGTCTATATTTTGCTCAGGGACCAGCACCCTAGGGTCCAGCAGGGGCATGTGACGCCCTATTGTTTAAACTTATGCCTAGTAGTGTTCTTCTGCTACTTATGCCTAGCTTATCTGCCTGTTTTCATGTTTTTTCTCTGTTCTCCATGTTCTTCTATTGTTGCTCTTGTTCTTGATCATCCTTTGTGTTGTGTGCTATCAAATGGGTGGTAAGTCCATGACATTTGAAAGGGGTGAGTAGACCAAGTACTTGCAGATAGCCAAACAAATGTGCTTTGCATCTGCTCACCCATAAAAAACAAACACAGGCAACCAAACAACTTGCACCCATATGAGCCTTAATGCAATGCAGGCAACCAATCAACATGCAGATGTTGGTTTTTTGCCTGCATATGCTCAGCCAGGCCTAACTGGGACAAGCATGCAAAGTGGCAAAAAACAATGGAGGTAATCAATTGCATCCTTGCTAAACTTATCTTCTTTGGAGCACAACGCCCGTAGATAATGGGAACAACTGCAAACTATGTTGCATCTCATGCAACTGGAATAACTAACTATCTTCCACCAGAACTTAAATAGCTCCACTACTGTAGGATGGTGCAAACATGACAGTCGAATTAGAGACCCTTCGATGAAACTATGCGCGATGCATCAATCACAAACGGTGATGTAATAAAATCGTCAAAAAAGATGCAAAAATTTTGCGATGGCGGCGACATCAAACATGGTTCATACTAGATTTGCGTGTGCGGTGAGTGGAAAATGGTTAATCCAGAAGAACTATTTGCGGTGATGTAGAACAACAAAAACGGGCAGCCAGATGAGGGTGTGTGCAATATACGGCATATAGTTCACTAGGATGAACTGTGTGTGATTAGGCAACACAATGGAAACGGATCAACTGAACAAGATGTGTGTGATACGCGGCAAACAGGTCCACAATCAGAAATGTGTGCGAAGACCAATAATAACACAGACGGTTGCTACTAATAAGTCATGTGATTTGCTCTGTCTACAGAAGAATAACATGTATTATATATAACCGAAATAAACATCCAATACATAAGTGACTATACAGATCATTCACACACACCTCAATAAACAATTGCATGCATTCTAAAGTAGGAGAAATGATCGTCTAGTCATCTACTTCTTGTGACGCTCCCGCCACTGCTCTGTGGCTCGATCCCTCATCTGGGGTTGGAAGAAGACACTTCCTCATGTCAACGATCCTCCTATACATCTCGTAGCCCGTGTACGCGTCCTTGGCCACATACTTGATGTGTTATTCATCCAGTCTCTCATGCCAAACACCGAGCCAGGTGTTCTTGTCCTTCTTGCTCTCATCCTTCATCTTCAGGTAGTAGGGGTCGATGATGGCCAAGGCGAGGTCAACCAGGGAGTTCAATTTGTTGTTGTTGCTGCCCAGACCTTGTAGTGGTGCTGGATGTTGACAAGATTTGGGAATTTCAAGCCCGAAACCTTGAGCGCTTTTAGATCATTGGTGGTGTCCACCGTAGCGAAACTGTAGTCATAGTTGTTGATAAACCTGGAGAAACGCTCGCAAGGCCTTGTGGACAGGTGGTAGTGGTAGACGAGGACGTCATGTCGCATGCACAACTGGGCGACATCAACCTTCTCATCGTGCCCGGCACGACCGATGGTGTACTCGAGGTCGAAGCCGACCACTTGGTACTTGTCCTCGGCAAGGAACTGCTCCATAGTTTGGATGGAGTTCTCCACCGAGACCGGATCATTCGTGTACACCACCGAGGGGGCCTTCCCCCTCACGTGGGTGTCCACGATGTGATGCGTGGTAAACCGCCCGCCGTTGTCGTCGTCGGCCACTGGGAGCGCCATTGGAACCGCTGGATGTCCTCTCTGTATGTGTTGTCGTGGGTGTGCTTATTGTGTTGTGTGACGCGAGAGATGATGGTAAATGTCCACGGGAATAAATGGGCGCTGGGCAGCCTGGATTGTCGGTGCGTCCGCATGGCAGTTTTTGCAGTGGGTAACTGCATTGTCGCGCCGCGCCCGACGCAACCGCATGCACACGAACGTGTGTGATCGTGCGCCGGCCCCAAACACTGGCAGCGCGCGTGGAGGGACGAGGGCAGAGCAACTGGAGGGACACGAGAGCAGAGCGCGCCGCGGGCACCTCAACCACAAGCAATCACACGCATAGAGCAGTTGAACACACTGGAAATGGTCGCCTACAAGCCGGCCGACAGTTGCGTGTGTAGAGAGCGGCCATGTGCTACCACCTCCGTCTTGTTCTATAGTGAAGGAAATATGCCCTAGAGGCAATAATAAAGATGTTATTTATATTTCCTTATATCATGATAAATGTTTATTATTCATGCTAGAATTGTATTAACCGGAAACTTAGTACATGTGTGAATACATAGACAAAACAGAGTATCCCTAGTATGCCTCTACTTGACTAGCTTGTTAATCAAAGATGGTGAAGTTTCCTAACCATAGACATGTGTTGTCATTTGATGAACGGGATCACATCATTAGAGAATGATGTGATGGACAAGACCCATCCATTAGCTTAGCATAATGATCATTAAGTTTTATTGCTATTGCTTTCTTCATGACTTATACATATTCCTCTGACCATGAGATTATGCAACTCCCGAATACTGAAGGAACACCTTGTGTGCTATCAAATGTTACAACGTAACTGGGTGATTATAAAGATGCTCTACAGGTGTCTCCGAAGGTGTTTGTTGGGTTGGCATAGATCAAGATTAGGATTTGTCACTCCGAGTATCTGAGAGGTATCTCTAGGCCTGATACGTCTCCAACGTATCTATAATTTTTGATTGTTCCATGCTATTATATTATCAACCTTGTATGTTTTATATGCATTTATATGCTATTTTATATGATTTTTGGGACTAACCTATTAACCTAGAGCCCGGTGCCAGTTTCTGTCTTTTCCTTGTTTTTGAGTATCGCAGAAAAGGAAAATCAAACGGAGTCCAATTGATCTGAAATTTCACGGAGATTGTTTTTGGACCAGAAGAAGCCCACGGAGTACCGGAGATGGACCAAAGGATTCCTGAGGCCACCACGAGGGTGGGGGCGCGCCCTACCCCCTGGGCGCGCCCCCCTATCTCGTGGCCGCCTCGGAGACCCCCCCTGACTTGTTCCTGACTCCAACACCTCTTATATATACTCAAACTTCCAGAAACAAACCTAGATCGGGAGTTCCGCCGCCGCAAGCCTCTGTAGCCACCGAAAACCAATCTAGACCCGTTCCGACACCCTGCCGGAGGGGGGGAATCCCTCTCCGGTGGCCATCTTCATCATCCCGGTGCTCTCCATGACGAGGAGGCAGTAGTTCACCCTCCGGGCTGAGGGTATGTACCAGTAGCTATGTGTTTGATCTCTCTCTCTCTCTCTCTCTCTCGTGTTCTTGATTTAGCACGATCTTGTGAAAGTGCAACTATCCCTGTGTGGTTTTGGTAATTCCTAACAACATATAGCTCATTGAGCTAATGCAACTTCAAGATAAACATTTCAGGAAAGCTCAATGATTGGCATGGCATGGATGAGAAATGTGGATCCCTCAAAATGCTAAGGACAAAGGATTGGCTCAATCTCAAAGCTCAGGACTCTACATTTTTTCATTTTAAGTGATCCAAGATCACATTTAGTCCATAGAAAAAGCCAATACTATCAAGAGGGGGTGAGGTGTTGCTTAATGAGTTTCTTGCTCAAAGTGCTTAGTGATATGCTCAAAAAACCCTCAACTACTTTCTCACATCCACATATGTCCCAAACCAAAAGTCAATCCCGGCCCCACCGAAACTGTCTATTCGGCGCCACCGAGTTCAGTTGACATAGCCACTTCCAGAAACCCTAGTCTTTTCGGTCTTACCGATAGGGATCTCGGTCTCACCGAGATGGGATTGTAATCTCTCTATTTCCCTTCGTAACGTTTCAGTCAAACCGAGATGAGCGATCGGTCCCACTGAGATTGCAATGCAAACTATTTGTTTTCCTTTCGTAACGTTTCGGTACAATCGAGATGAGCGAATCAGTCCCACCGAGTTTGCGTGACCAACTATCTATTTGTCTATTACCAAAATCGGTCCCACTGAGTTTGTGTAATCAGTCTCACCGAGATTACATTAGCCCTAACCCAAATGAAATCGGTCTCACCGAGTTGACATGTCGGTCCCACCGAAAATCCTAACGGTCACATTATGAACTAAATCGGCCTGACCGAGTTTCACGATTCGGTCCCACCAAGTTTGGTAAATTGTGTGTAACGGTTAGATTTTGTGTGGAGGCTATATATACCCCTCCACCCACTCTTCATTCGTGGAGAGAGCCATCAGAACATGCCTACACTTCCAACATACATTTTCTAAGAGAGAACCACCTACACTTGTGTTGAGGTCAAGATATTCCATTCCAACCACATAAATCTTGATCTCTAGCCTTCCCCAAGTTGCTTTCCACTCAAATCATATTTCAACCAAATCCTATCCTATGAGAGAGAGTTGAGTGTTGGGGAGACTATCATTTGAAGCACAAGAGCAAGGAGTTCATCATCAACACACCATTTGTTACCTCTTGGAGAGTGGTGTCTCCTAGATTGGTTAGGTGTCACTTGGGAGCCTCCGTCAAGATTGTGGAGTTGAACCAAGGAGTTTGTAAGGGCAAGGAGATCGCCTACTTCATGAAGATCTACCCTAGTGAGGCAAGTCCTTCGTGGGCGACGGCCATGGTGGGATAGACAAGGTTGCTTCTTCGTGGACCCTTCATGGGTGGAGCCCTCCATGGACTCGCATAACTGTTACCCTTCGTGGGTTGAAGTCTCCATCAACATGAATGTATGATAGCACCACCTATCGGAACCACGCCAAAAATCTCCGTGTCTACATTGCGTTTGCTCCCTCCAAACTCCTCCCTTTACCTTCATATGCAATTGTTTTACTTTCCGCTGCTATACTCTTAGAATTGCATGTGTAGGTTGTTTGCTTGACTTGTGCAAAGTTGCTAAAATCTGCCAAGAACTAAAATTGGGAAAAGGCTAGATTTTTATTTGGTCAAGTAGTTTAAGCACCCCCCTCTAGACATACTTTTGATCCTACAAGTGGTATCAGAGCTTTGGTCTCCATTTTCTTAGATCTCCATAGCTTTTGGTGGTCATAGCCTTGGTTTCACAACCTAGGAGAGTATGGCGTCTAGCGAGGGAAATTACCATCGTAGAGGTCCTTACTTTGATGGCACTAATTTTGCTAGTTGGAAGCATAAGATGAAAATGCATATTCTTGTACATAACCCCGCCGTTTGGGCTATTGTGTGTATTGGATTGCAAGGTGAATTCTTTGATGGGAGAGAACCGAACCATGAAGCTACCGCGGAAGAGTTGAAGATGCTGCAATACAATGCTCAAGCTTTTGATATTCTCTTCAACGGATTGTGCCCCGGAGAATTCAACAAAATCAGTCGTCTTGAGAATGCAAAGGAAATTTGGGATACTCTAATTTATATGCACGAAGGTACCGACTCCGTCAAGGAATCCAAATTGGATGTGCTTAAAAGTCAACTTGACAAGTTCAAAATGAAGGATGGTGAAGGTGTCGCTGAAATGTTCTCTAGGCTTGCTCTCATTACAAATGAGATTGCCGGCTTAGGAAGTGAAGAGATGACCGATAGATTCATCATCAAGAAGATCCTAAGAGCCTTGGATGGAAAATATGATACCGTGTGCACATTGATCCAAATGATGCCGAACTACAAAGATCTCAAGCCAACGGAAGTCATTGGAAGAATTGTTGCTCATAAGATGTCACTCAAGGATAAGGAAGAGCTCCACAACAAGTCAGGTGGTGCCTACAAAGCCTCATGTGATGCTCCCACATCATTAAATGAGAAGCAAACCTTCAATGAAGAATTGAGCCTAATGGTGAAGAACTTCAACAAGTTCTACAAGAGTAGAAGCAAGGAAAGAAGTTCCAAGTCAAGGTCCTACAAAGACAAAAGATCTTCTAGTCGTGAGCGTAACTGCTACAGTTGTGGAAGACCCGGACACTATTCAAATGAGTGTACGACTCCTTACAAAAGAAGAGAAGATTCTCCCAAAAGAAGAAGTAGGAGAGAATAATCACCGCCAAGAGAGAGAAGGAGTAGAGATGGTCGTTATGAACGAAGACCCTCTCGGAGAAGCAAGGATTTGGAGAGGAAGGACAAATCATCAAAGAGCTACACAAAAATAAGACAACAAGCTCATGTTGGTGAATGGGTATCCGGCTCCGACTCCGACAATCACTCCGAAAGAAGCTATCACTCCGACTCTAAATATACTCAAGATGAAGGTGTTGCCGGTCTAGCACTTGTGTCAACCGACTCCTACGACATATTTGACTCACCAAATGAAGGAATTGGAAGATGCTTCATGGCTAAAGGTCCAAAGGTAACACACCCTCAGTATGTTGATTTCAGTAGTGATGAAGATGATTTGCAAGGAGATGATGATTTACTTGTTGACAACTCTAGTTATGAAAACTATGATGAACTTGCTATTAATCATAATAATCAAGATAAAACGAATGACGATGATAAGAAGAAGATTGAGCATCTAACTAAAGAACTAAACACTCTTAAGTTAGCTCATGAAACTACCTTGGAAGATCATCGAGAACTTTTAAAGACTCATGAGAAGCTACGCTTTGAAAAACTCAACCTTGAGCAAGAGCATGAGTTCTTAAAATCAATCAATGATGATCTTCACAAGAAAAGTTCTTCTTACATTGCCAAGCGTTTACTCTTGTCTACTTACATGCCAGAAGTTAAAACTAGCAACAAGAGTAAGAAAGATTCTTCTGCTAGTAGTAACAACAATCATGCTAAATCCAATATTGTTGCTTCTAGTAGTTCTCTTGATTCCACTAATGATTCTCTTAGCCAAGTTACACTTGAGCAAGAAAACAGTTTATTGAAGGGAATTATAGAGAAAGGTGTTTACAAGAGCCTTGCCGGTAGTAAGCGATTTGAGGAAATTGTACGCAAGCAAGGAAGACACCGGAAGAATCAAGGTGTAGGTTTTGAACGGAAGTTCAATGCCAATGGAGTTGAGTGGGAAGAAGATCAATACCCCAAGACAAAATTTGTTCCTCAACAAGAGAAGTATGATCCTACTTCTTTCCAAGGAACACAAGCTCAAGATGATCTTCCACCACAAGACCACAAGCTAAAAGGCAAGGACATGCTTCAAGAGGAGATTGATGCATTTGAAGAAGCACCTAAGGCCTTGGTCAAGTGGGTTCCCAAGAATACATCAAGTTCTACTTCATCAAGTACGACTACAACTCCAAGGATTCCCATCAAGATGGTGTGGATTCCGAAGAAGAAGAACTAGAGAGTTCTTGAGGGTGACTCCGCCAACATACTTAACTCATATCATTTTGGCAAGGACATTTGCAAACAACTTCCATATCTTGCACTAGTTCAAGGAATCACAAACCCTCTTGTTGGTAAAACAAGGGACAAGGTAACCTAATGCTTTCATGGACATCATCCTATGTGAACATCACTCTATGTTTATGGATATCCTTGTTTGTTCCTTGTGGGACTAACCCGTGTAGGTATTGAAAGTGCAACTCACTCCAAAGGATTGCTCCAAAAGATCTACATCAACATTGAGCATCTACATCTTCAACACCTACATGAAGTCATCATTGACAAAACCCAAGGTTAGTTCATCCCTCTTAGGGGGGATATCACATCTAGGGGAGCTTTACTCCAATCAATTGAGCTAAAGCAACTCTAATGGTGTGAACACAACAATGCTTTGTCACATATTTCATTTGCCATCTTATTGTGTGAGCATGTTGGATGCATATTTTACTCATTCCAGGACATCCATTTGTTGCTTTGATTGTTTTGTTTTTTCTCTTTTGCCAAATGGATGGACAAGAATGCCTAAGAACTCCCTCTAGCTATCTATGCTTTCCTCCTCTCAAACTCTATTCATGCTACATCACAAAGTATGATCAAGTCAGATTCGAACCACTCTGTGTGAGGAGCACTCGGAGTCCCCGATTCGTCATAGACTTAAACTTCCAAAACCTATTTGTGCATTTCGGTATGACCGAGTCATCCATTTCGGCCACACCGAGATCACTAAGTTGATCTAGATTTTCAATCTCGATGCAACCGATTAGAACGTTTCGGTCATACCGAGTTGTAGTAACCGCTTGCAGTTCTGCATCTCAGTGCCACCGAGTTGTTACACTCGGTCACACCGATAGGGTCAAGTTATATATACTGACGGGTCAAATTTTGGAAAAATTTCCGAAACCCTTCACCCGCGTGTAACCTGCTCTGCCTCTTCGGGTCTCCGGATCGTCCTCTCGCCGCCAGCAACCTTCCACCGTTGGTCTCCGCCGCCGTCAATGGCAATCTGCTCCGCCGTTGCCGCCGTAGCAAACACTCGTCGCTCTAGGGTAAGTGTTCGACCCCTTGTGCTGTCTTTTTCACTTCGATTCCTAGCACAAGGACAATGCCATGTTTCTTGCCACGATTGAGATTGATCCATCCAGCTAATACTCCCTTAGGTCTAGATTGATTCGAAAATTTTAGGGTTAGCTCTCCGTAGAACTCATCTCGGACCGAACGAACTGTAGAAATTGGTCTCACCGATTCGGCCTTGGCCATTGCACATGCGCTTTTCGGTCTAACCGAAATGTGCAAATCGGTGTGACCGAGTTCAAGATTCTGTGAAACCCTAGCAATCTCGGTGCCACCAAACGGTGACTCGGCCCTACCAAGTTCACTAGTTTAGGTTCTAAGTGTTGCTTCGGTATCACCGAGTTTGTCAATTCGGTAGCTCCGAGATCACTTCTGTAGAGAACTAAAACTAAGCTTTTTGACTCGATTATTTTGCAAAACCTCTGTACTTTGTGATGCTCATCTACTCTACCTCATCTACAACCTATTCATAGGGTCTGCTGACAGTTTGCCTGCAAGATGCCTGATCAAAGTGACAGCCAGAACAAGTCTGAAGAGCATGTTCAGATGAGTGACGGCACTAGTCCCTCAAGCTCTTCTGATGATGGAAGCAGGAGCACTCCAAGCAACTTACCTAAGGCAGCAACCAGATCCAGGAAGAAGAAAACCTTAGAATCTGAGGATGAGGATTATGTGGCCATTGAGGATGAGGCCACTTCAAGGAAAAAGGTACTGAAAAGGAGTATGGCACAGCTGCTACAGTTAATCCAGGGATGCATAAGAAGGCACCAGCAAAGAGAGTTCCTATGTCTAAGGCCAGAGCATCCACTGCTGAAACCTCCAAGCCAACTGAAGAGGCAGTTGGAGAAGGGATGGAAAGGAAGGAAAGGGTCAAGAAGACCACTGCCAGAGTGCTTGGCAGATCATCCATAATAAGAGGTCAAATGAAGAGGAAGAGGATGCTGCACCAGCTCCTAAGGCTCATAAGCTTATGGGAGATGCAATCAAGTCAGAGGCTGCTCCATCTAAGCCCAAATCTGCTCCCAAAGCCGCTGCTCAGAAAACCCCAAAATCCAAGAGGAACACCAGGAGTATACCAGCTGAGGAAAAGAACAAGGCCCCAGTGCCTAAAGCTGCTGAAGAAGAGGAAGATGACTCGCTTATTTTGAGAAAGCTCAAGCCCAAGATCCCTGACCACAATGATGCACATCCTGTTGCAAAAAACATGAAAATCAGGAAGGATTCAGGACTGAGATTATGGAGACAGTCTGATCCATATGTTTTCAGGAGGAGAACTGCTGTGGATTACAGGGTTTCACACTAAGGAACAACAAGACTTTTATGAGACAATTCTACTTGACAAGAAGCCCATAGTGTGTGACATGAGATGGGTTGACTAGTAGTACATCAAGGAGAATGAAGATCACTATCCAGGTGTATATGACAGCTTCAAAGCATGTGGAGTTGATACATGTGTTGCCTAGAAGCTCACCAAGTGGAATGATGAGCTGATTATGGAGTTTACTCCACTGCCCACTTCTACCCAGATGGGAAGATCATTTGGATGTCTGAAGGTACAAGGTACCAATCTACTATTGAAGAATGGGCTCAGTTGATCAATGCCCCAGAAGAAAGTGAGGATGACTTGGATGTTTATGCTGAAAAGAAGAAAGACCATAAATCTATGGCCAACATGTATAGAGAGATCCCAGATGATGCATTGGATACTCATAAGTTTGGATATGTCCACTTCTTGTTGTCTGGTCTGCCTACCATCAACTGGATCCTAAGGCACACATTGCTACCCAAGTCAGGTGATCACAAGATGATTAGAGGACATGCTATCAATTTGCTCCATTTGTTTGATGTGCCTCAAAAGTTCAAAGTCATGAGTCTGATTGTGGAGACAATCAAAAGGACAACAGCTGATCAAAAGAGAAGTTGTGGGTATGCCCCACAAATTCAGGAGCTCATCAACTCCAAGATGGGCACATGCAAATATCTATTGGATAAGGAGCACCTGCCCATCTACCCTGAATTTGAAGACAACACTATTGTCATGAATGAAAATGAACCATCATCAGCTCAAGCACATGAGAAGAGAGGGAAGGCAAGGGCAGAGAAAGCTGCAAAGATGCCAACTGTTGAAGAGGCATCTCAAGTATTCTTGAAGACCAAGAAAGATCAGCTTGGATATCTGATCCAATCCACCTTGAGGATTGAGAAGGGCTTGGCCACCATAACTCAAAACCAGGAGAGTTTGGATAGGATCGTTGAGCATAAATTCTGTGATCTTGATGTCAAAGTAACTGAGATTCAGTCAGCAGTTGAGCAGCTTCAGGAGGAAGTGGAGGAGAAGAAGGGCAAGTCAACTATAGATGCTTTTGCTAGAGTGTCCCAAAGCCGGAGGTCTGCTGCAGTACCAGTCATAGATACTAGAGCTACAGCGTCAGCTCCAGCAACTACAGCTCCAGTGCCACCTCCATCAGCCACTCCACCAGCTCTAGCTACATCAATAGAAGCTTTCGTCCTTGGAGTCATCTCTACACCTCCTACCGAAGATCAAGCCTAAGAGTCGTTTAGCACTATGCATTTTTGAACTTTTTGGTAACTTGTTGCCAAAGGGGGAGAAAAATGTATAGATCATAGGCTTCGAGAGAGAGAGAGTGTTGCTTTTTATCTCTCTTGCTATTTTGGTTGAACTACTTTATTATGTCCTTGTGAGATACTTGTTTGATCATGTGTTTGATCATATGCTACCCTTAATGCTTGTTGGATGATATTATCTCGTATATCCCTATATGATCATTCACTTGCTTGGTGATGAGTGCATGTTTTTAACTTCTATCATTTTGAGCGCTCGACCAAGTTGTATGTGACATGGAAGAGTAACCCATGATCCAAATCGATTGTGCATTTGCATTCAAAAGCAAATTTTAAATAATGCACAAATTTAGGGGGAGCTCTTTCTTATCACATACTTCTCAAAGCGACGATGTTTTTCAATCATATTATATTTTATCAAAGCTTTGATCTATATGTTGTCATCAATTACCAAAAAGGGGGAGATTGAAAGTGCAACTATCCCTCGGTGGTTTTGGTAATTCCTAACAACATATAGCTCATTGAGCTAATGCTACTTCAAGATAAACATTTCAGGAAAGCTCGGTGATTGGCATGGCATGGATGAGAAATGTGGACCCCTCAAAATGCTAAGGACAAAGGATTGGCTCAAGCTCAAAGCTCAGGACTCTACATTTTTTCATTTTAAGTGATCCAAGATCACATTGAGTCCATAGGAAAAGCCAATACTATCAAGAGGGGGTGAGGTGTTTCTTAATGAGTTTCTTGCTCAAAGTGCTTAGTGATATGCTCCAAAAACAATCAACTACTTTCTCACATCCACATATGTCCCAAACCAAAAGTCAAACTCGGCCCCACCAAAACTGTCTATCTGGCGCCACCAAGTTCAGTTGACATAGCCACTGCCAGAAACCCTAGTCTTTTCGGTCTTACCGATAGGGATCTCGGTCTCACCGAGATGGGATTGTAATCTCTATGTTTCCCTTCATAACGTTTCGGTCAAATCGAGATTGCAATGCAAACTCTCTGTTTTCCTTTCGTAACGTTTCGGTACAACCGAGATGAGCGAATCGGTCCCACCGAGTTTGCCTGACCAACTCCCTGTTTGTCTATTACCAAAATCAATCCCACCGAGTTTGTGTAATCGGTCTCACCGAGATTACGTTATGCCCTAACCCTAACGAAATCGGTCTCACCGAGTTGACATGTCGGTCCCACCGAAAATCCTAACGGTCACATTATGAACTAAATCGGTCTAACCGAGTTTCACGATTCGGTCCCACCGAGTTTGGTAAATTGTGTGTAGCGGTTAGATTTTGTGTGGAGGCTATATATACCCCTCCACCCACTCTTCCTTCATGGAGAGAGCCATCAGAACATGCCTACACTTCCAACATACATTTCTGAGAGAGAACCACCTGCACTTGTGTTGAGGTCAAGATATTCCATTCCAACCACATAAATGTTGATCTCTAGCCTTCCCCAAGTTGCTTTCCACTCAAATCATATTTCAACCAAATCCTATCCTATGAGCAAGAGTTGAGTGTTGGGGAGACTATGATTTGAAGCACAAGAGCAAGGAGTTCGTCATCAACACACCATTTGTTACCTCTTGGAGAGTGGTGTCTCCTAGATTGGTTAGGTGTCACTTGGGAGCCTCCATCAAGATTGTGGAGTTGAACCAAGGAGTTTGTAAGGGCAAGGAGATCGCCTACTTCATGAAGATCTACCCTAGTGAAGCAAGTCCTTCGTGGGCGACGACCATGGTGGGATAGAAAAGGTTGCTTCTTCGTGGACCCTTCGTGGGTGGAGCCCTCCATGGACTCGCTCAATGTTACCCTTCGTGGGTTGAAGTCTCCATCAACATGGATGTACGATAGCACCACCTATCGGAACCACGCCAAAAATCGCCGTGTCTGCATTGGTTTGCTCCCTCCAAACTCCTCCCTTTACCTTCATATGCAATTGTTTTACTTTCCGCTGCTATACTCTTAGAATTTCATGTGTAGGTTGTTTGCTTGACTTGTGCAAAGTTGCTAAAATCTGACAAGAACTAAAATTGGGAAAAGGCTATATTTTTATTTGGTCAAGTAGTCTAATCACCCCCCCTCTAGACATACTTTCGATCCTACAACTTGATGTATCGCGAGCTTTGCTATTATAGTTGGCTCTTATGATGTTTCTCCCCCTCTACTCTCTTGTAATGGATTGAGTTTTCCCTTTGAAGTTATCTTATCGGATTGAGTCTTTAAGGATTTGAGAACACTTGATGTATGTCTTGCATGTGCTTATCTGTGGTGACAATGGGATACTCACGCGATCCACTTGATGTATGTTTTGGTGTTCAACTTGCGAGTTCCGTGACCTTGTGAACTTATGCATAGGGGTTGGCACACGTTTTCGTCTTGACTCTCCGTTAGAAACTTTGCGCCACTCTTTGAAGTTCTTTGTGTTTTTGAATAGATGAATCTGAGATTGTGTGATGCATATCGTATAATCATACCCACGGATACTTGAGATGACATTATAGTATCTAGGTGACATTAGGGTTTTGGTTGATTTGTGCCTTAAGGTGTTATTCTAGTACGAACTCTAGGATAGATCGTACGGAAAGAATAGCTTCGTGTTATTTTACTACGGACTCTTGAATAGATCGACCAGAAATAATAACTTTGAGGTGTTTTTGTACCCTACAATAATCTCTTCGCTTGTTCTCCGCTATTAGTGACTTTGGAGTGACTCTTTGTTGCATGTTGAGGGATAGTTATATGATCCAATTATGTTATTATTGTTGAGAGAACTTGCACTAGTGAAAATATGAACCCTAGGCCTTGTTTCAACGCATTGCAATACCGTTTTCGCTCACCTTTATCATTAGTTACCTTGCTGTTTTTATATTTTCAGATTACAAAAACCTTTATCTACCATCCATATTGCACTTGTATCACCATCTCTTCGCTGAACTAGTGCACCTATACAATTTACCATTGTATTGGGTGTGTTGGGGACACAAGAGACTCTTTGCTATTTGGTTGCAGGGTTGTTTGAGAGGGGCCATCTTAATCCTACGCCTCCCATGGATTGATAAACCTTAGGTCATCCACTTGAGGGAAATTTGCTATTGTCCTACAAACCTCTACACTTGGAGGCCCAACAACGTCTACAAGAAAAAGGTTGTGTAGTAGACATCAAGCTCTTTCTGGCGCCGTTGCCGGGGAGGTTAGCGCTTGAAGGTATATCTTTAGATCTTGCAATCGAATTTGTTAGTTTCTTATTTTATCACTAGTTTAGTTTATAAAATAAAACTACAAAGAGAAAATGGAATTGAGGGTGCCTCATATGTTGCATCTTTTTAATGTCTTTCGTGAAAATAAGGATTCTGATAATTGTGCCAAAGTGTTAGAAGAAGAATGCAATAAAATGTTTGGCATACAATCTTTTAATGATGAGCATGATTGCAATGTTGTTAGTATGAATTCTTTGAATATCCATGATGCTAATGATATGCAAGGCCACAAGCTTGGGGATGCTATGTTTGATGAAGATGATATTTTTTTGTCCCCCAAGTTTTGATGAGCAAATTTATTTTGATGAGATATGATATGGCCATCATCATCTTGTGCTTGTGATCTCCATCTCTGAAGGACCGTCATGATCACCATTGTCACCGGTGTGACACCTTGATCTCCATCGTAGCATCGTTTTTGTCTCATCAACTATTGCTTCTATGACTATCGCTACCGCTTAGTGATAAAGTTAAGCAATTACAGGGCGATTGCATTGTATACAATAAAGCGACAACCATATGGCTCCTGCCAGTTGCAGATAACTCGGTTACAAAACATGATCATCTCATACAACAAAATATAGCATCATGTCTTGACCATATCACATCACAACATGCCCTGCAAAAACAAGTTAGACGTCCTTTACTTTGTTGTTGCAAGTTTTACGTGGCTGCTACGGGCTGAGCAAGAACCATTCTTACCTACGCATCAAAACCACAACGATAGTTTGTCAAGTTAGTGTTGTTTTAACCTTCCCAAGGACCAGGCGTAGCCACACTCGGTTCAACTAAAGTTGGAGAAAGTGACACCCGCCAGGCACCTATGTGCAAAGCACATCGGTAGAACTAGTCTCGCGTAAGCGTGCGCGTAATGTCGGTCCGGGCCGCTTCATCCAACAATACCATCAAACCAAAGTATGACATGCTGGTAAGTAGTATGACTTGTATCGCCCACAACTCACTTGTTTTCCACTCGTGCATATAACATCTACGCATAAACCTGGCTCGGATACCACTTTTGGGGAACGTAGTAATTTCAAAAAAAAATACTACGCACACGCAAGATCATGGTGATGCATAGCAACGAGAGGGAAGAGTATTGTCCACATACCCTCATAGACCGTAAGCGAAAGCATTATGAGAACGCGGTTGATGTAGTCGAACGTCTTCACGATCCGACCGATCCAAGTATCGAACGCACGGCACCTCTGAGTTAAGCACACGTTTGCTAGATGACGTCCCACGAACTCTGCGGGAGTCCTGGATTAGGGGGTCTCTGGACAGCCGGACTATTGGACTATGAAGATACAAGATTAAAGACTTCGTCCCGTGTCCGGATGGGACTCTACTTGGTGTGCAAGGCAAGCTAGGCAATACGGATATGTATATCTCCTCCTTTCAAACTGACCTTGTGTAACCCTAGCCCCCTTCGGTGTCTATATAAACCGGAGGATTTTAGTTCGTAGGACAACATACAATCATACGATAGGCTAGCTTCCAGGGTTTAGCCTCTCTGATCTTGTGGTAGATCAACTCTAGTAATACTCGTATCATCAAGAACAATCAAGCAGGACGTAGGGTATTACCTCCATCAAGAGGGCCTGAACCTGGGTAAACATCATGTCCCCTGCCGCATGTTACCATCCGCCTTAGACGCACAGTTCGGGAACCGCTACCCGAGATCCGCCGGTTTTGACACTGACATTGGTGCTTTCACTGAGAGTTCCACTGTGTCATCACCATAAGGCTTGATGGCTCCTCCGATCATCGCTAGCGATGTTGTCCAGGGTGAGGCTTTCCTCCCCGGACAGATCTTCGTATTCGGCGGCTTCACACTGCGGGCTAATTCGCTTGGCCATCTGGAGCAGATCGAAAGCTACGCCCCTGGCCATCAGGTCAGATTTGGAAACCTGAACTACACGGCCGATATCTCTGGAGACTTGATCTTTGAAGGATTCGAGCCCATGCCGGACGCGCCATGCAGTCACGACGAGCAAGACATAACTCTACCGTAGGTAGTGTTCGGGAGATCGCATCCACAGCTACTCTGTCAATCAATCCGGAGCAAGTCGCGGCATCCGAGAGCGGAGGGATGGACCCAGCCATGGAGACCGCACTCTCAGTGGCGATAGAGCCAGATACTGACTTCACCCCTTATGAGAGCCGTGTCGCCGAACCACTGGATTCATCTCCAGCCACGGACTCCGAGCCACTCATATTCGTGCCTGTCGAGTTCGACTGGGTGCTGATCATGGAGTTCACCTCCGCGGATATCTTTCAGCACTCACCCTTCGGGGATGTGCTAAATTCATTAAGGTCTCTCTCCCTGGCAGGAGAACCTTGGCCGAACTATGTCCGGCTAGAATGGGATGCGGACGACGAAGAAATTCACTGCCCACCCACCACCCACTTAGTAGCCATTGTCGACGACTTAGCCGACATGCTCGACTTCGGCGCCGAAGACTTCGACGTTATGGACGACGAAGCCGGAGACGAACAGGATCCACCGCCCTCGGGGCACTGGACCACCACCTCATCATATGATACATACATGGTGGACACCCCCAAAGAAGCCAATGGTGACGAGACAGCGAAGGATGACCCCTCCAAGAAGCAACCCAAGCGCCAACGTCAGCGGCGCCGCTCTAAGTCCCGCCACAACAAGATCAATGATACCAGCACAGGAGATAATAGCACTCCGGATAGCGGCAAAGACAACAAAAATCCCCTCCAGCATGGTGTAGAGCTAGATGACGAACAAGCTAGCCCTCCAGAGCAGGCAGCAGATGGAAAACCGGAGGAGGACAATTACATGCCCCTCTCCGAAGACGAGGCGAGCCTCCGCGACGACGCATTTATCGTGCCTGAGGACCCCGTCGAGCAAGAGCGCTTTAAGCTCTGGCCTATGGCCACGGCAAGTAGCCTAAAGAAGAAACAACAACAACTTCAAGCTGATCAAGACTTGCTAGCAAACAGGTGGACCGAAGTCCTTGCGGCCAAGGATCATGAACTCGAGTGCCCGTCCAAAAGATAACCAAAACGCAGGTTGCTAACTGACCTCGAGGAGGAAGCATTGAAACCTCATTCACCAGTGTATGATGTGGCTGACCGGCCACTACGTGGCCGAGCCAGAGAGGCGTTTCAGCCTAAAGTTCAGACCGTACCCCGTCGCCACTCAGTCAAAAATACTAAGGCCCTGGGCAACACAGAGGACCTGCGAGACATCTTGGACAGTAAGGCAAAAATCGCAAGGTCAATATATGGGACACGAGGACGTGCGCCCACACGGGACGATGATCGTCACGTCGGATACACCAAGAGCAAATCCGGCAGGGCCAAATACAGCAGACAATGCTCATACGAACTATGTCGGGATATAGCCCGGCACAGAGGTGCCACACACCCCCTATGCTTCACTGATGAAGTTATGAATCATGAATTCCTGGAGGGTTTCAAACCCATAAATATCGAATCATACGATGGCACACAGATCCCGCTGTATGGATTGAGGATTTCCTCCTTCACATCCACATGGCTCGCGGTGATGATTTACATGCCATCAAGTACCTCCAATAAAACTCAAAGGACCAGCTCGGCATTGGCTGAATAGCTTGCCAGCAGATTCTGTGGGCAGTTGGGAGGATTTGGAAGATGCATTTCTTTACCACCTCCAGGGCACTTATGTGCGGCCACCGGATGCTAATGACTTAAGCCAAATAACCCAGCAGCTAGGGGAATCAACCAGACAATTCTGGACATGGTTCCTGACTAAGAAAAATCAAATTGTAGACTGTCCGGATGTAGAGGCCCTAGCGGCATTCAAGCATAACATCCATGATGAGTGGCTCGCCCGCCACCTCGGCCAAGAAAACCGAAATCTATGGCAGCCCTCACAACACTCATGACCCGCTTTTGCATGGGCGAGGACAGCTGGTTGGCTCACAGCAACAACACATCAAGGAATCCGGATACCTCGGATACCAAAGATGTTAACGGTAGGCAGCGTCGTAACATACCAAAGCGCCGCAATAATGGCGATAACACCAAAGATACGGCAGTTAATGCCGGATTCACAGGCTCTAGATCCGGTCAGCGGAAAAAGCCATTTAAAAGAAATACTCCAGCTCCGTCCAGTCTAGATCGCACACTGGATCGCTCGTGTCAAATTCACGGCACCCCCGACAAGCCAGCCGATCACACCAACAGAGAATGCTGGGTGTTCAAGAAGGCTGGCAAGATAAACGCTGAAAATAAGGACAAGGGGCTGCATAGCGATGACGAGGAGGAGCCCCGGCCGCCGAACACAGGAGGACAGAAGGGGTTTCCCCCACAACTGAAGACGGTGAACATGATATATGCAACCCACATTCCCAGGAGGGAGCGGAAGCGTGCACTAAGGGACGTCTATGCGATGGAGCCCGTCGCCCCAAAATTCAACCCATGGTCTGCCTGTCAGATCACCTTCGACCGCAGGGACCACCCCACTAGCATCCGTCATGGCGGATCCGCCGCACTGGTCCTAGACCCCATCATTGATGGATTTCACCTCACTCGAGTCCTTATGGACGGCGGCAGCAGCCTGAACCTGCTTTATCAGGATACAGTGTGAAAATGGGTATCGATCCCTCGAGAATCAAACCCAGCAAAACCACCTTTAAAGGCGTCATCCCAGGTGTAGAGGCCAATTGCACAGGCTCAATCACACTGGAAGTGGTCTTCGGATCACCGAATAACTTCCGAAGCGCAGAGTTAATCTTCGACATTGTCCCGTTTCACAGTGGCTATCATGCACTGCTTGGATGGACAGCATTTGCAAAATTCAATGTAGTGCCGCATTACGTATACCTCAAGCTCAATATGCCAGGACCCCGCGGGGTCATAACAGTAAATGGAAACACAGAACGCTCACTCCGTACAGAAGAAGACACTGCGGCCCTTGCAGCAGAGGCACAAAGCAGCCTGTTCAGGCAGACCACTCATTCGGCGTTATAGCCCTCGGACACCTTCAAGCGAGTCCGGAACAATCTGCGATAGGATCACCTGGCATGATCAGAGCTCGCCTAGCAATCTGGCCCTGTCCCAGTCCCAGTGCAGTGACGAAATTCGTGTCGTGCGTACATAACTACGCATTGAAAATACCATGGACATAGGCGGGGGCACAATCAGGACACGCCCCGCATTGTGTATTAACCACACCAGGGGCTGTATACCTTTGACATTCCTTTTCTCTTTGAGGGCCTAACTCTTTGGAAGCCCTTTCTGGCAGTCCGATTGCCGGACACATTCTGGAACCAACAACCAAGGCGGCAAGAAGCTAAGATGAAAACGGGAACCGCCATGTGGTATCTAGTAATACTTGATATACCCGCTTTTCACTATTTATGCGTAGCTTGCCCTGGGATAGGACATTTCGAATTATCCTACTTCATGCTTATTGCACTACTTGTACCAGTATGCTTCGACGTATTATTCAAATAACAGTGCATATCATTTATCTATCATTGCATTATTTAAGTTTTTCTCTTTCTCTTACATGTCCATTTACGACAATCTGCACCCGCACGTTCGGGTACGGTCAGTATGCCAGGGGCTCTCGTTTACCCGACAATACGGCGCAAGAAGTCCGAACACTTTCGACAGTGCGGCACCCCGTACTTATAGCATTGTATGCATCAGCTCCAAATCATGTCTTTGGTCAAATGTTGGGTCGCCCGGATCCCATGCTTTGGTACCTTATGTTCCGCTATATCGGCTAAGGTAGCGGTGGGAGAACTACTGCGATTGTGTCCTGGTTCTTGTGGACGAGCACCTTAGTAGAGAAAGCCAAAAACTGACTGTCATGATAAGGCGAGAGACTAGTCGTTGTTCGAGAGGTCTCAAGTCCTTAAAGACTTTTTCCGCTTCGGGAGAGGACTCGGCCTTGTCCGGCTTAGGCGTGCATAGGGACCCAAATTCGGCCCTCCGAATACTAGGGGCTTCGCCAAAAATTTAAAATCATAGACTTCTATGGCTAAGTAAGAGTGATAAAGCATTATAGTTCGATTGTCTGGTTCGTTGCGCTGAACACCTCCCTCGAAGGACCCAAAATTGGGGTAAAGAGTGTTCAGATTTACCCTGAACACCCTAGTACTAGTTACATGGGGGTAGAAGCCGACGAATGGCCAACTCTCAGATTTTATAAATGGCCGCACAGATGGTAATATTTTAAATTAAGAAAGCGTCGCATGGCGCAAAAGAACTGGTTTCATATTACAGGATCACATGTGCATGTTCATTCAAAAATTACATCCTTGGCACACTCATCCGCCACTAAGCGGGAACCCTTCAGGACGCTCTCATAGTAATTCTCGGGGCAGTGATGCTCCTTGCCCTCCGGCGGCCCCTCCTTCACCAGCTTCACGGCGACTAGCTTCGCCCAGTGCACCTTCGCCCGGGCAAAAGCCCTACGTGCACCTTCGATGCAAACGGACCGCTTGATGACTTCAAGCCATGGACAGGCTTCCACAAGTCGCCTCACCAGTCCAAAGTAGCTGCTGGACAGGGGCACGCCAGGCCACATCCGGACTATTAGGCCCCTCATGGCCTGTTCGGCCGCCTTGTGAAGTTCGACCAAGTGCTTCAGCTGGTCGCTCAAGGACACGGGGTGTTCGGTCCCAGTGTACTGAGACCAGAACAACTTCTCTGTTGAGCTCTCCTCCTCACCCCGGTAAAACTCCGTGACATCTAGTACATTGCGGGGAAGATCTGCAAATGCTCCTGGAGACCTCCGAACTCGGGTAAGAAAAAGGAACGTCTCCTTCACATGCTTGCTTTGCATATTGAATGCCTTACCCGCTGCTATCTTCTTCGCCGCGTCAATCTCCTGGAGGGCCTTGTGGGCTTCAAACTTGTCACTCCGGACGCTTTCAAGCGCCTGCGCAAGCTCGGACTCTCACGTCTTGGAGTCAAGATCCAAGGACTCGTGCTTTTTGGCGAGAGCCTCGAGCTCTTGCTGCACCTCGCCTACTCGGGCTTCTTGTTTCTCCCGTTCAATGCATTCTTTGGCCTCCTTGTCTTTGGCCTCGGACAACGCCTTCCTTAGGGTCTCCACCTCGGTCGTGGCCCTGACAAATTCATGATGATCCTATTACTTTACACTCAAACTTCTTTTTAACTATACAGACAGGGGTATATCTTACCTTTGCTCTCTTCGAGCTGCCTCTTGGTAAGGACGAGGTCGTCCTCGGACCGCTTCAGGTCCTATTTTAGCGCACAGACCTCCGCAGTACATGCGGCAGCGGCCAGCAGTGAAGCCTGCATATAAACATAGACATACTCTAATTAGACTCTTGAGTTATCATTTGATACTCTATTCGACTTTTCTTCGCGAACACCGAACAAAGCATCAGGGGCTACTATCTATGCGGTAATATTTTTATATTTTGAATGCTTACCTCAAAGCCTGTTAGGAGGCTGGCGCAAGCTTCGGTCAGTCCGTTTTTGGCGGACTGAACCTTCTTGACCACAGAACTCATGATAGTGCGGTGCTCTTCATCGATGGAAGCGTTGTGAAGCACTTCCAGCAAATTGTCCGGTGCTTCTGGTTGGACAGAGGACACCGGCACGGATGGTTGGCCCCCCTTAATGGGGGACCGCCTGCCGGAGTCCGGAACCATCGAAAGTTCTGGTGTAGTGTCCGGATGGGGCCCGAACTCGAAGCCCGTAGGAGCCTCGCTCCTTTGGTACCCAGGGTCCGGTAGGTCACCGTGAGGTGCCCCCAGGATCACCTCCCCTTGGTTCGGTGCCTTTTGAGACAACACCTCGGCGTTGTCCGTAGGGCGAGGGGTGGAAGCTGTCGGAGGAGAACCATTGTACATATCCGACGAGCCCAAAGAGCCGCTCGACGAGGGTACGTCTAGATGAGCTCGGGCCGGACTGCATAATCATGTTCGGCATGAGCAAAGGCAGTACAATAAAACATACCATGAATTACTATGGTGTTCGGACACTTACGACTTCGCCAGGGGCTTGTCCCTGGGTAGCCACTCGTCGCCACTGTCGGCGGCCGTCGTGGCACAATCCGGAGGGAGGGTCTTTCCCTTCTTGGACCCTTCGGCCTCCCCGGATGGTTCGGGCTTCCTTTTCTTGTCTCCCTCGGCTGGGGGGAGAACTTTTCTCCTCCTCCTTGTTTCCATGGGAGGAGTGCGCATCAGACTCATCGGACGATGAGTCTGATGGAACCTTGCGCCAGAGACCCTTTGGGGTCCCCGCGGCCTTCTTTTCCGGCACCTCGTAAGGTGCTGGAGTCAGCATCTTCGTTAGAAGAGCGTTTGCAGGATCTTCGGGCAGGGGGGCTGGGCAATCAAGCTTCTTCGTTGTCTTTATCCAGTCCTGTTAATGACATGAAAGCTTAGATCCAGCACATAACTAAACCAGGGCAAATAAATACCCTGAGAGACATAAAAGCCTACCGGATGGGCGCGGTGCTTTGCGCTGAGTCCGCGGTCCTTGGTGAGGGAGGGAGGCATCTCGGCGCCCTTGAAAAGCACCCTCCAGACATCCTCGTGCGTTGTGTCGTAGAGCTCTCGCAGCGTCTGGTGCTGGGCCGAGTCGAACTCCCACAAAATAAATGCCCGTCGTTGGCACGGAAGGATCTGGCGGAAGAGCATAACCTGGACCATGTTGACGAGCTTGATTTTCTTGTTCGTCATGTTCTGGATGCAGGTCTCGAGTCTGGTCAGCTCTACCGAAGAACCCCAGGACAGGCCCTTCTTTCTCCAGGAGGTGACCCTCATGGGGATTCCGGATCGAAATTTGGGGGCCGCCACCTAGTTGGAGTCGCGCGGCTCAGTGTTGTAGAACCACCCCGATTGCCACCCCTTTATGGTATCCATCTAGGTACCCTCGAGCCAGGTAACATTAGGCATCTTTCCCACCATGGAGCCTCCGCACTCTGCTTGCTGGCCACCCACCACCTTCGGTTTGACATTGAAGGTTTTCAGCCATAGGCCAAAGTGGGGCCTGATGCGGAGGAAGGCCTCACACACGACGATAAACACCGAGATGTTGCGGATGAAGTTGGGGGCTAGATCATGAAAATCCAGCCCGTAGTACAACATGAGCCCGTGGGCAAACGGGTGGAGAGGAAATCCCAGTCCGCGGACGAAATGGGTAAGAAAAACTACCTTCTCATGGGGTTCGGGCGTTGGGATGATCTGCCCCAAATTCGGCAACCAGTGCGTGATATTCCCAGCTAGGTATCCGGCTTCCCGTAACTTTTTGATGTTCTCCTCCGTGACAGAGGAGACCATTGTAACACCCTCGATGCGACTATATCTCCCATGTGTCGAGGCACGACTTAGAGGCATAATCGCATTGAAGGCATATGTCGCAAGTTAGGCAATCTTCACAACATCCCATGTAATATAAATCATAAAGGGGAGAAACATAGTTGGCTTACACTCGCCACATCAATCAAGTACGTAAATAACATTACATCAACCAAACACTCATGGCCCGACTACGGCGCCAAAATAAAAGATAACCCAACATGCGACACGGTCCTGATCACCCCCCAACTAGGCACCACTACTGATCATCAGGAAAAGAAACATAGTAACGTTGAGAGTCCTCGTCAAACTCCCACTTGAGCTCAACTGCGTCTCCTGGAGCGGAATCATCAGGCCCTGCATCTG
Organism: Triticum aestivum; assembly: GCF_018294505.1. Classification (NCBI taxonomy): domain Eukaryota; kingdom Viridiplantae; phylum Streptophyta; class Magnoliopsida; order Poales; family Poaceae; genus Triticum; species Triticum aestivum. The sequence continues at coordinate 252,550,312 of NC_057809.1, read as the reverse complement.
GTGTAATAGTAATCCGTGAGCCACAGGGACTCAGCAATCTCGCACCCTCGCGATCAAGACTATTTAAGCTTATAGGTAAGGCAAGGTAAATATATGTGGAGCTGCAGCAAGCGACTAGCAAAATATGGTGGTTAACTTATTCGCAAAAGAGAGCGAGAAGAGGAGGCAAAGCGCGGGCGAGAAACTAGAGAGCAACCTACACAAACATTACTCCAACACCGTGTCCACTTCCCGGACTCCGCCGAGAAGAGGCCATCACGGTAACACACTCAGTTGATTCATTTTAGTTAAGTTAAGGTTCAAGTTATCTACAACCGGACATTAACAAATTCCCATCTGCCCATAACCGCGGGCACGGCTTTCGAAAGTTCACATCCATGTAGGGGAGTCCCAACTTAGCCCATGACAAGCTCTCACGGTCAACGAAGGAATAGACCTCCGCCCAAGACGTTCCGATCAGACTCGGTATCTCAGTTCTTCAAGACACTTCGACAGGTTAAAACAAGACCAGCAACACCGCCCGAATGTGCCGACAAATCCTGATAGGAGCTACACATATCTCGTTCTCAGGGCACACTCAGATGAGCCAGACGTCTGGTGGGCTAGCCCATAGTTGCCCCTGGTAGCCCCGGACATCGCTCGGTGGGACCAACACTCAGAGGATCACTGGCCCAGGGGGGCTAAAATAAGATGACCCTCGGGCTCCGGAAACCCAAGGGAAAAAGACGTTAGGTGGCAAATGGTAAAACCAATGTTGGGCATTGCTGGAAAAGCTTTAATCAAGGCGAACTATCAAGGGATTCCCATTATAACCCAACCGCGTAAGGAACGCAAAATCTGGGAACATAACACCGATACGATGGAAACTAGGGCGGCAAGAGTGGAACAAAACACTGGGCGAGAGGCCGAGCCTTCCACCCATTACCAAGTATATAGATGCATTAAGATAACAAGATAATATAATGATATCCCAACAAGTAAACAAATGTTCCAACAAGGAACGGCCTCCAATCTTCACCTGCAACTAGCAACGCTATAAGAGGGGCTAAGCAAAGCGGTAACATAGCCAATCAACGATTTGCTAGGACATGGTGGGTTATAGGTTTGACATGGCAATTTGGGAGGCTTGAAAGCAAGTGGTAGGCATCGTAGCATTGGCATAGCAAAAGAGCGAGCAAACTAGCATAGCAAAGATAGTAGTGATTTCGAGGGTATGATCATCTTGCCTGCACAGTTGTCAGAGTTGATTGGATCCTCGAAAGAAAACTCAACGGGCTCCTCATTAGCGAAGTCATCTCCTGACTCTACCCAAACAAGATAAACAAGCAACAAGGACACAATCAACCACGTGCAAGTACCAAACAAGATGATGCGATGATGGTATGCTATGCGGGATGCGATGCGGGATGCATATGCGAGATATGACAAGGAATGCAAGAACCTGGCCTCAACTTGGAAAACCAAGTGTGCCACTGGAAATATGAGATGAAATTGCTTGAAAACGATATAAAGAACGCCGGAATCGGAGTTACGGTTTGGAAATGGCAAGCGATTCAAAAATGACACCGGTCTGCGATTTACAGCAAGTAGCCATCTAAATGCAAGGAGATGAACATGCTACAGCACCCAAACATGACAACAAAGTACATGGCAGGGATGCATTCATGATGCTTAACAAAAGTCTAGCACTGAGCTACGGCCAATTCATCCATTAACATGTTCAAACAAGCATGGCAAAAATGCATATGACAAACAGATCTCAGACTTAGTGAAATTAACACTTGTCTGGAATTTCAGATCAGGTAGCCCACTTCAGAGCAGCAAAACTACATGCTACAGGAACATGGCAAAGTAAAGCATGGCATGGAGCTACTCCAAGAGCTTAACAAAAGTCCCTTAGTGACCTTGAGCCAAAAGGGATCAGAAAATACAATTGCAAGCATGCGAACATAGCAAAAGCATAATCAGTTTTCAGACTTAGTGAAAACTGGCACATGCTAAAATATAACTCAAGTAGGCATGTTTACGAGCTCGATGCACTCACTACGGAGCAAGTAATGAAAAGCTAAGCATACATCTATCAAGAACACGCAAAATGCAAGCTAGACATGGCAAGAACAATACCATAGCATGCACGGATCAACTACGACATCATCGGCAAAATTGCAAACAAGTTGACAATCTGCCCAGATCCACAAAGTAGCAAAAGTAAAGCTCGATTGACTCAAGCTAGGGTGCTCCATAATTTCAAACAAAGACATGGATGGATAGAGCACTACAATATTAACAAAACACCCTTACTGATAATCCTCAAAAGAGGCACAGATCACTAGGAAACAACATGAACATATGGCATCATGAGTTAAATAGATCAAGGACTTAGTGGAATTGCTAAGTCCCTGAAATCAGAATTAACAAGTGCGCCACTTTGCAAGCTTGTGCTAGTCACCACACACATCACAAAAATACATGGGTTGCACCTCTGGAAAGATGACAAAACCCTTAACAAAATATATGTAGAGCATCAGGGCATATCATGCACACAATAATCATGGCAAAAATGACAAAAAGCTAAATGGAGCAGCAGATCTGACAATTATCTCAAGTAGCCTCCTTCTAATAGCATTTCGGGCATCAAGATGAACTCAAATGAAAATGATGCAATGGAGTGAAATGATGTACTCTCTGAGATGAACATTTTGATATGCTATATGCATGAATCAGAGCTACGGATGCAAAGTTACGAGGCTATGAACATGGGCATATGGATTAGGGTTTCGAGAGAAAAAGTCAACCCGAGGAGATATTTCCAGATCTGGATCGGGGCACGCAATCCGAGGTTGGCCGGATTCTTCGTCGGAGAGGAAGCCGAGGTGGCCGGAGAAGGGACTTAGCATGGAGGAGACCACCCGCCGGCGAGGTGGCCAGAGCCGCAGCGACGGACGGCGGCGGCGGCGGTTGCGGCGAGGAGGTCCGGTCGAGGTGGCGGTGGCCGGCGATGGGGCGCGGCGTCGCCGGGGCGGCGGAGCCATGGCGGCCGGCGACGAGGCGAGGTGGCGTCACGGGCGAGGAGGAGGCGAAGGCGCCCGATGGCGGAGGGAGTGGGCCACGGGGGCCGAGATTGGGCCCGACGGGCTTCGGTGATGTGGGGCGCGCCGGCGCCACATGGCGGAGCGCGGTAGGTCAGGCGGCGGCCGGTGGACGCTGTCCGGTCCGCTCCGGACACGTCCATTGGCGCCAGAGGTTGGATATAGGGTTTGCCCGAAAATTTCGGGGAGTGGTCTTTAAATAGAGGTGGAGGGAGCTAGGAGAGTCCAAATGAGGTGCGGTTTTCGGCCACGCGATCGTGATCGAACGATCTAGATGATGGAGAAGGCTTAGGTGGGTTTTGGGCCAAAATGGAGGGGTGTTGGGCTGCAACACACATGAGGCCTTTTCGGTCCCTCGGTTAACCGTTGGAGTATCAAATGAAGTCCAAATGACACGAAACTTGACAGGCGGTCTCCCGGGTATAAACCAAGGCCGCTTGGCAAGTCTCGGTCCAATCCAGAAATGTTTAATCCCCACACACGAAAGAAAGGTAGAAATGACCATCGGAGGAGAACGAAGCGCCGGAATGCAAAACGGACAACGGGGAAAATGCTCGAATGCATGAGATGAACATGTATGCAAATGCAATGCACATGATGACATGATATGAGATGCATGACAACGACAACAACACACGGAGACAAAAACCCGAACCCGAGCAAATAAAATAACTTAACGCCGGAAACGGCAAGAGTTGGAGTACAAATTGGGAAAGTTACATCCGGGGTGTTACAACACTCCACCACTACGAAAGGATCTCGTCCCGAGATCTAGGACTGAAAGAACGCCGGGTACTCAGAACGGAGGTGATCCTCGCGTTCCCAGGTAGCTTCACAGTCGGAATGGTGTGACCACTTGACTTTGAGAAATTTGATTGACTTGTTGCGAGTCTTGCGTTCAGTCTCTTCAAGAATAGCAACTGGGTGCTCACGATAAGAGAGATCTTCTTGGAGCTCAATGTCCTCGAAGTTGACGGTGCGGTCAGGAGTCTTGAAGCACTTTCGAGCTGAGAGACATGGAACACGTCATGAACATTTGCAAAGTTTGAAGGAAGCTCGAGTTGATAGGCGAGGTCGCCTCTCTTGCTGACAATCTTGAAAGGTCCCACGTATCTAGGGGCAAGCTTCCCTTTGATACCGAAGCGACGAGTACCTTTCATAGGAGAGACGCGGAGGTAAACATGATCTCCGATCTCGAAAGCCAAATCACGGTGCTTACTATCATAGTAGCTCTTCTGGCGGGATTGGGCTGCTTTGAGGTTATCTCGAATGACTTTGCACATTTCTTCTGCCTCTGTGATTAAGTCATTACCCAAAAGCTGACGTTCACCGGTTTCAGACCAGTTGAGAGGGGTACGGCACTTCCTGCCATACAGAATTTCAAATGGGGCCTTGCCCGAACTTGCTTGAAAACTGTTGTTGTAGGAGAATTCAGCATAAGGAAGACAATCCTCCCACTTCATGCCGAAGGAGATCACACAAGCCCTGAGCATATCTTCAAGAATCTGGTTGACACGCTCGACTTGACCGCTAGTTTGAGGATGGAAAGCTGTGCTGAAGCGGATGTTGGTGCCCATGGCCTTCTGAAAAGAATCCCAAAACTTGGAGGTAAAGATGCTGCCACGGTCTGAAGAGATCACTTGTGGAATACCGTGCAGAGAGACAATCGAGAGGTATAGAGTTCCGCCAATTGAGCTGCAGTGATCGACTCTTTGATAGGCAGAAAGTGAGCCACTTTGGTGAGTTTGTCGATGACAACGAATATAGCATCATTGCCACGCTTGGACTTTGGAAACCCAGTCACGAAGTCCATTTCAATGTGGTCAAACTTCCATTCTGGAATGGCAAGAGGTTGGAGGAGACCAGCTGGCCTTTGGTGTTCTGCCTTCACTCTTCTGCAGACATCACACTCATTCACGAATTGAGCAATCTCGCGCTTCATTCGAGTCCACCAATAAGCCTGCTTGAGGTCCTGATACATCTTCGTGCTCCCAGGGTGGATGGAGAGGAGAGAATTGTGAGCCTCGTTCATGATCACTTTACGGAGGTCACCTTTGGGTACAACAATACGATCCTCGAAGAAGAGAGTGTCCTTGTCATCAAGGCGGTAGCACTTGTACTTGGGTTGACTCTTGGCAATCCCAATCTTCACCTTTTTCACCATAGCATCAAGAAGCTGGGCTTGGCGAATCTGGTCTTCCAAGGTAGGAGAGACTTGAAGGTTGGCGAGGAAACCTTGAGGAACAACTTGCAGATTAAGTTTGCGGAAAGCTTCACAAAGCTCGGGTTGATAAGGCTTGAGAATCAGACTGTTGCAATAAGCTTTCTGCTCAATGCGTCAGCAATCACATTGGCCTTGCCTGGAGTATACTCGATACTCGGATTATACTCTTGAATCATTTCGACCCATCGAGTTTGCCTGAGGTTGAGATTAGGCTGAGTGAAGATGTACTTGAGACTCTTGTGATCAGTGAAAATGTCCACTTTTCTTCCCAATAGAAGATGTCTCCAAGTCAAAAGAGCATGCACAACTGCCGCCAACTCGAGATCATGAGTGGGGTAGTTCTTCTCATTAGGCTTCAACTGGCGAGAGGTATAAGCAACAACTTTCTTCTCTTGCATCAATACTGCGCCAAGACCTTGGAGAGAGGCATCACAAAAGACCTCGTACGGCTTGGATTCATCAGGCGGAGTCAGAACTGGAGCAGTGATCAATTTCTCTTTCAAAGTGTTGAAAGCAATGTCACACTCCGGAGACCAAACGTACTTGACGTGCTTCTGGAGAAGATTTGAGAGAGGCTTCGCGATCTTAGAAAAGTTTTCAACGAATCTTCGGCAATAGCTTGCGAGACCGAGGAAGCTACGGAGTTGCTTCACGTTCTGAGGAGGTTCCCAATTCACAATTGCAGACACCTTCTCAGGATTCACGGCAATGCCCTTGGCAGAGATGATATGACCAAGATAAAGAACCTCATCGAGCCAAAATTCACACTTGGAGAACTTGGCGTAGAACTGATGTTCCCTGAGCTTATCAAGAACCAAACGCAAGTGCTTGGCATGATCTTCCTTGTTCTTCGAGAAAACCAGAATGTCGTCGAGATAGACCAAAACGAAGTCATTGGTGTAGGCGTTGAAGATGAAGTTCATCATGCGAGAGAACGTCGGAGGAGCGTTGACGAGGCCAAAAGACATGACAGTGTATTCATATGAACCATAGCTTGTCCTGAAAGCCGTCTTGGGAATATCTTGCTCACGGAATTCGAATCTGATGATAACCCATACGGAGATCAAGCTTGGAGAATACTTGGGCACCTTTGAGTTGTTCGAACAGCTCGTTGATGTTGGGAAGTGGGTATTTGTTCTTGATGGTCTTCTTGTTCAATGGACGGTAATCAACACAAAGTCGGTCCGTTCCATCCTTCTTCTTCACAAAAAGAACACCACAACCCCACGGAGAAGAACTAGGCCGGATGAGACCCATTTTCTCTTGAATATCGAGTTGCTTCTTCAGCTCCTTCAACTCTTCAGGTCCGAGCTTGTAAGGACGCTTGCACACAGGTTCCGTGCCAGGCTCAAGATCAATAACGAATTCAACTGGCCGGTGCGGAGGCATTCCTGGAAGCTCTTCTGGAAAGACGTCTTGATATTCGCAAACGACTGGAATTTGCGAGATGCATCGAGTTCACCCTTCTCATTGAGAGAAAACAGACGGATGGTATCATCACGAGCGGCAAAGACAATTACATCCTCAGACGAATGAGTTAATTGAATCTGCCTTGCTGCACAATCAAGATGTGCCTTGTGCTTAGAAAGCCAATCCATTCCGAGAATAAGATCAATATCCGAGTCACCAAGAACCACCGGAGAAGATAGAAACTTGTAATCGCCCAACGTGATAGTAACATCTGGGGCAATAGCGCTTGCATTCATGAATTTACCCGGAGAAACAACAGATAACTGTCTAGGCAAATCTTGCAAAGGCAACTCATGCTTAGAAACAAATGGTCTCGAGATGAAACAATGCGATGCATCCGTGTCAAAAAGAACTTTTGCAGGAACATCGTTAACAGGAAGGTTACCCATGATGACATCTGACGAATCCTCTGCCTGAGCTGCATTCACCATATTGACCTTGGCATGCTTGGGGTTATGCTTGACCACAACTGTACTTGCCGATCTCACAGGAGGAGGAGGAGGAAGACGCCTCTGGTTGAAACACTTGTTGGCATAGTGACCCTTCTGTTGGCACTTGTTGCATGTGACCTCTGAAAGCGGACGGTGATACAGAGCACTCGATCTTGGAGCTTGAGACGAAGTCTTGTTCTGAAAGCCAGGGTTGGGTGGGTGGGAAGAACCACTGCCACCTTTTCTCTTCTGCTGATACAGCTGACGGAACGGAGGAGGAGGAAGCCAATACTTCTACTGCTTGGCCACTTGAGTAGAGGAAGAAGGAGTAACATCTCAAACTCGCTTCTTGGAAGCATCACACCTCAACTGAGCAGCCTCATGCTTCAATGCCATGTTGTAGAACTCATCGTATCTCAAGGGCTCGAAGAGGACAAGAGCTAGCTGAATTTCTTCTCTGAGACCACCCCTGAACTGGTATATCATGTTCTTCTCATCAGGTACGTCCTGCTTGGCAAAGCAGGCGATCTTCTAGAACAACTTGTTGTAGTCATAGACAGACAAAGAGCCTTGCTTCAGGTTGCGGAATTCCTCACGCTTGCTTTCAACCACGCTTTGAGGGATATGATGAGCTCGGAAATCTCGATGGAAATCATCCCAAGTGATAACACGTCCACCTCTGGAATCCTTGTACTGCTGGAACCATTCTGCAGCTTGATCTTTGAGTTGGAAGGAAGCAAACTTGACAAAGTGCTCAGGCCTGACGTTACTGCACTCGAAATGCTTGCACAGATCCACAAGCCAATCGTCAGCATCGGTTGCCTCAACACAATTGCTGAAAGTCTTTGGCCCGTTAGCAAGGAACTAGTTGAGTGTAGTAAAGTGATTCTGATTGTTGCCTTGGTTCCCTAGGTTGCCTTGATTGCGCTCTTGAAGAATTTGCATGATCAACTGTGTGTTTGCATTGGTTGCGGCCATCACAGCTTGCCATGCCTCCGGAGGAGGTGGAGGTGGTGGTGGATCAGGATTCGGAGTCATGCGCGTCGGAGGAGCCATCCTGAAGAGGTTGACATCCATTAGCACATTGATAGACAAATATTGAAGCTGAATCCAACGGAATGAAAATTGCAACATATAGTCTTCACATCCGAACAAAATGAATGAATGCATTCCTCTTGAAATGGTCACATATCCATAAATTGAGAAGCCACGTAGAATTAAGGTAGAGAAATAAATCAACAAGGTACGGATCAAGAATGAATAATCGGTAAGAAATCCCAATCTCAAACCAAATATCCGTGGAAGAAGAACTAGAGCTACTAGAATTCCCGCCTATGAAACTCTCGAACCTTTCCGGTTATGCAATCAGGTGTTGGGGATACAGGGGAAGCATAATATCTCACCCAAACTAGCAAATCCTACATCCAGCTGTATCCATCCTTCAACACATAACCAAGAAAAACTTCGGAAACCATCTACCTCAACCTTCGAAAAGCATCTGTTATACAAGTTACGGCGATACTCCCGAACTCCCGCCCCAGTACTGGGTGGCGTCGAGGTTATCTCACCAACGAACTGCATAAAAGAGATTTTCGATTTCGGCGTACTAAACTCAGGTATTCCAGAACTGCAACGATAAAATTATGATGACAACACCTCAGAGCTCAACTCCCCGGGACACTTCCACAAAACCCCTGACAGGAGGCACCAAGACAATGTTCTCATCATAAAACCATCGGAACGATTCCAAGATACCCGCGTGATCCTAAATTTTTTTTTGTGAAATTTGAGAAGAGAAGAGTCAAAACTCTGCGTCAGGATGCCTTACCAGAGCGAGGAGACTGGGAAGTAAAAAAGAATTCCTAAACTCTCCGATATATAATTCCTAAAAGACTCAAAACATTTTTCTAGACACAACTCGGCCGCTAAAAACGATCAAGCAATGGGGCTCCTAAGGTCGGGGATGGCTCTGATTACCAACTTGTAACACCCTCGATGCGACTATATCTCCCACGTGTCGAGGCACGACTTAGAGGCATAATCGCATTGAAGGCATATGTCACAAGTTAGGCAATCTTCACTACATCCCATGTAATATAAATCATAAAGGGGAGATAACAAAGTTGGCTTACACTCGCCACGTCAATCAAGTACATAAATAACATTACATCAACCAAACACTCATGGCCCGACTACGGCGCCAAAATAAAAGATAACCCAACATGCAACACGGTCCCGATCACCCCCCAACTAGGCACCACTACTGATCATCAGGAAAGGAAACATAGTAACGTTGACAGTCCTCGTCGAACTCCCACTTGAGCTCAAGCGCGTCTCCTGGAGCGGAATCATCAGGCCCTGCATCTGGTGTAATAGTAATCTGTGAGCCACAGGGACTCAATAATCTCGCACCCTCGTGATCAAGACTATTTAAGCTTATAGGTAAGGCAAGGTAAATATATGTGGAGCTGCAGCAAGCGACTAGCAAAATATGGTGGCTAACTTATTCGCAAAAGAGAGCGAGAAGAGGAGGCAAAGCGCGGGCGAGAAACTAGAGAGCAACCTGCGCAAACATTACTCCAACACCGTGTCCACTTCCCGGACTCCGCCGAGAAGAGGCCATCACGATAACACACTCAGTTGATTCATTTTAGTTAAGTTAAGGTTCAAGTTATCTACAACCGAACATTAACAAATTCCCAGCAACACCGCCCGAATGTGCCGACAAATCCCGATAGGAGCTGCACATATCTCGTTCTCAGAGCACACTCAGATGAGCCAGACGTCGGGTAGGCCAGCCCAGAGTTGCCCCTGGTAGCCCCGGACATCGCTCGGTGGGACCAACACTCAGAGGAGCACTGGCCCGGGGGGCTAAAATAAGATGACCCTCGGGCTCCGGAAACCCAAGGGAAAAAGAGGCTAGGTAGCAAATGGTAAAACCAATGTTGGGCATTGCTGGAAAAGCTTTAATCAAGGCGAACTATCAAGGGGTTCCCATTATAACCCAACCATGTAAGGAACGCAAAATCCGGGAACATAACACCGATACGACGGAAACTAGGGCGACAAGAGTGGAACAAAACACTAGGCGAGAGGCCGAGCCTTCCACCCTTTACCAAGTATATAGATGCATTAAGATAACAAGATAATATAATGATATCCCAACAAGTAAACAAATGTTCCAACAAGTAACGGCCTCCAATCTTCACCTGCAACTAGCAACGCTATAAGAGGGGCTGAGCAAAGCGGTAACATAGCCAATCAACGGTTTGCTAGGACATGGTGGGTTAGAGGTTTGACATGGCAATTTGGGAGGCTTGAAATCAAGTGGTAGGCATTGTAGCATTGGCATAGCAAAAGAGCGAGCAAACTAGCATAGCAAAGATAGTAGTGATTTCGAGGGTATGATCATCTTGCCTGCACAGTTGTCAGAGTTGACTGGATCCTCGAAAGCAAACTCAACGGGCTCCTCGTTAGCGAACTCGTCTCCCGGCTCTACCCAAACAAGACAAACAAGCAACAAGGACACAATCGACCACGTGCAATTAGCAAACAAGATGATGCGATGATGGTATGCTATGCGGGATGCAATGCGGGATGCATATGCGAGATATGACAAGGAATGCAAGAACCTGGCCTCAACTTGGAAAACCAAGTGTGCCACTGGAAAGATGAGATTAAATCGCTTGAAAACGATATAAAGAACGCCGGAATCGGAGTTACGGTTTGGAAATGGCAAGCGATTCAAAAATGACACCGGTCTGCGATTTACAGCAAGTAGCCATCTAAATGCACGGAGATGAACATGCTACAGCACCCAAACATGAAAACAAAGTACATGGCAGGGATGAATTCATGATGCTTAACAAAAGTCTAGCATTGAGCTAGGGCCAATTCATCCATTAACAGGTTCAAACAAGCATGGCAAAAATGCATATGACAAACAGATCTCAGACTTAGTGAAATTAACACATGTCTGGAATTTCAGATCAGGTAGCCCACTTCAGAGCAGCAAAACTACATGCTACAGGAACATGGCAAAGTAAAGCATGGCATGGAGCTACTCTAAGAGCTTAACAAAAGTCCCTTAGTGACCTTGAGCCAAAAGGGATCAGAAAATACAATTGCAAGCATAGGAACATAGCAAAAGCATAATCAGTTTTCAGACTTAGTGAAAACTGGCACATGCTGAAATATAACTCAAGTAGGCATGTTTACGAGCTCGATGCACTCACTACGGAGCAAGTCATGAAAAGCTAAGCATACATCTATCAAGAACACACAAAATGCAAGCTAGACATGGCAAGAATAATAGCATAGCATGCACGGATCAACTACAACATCATCGGCAAAATTGCAAACAAGTTGACAATCTGCCCAGATCCACAAAGTAGCAAAAGTAGAGCTCGATTGACTCAAGCTAGGCTACTCCATAATTTCAAACAAAGACATGGATGGATAGAGCACTACAATATTAACAAAACACCCTTAGTGATCATCCTCAAAAAAGGCACGAATCACTAGAAACAACATGAACATATGGCACCATGAGATAAACAGATCAAGGACTTAGTGGAATTGCTATGTCCCTGAAATCAGAATTAACAAGTGCACCACTTTGCAAGCTTGTGCTAGTCACCACACATATCACAAAAATACATGGGTTGCACCTCTGGAAAGATGACAAAACCCTTAACAAAACATATGTAGAGCATCAGGGCATATCATGCACACAATAATCATGGCAAAAATGACAAAAAGCTAAATGGAGCAGCAGATCTGACAATTATCTCAAGTAGCCTCCTTCTAACAGCATTTCGGGCATCAATATTAACTCAAATGAAAATGATGCAATGGAATGAAATGATGTACTCTCTGATATGCTATATGCATGAATCGGAGCTACGGATGCAAAGTTACGAGGCTATGAAGATGGGCATATGGATTAGGGTTTCGAGAGAAAAAGTCAACCCGAGGAGATATTTCCAGATCTGGATCGGGGCACGCAATCCGAGGTTGGCTGGATTCTTCGCCGGAGAGGAAGCCGAGGTGGCCGAAGAAGGGACTTGGTGTGGAGGAGACCACCCGCCGGCGAGGTGGCCGGAGCCGCAGCGACAGACGGCAACGGCGGCGGCGGTTGGAGGCGGCGGCGGCGGTTGCGGCGAGGAGGTCCGGTCGAGGTGGCAGTGGACGGCGATGGGGCGTGGCGTCGCTGGGGCGGCGGAGCCGCGGCGGCCGGCGATGAGGCGAGGTGGCATCACGGGCGAGGAGGAGGCGAAGGCGCCCGACCGCGGAGGGAGTGGGCCGCGGGGGCCGAGATTGGGCCCGGCGGGCTTCGGTGATGTGGGGCGCGCCGGAGCCACATGGTGGAGCGCGATAGGTCGGGCGGCGGCGGGCGGACGCTGTCCGGTCCGCTCCGGACACGTCCGGTGGCGCCAGAGGTTGGATCTAGGGTTTGCCCGAAAATTTCGGGGAGTGGTCTTTAAATAGAGGTGGAGGGAGCTAGGAGAGTCCAAATGAGGTGCGGTTTTCGGCCACGTGATCGTGATCGAACGATCTAGATGATGGAGAAGGCTTAGGTGGGTTTTGGGCGAAAATGGAGGGGTGTTGGGCTGCAACACACACGAGGCCTTTTCGGTCCCTCGATTAACCGTTGGAGTATCAAACGAAGACCAAATGACACGAAACTTGACAGGCGGTCTACCGGTAGTAAACCAAGGCCGCTTGGCAAGTCTCGGTCCAATCCGGAAATGTTTAATCCCCACACACGAAAGAAAGGTAGAAATGACCATCGGAGGAGAACGAAGCGCCGGAATGCAAAATGGACAACGGGGAAAATGCTCGAATGCATGAGAGGAACACGTATGCAAATGCAATGCACATGATGACATGATATGAGATGCATGACAACGACAACAACACACGGAGACAAAGAAACTGAACCCAAGAAAATAAAATAACTTAACGCCGAAACGGCAAGAGTTGGAGTACAAATTGGGAAAGTTACATCTGGGGTGTTACAACCATCCACTTGCCTCCTGCTCCGGACATGATTGGAGTGGTTCGAGAAGAAGAATGCGAGCTTGCGCGCTAGAGCTCGGGTGTGCGGGAATGGGTAAGCGAGAAGGAAGAAGGCATGGGTGAAAAAAGTAAATCTTTGTCCCTTTATAAGGGCGGAGGAGGCGATGAGTCTCCCCACTTGCCTGGCAAAACCGCTTATTCCCCAAGCGCCGTAATTGATGGCACGGTTGGGTTACCCATGTCCATATTGATGAGAATCCCGTGATAAGGGGAACAAGATCTCTGCTTTGACAAGACATGTCAGGAAAACCGCCTCGCGATAAGTGCGGAGCTGGTTAAGAAAAGCGGTTTGAATAATAATCGGGCCATGGCGTGATGTCATGCTGTCAAAACGTGTCAGCAGATTAGATTTCTGGAAATATTATTCTCTCTACGGTGGTATGTGGAACTTATTTTGCAGGGTCGGACATTATCCTTGTATTCAAACTCTTCCGTGGTGTATTCATAGGAGGAAGCCGCCTTGCAATGCCGAAGACAACACCGCGTGCCGGACTCATTGTCATTGAAGCCTGGTTCAGGGGCTACTGAGGGAGTCCTGGATTAGGGGGTCTCCGGACAGCCAGACTCATGGTTGTCAGAATTGCGATTCTGTTATACGATTCTACGACTTTAGTTCATAGAATCTGCGTTTCTACGATCCTGATAGTGAAGATTCAATGATTTGCGATCCTACCATCAGTGCTCCGATCCGATTCAAAATCGTGATTCTGACAACCTTGGCCGGACTGTTGGACTATGAAGATACAAGATTGAAGACTTCGTCCCGTGTCCGGACGGGACTCTACTTGGCGTGGAAGGCAAGCTAGGCAATACAGATATGTATATCTCCTCCTTTGTAACCGACCTTGTGTAACCCTAGCCCCTCTAGTGTCTATATAAACCGGAGGGTTTTAGTCCATAGGACAACATACAATCATACCATAGGCTAGCTTCTAGGGTTTAGCCTCTCTGATCTCGTGGTAGATCAACTCTTGTAATACTCATATCATCAAGAACAATCAAGCAGGATGTAGGGTATTACCTCCATCAAGAGGGCCCAAACGTGGGTAAACATCGTGTCCCCTGCCTCCTGTTACCATCCGCCTTAGACGCACAGTTCAGGACCCCCTACCCGAGATCCGCCGGTTTTGACACCGACAAACTTCGATCCAGCAGAGCTTCACGGGAGAGTTCCATCAGCACGACAGCGTGTTGATGGTGATGATCTTGCTATCGACATAGGGCTTCTCCTAACCACCGCTACGATATGATCGAGGTGGATTATGGTGGAGGGGGGCACCGCACACGGCTAAGGGATCAATGATCAACTTGTGTGTCTAGAGGTGTCCCCTGCCCCGTATATAAAGGAGCAAGGGGGAGGCCGGCCGGCCCTCTATGGAGCGCTAGGAGGAGGAGTCCTCCTCCTAGTAAGAGTAGGAGTCCTCCTCCTAGTAAGAGTAGGACTCCCCTCTTTCCTTCTCCTACTAGGAGGGGGAAAGGCAAGGGGAGAGGGAGAAGGAAAGGGGGGCGCTGCCCCCCTCTCCTAGTACAATTCGGACCAGAGGGGGAGGGGCGCACGACCTGTCCTAGGCCAGCCCTCTCTCTCCACTAAGTCCCATAAGGCCCATTATTTCTCCTGGGGGGTTGTCGGTGTCAAAACCGATGGATCTCGGGTAGGGGTCCCGAACTACGCGTCTAGGGGTGATGGTAACAGGAGGCGGGGGACAAAATGTTTATCCATGATCGGGCCCTCTCGATGGAGGTAATACCCTACTTCCTGCTTGATTGATCTTGATGATATGAGTATTACAAGAGTTGATCTACCACGAGATCATAGAGGCTAAACCCTAGAAGCTAGCCTATGGCTATGATTGTTGTTGTCCTACGGACTAAACCCTTCGGTTTATATAGACACCAGAGGGGGCTAGGGTTACACAGAGTCGGTTACAAGGGAGGAGATCTACATATCCAAATTGCCAAGCTTGCCTTCCACGCAAAGGAGAGTCCCACCCGGACACGGGACAAAGTCTCCAATCTTGTATCTTCATAGTCCAACAATCCGGCCAAAGTATATAGTCCGGTTGTCTGAGGACCCCCTAATCCAGGTGAGGGAGTCCTGGATTAGGGGGTCTTCGACAGCCGAACTATATCCTTTGGCCGGACTGTTGGACTATGAAGGTACAAGATTGAAGACTTCGTCCTGTGTCCGGATGGGACTCTCCTTGGCGTGGAAGGCAAGCTAGGCAATACGGATATGTAGATCTCCTCTCTTGTAACCGACCTTGTGTAACCCTAGCCACCTCCGGTGTCTATATAGACCAGAAGGTTTAGTCTGTAGGACAACGGACAATCATACCATAGGCTAGCTTCTAGGGTTTAGCCTCTACGATCTCGTGGTAGATCAACTCTTCTAATACTCATATCATCAAGATCAATCAAGAGGGCCCAAACCTGGGTAAACATCGTGTCCCCTGCCTCCTGTTACCATCCACCTTAGACGCATAGTTTGGGACCCCCTACCCGAGATCCGCCGGTTTTGACACCGAAATTGGTGCTTTCATTGACGCTCCACTGTGTCATCATCATAAGGAGGGATGGCTCCTCTCGTTGTCAAGGACAACATCACCTCTGGGCGAGCCCTGGCTGTAGGCCAAACTCTCCGACTAGGCGGCTTCGTCATGACCGCCCGCTCGGCCGTTGTGCCGATGATGACTTCTCGGGTTATCGAAAATAGCCTCCACATCGGCTCGAAATTCGCCGAGCAGATGGATCCATGGAGCTCTCCTATTTGAACGAGCTCTTGGATCGCATCACCGCTTTGGGAGTCGCTACGGACTACGATCGGATCGGGCTTAAACCCGACCAAAGGGAGATTAACTCTCCGCCGGAACCCATCAGATAGCGGTGGTGGAGGAGCAATGTGGCGATTCTCCCTCTATCCTGAGGACGAACTATGTCCGGATTCCCGAGCTCTTCGAGCCGGATACCCGCTCACGGGAGGACACCACCCTAACCCTGAACCTAGAATCGGGCTGCATACTGAACCTATGGGGCAACATCCCGGAGCCCGAACTTCCAAGATCGGAAACTCCCCTACCCCAGGGTCTGAGATTGGGTCATGGTACGGACTTAAATCCACCCACCCACCCAGATACAAACGATCTTTCCCACATTAGGCAAGCGCCCCAAGAGACAGTACACCACTATTGGGCCAGATTCCTCCTTGTAATGAACAAGGTCAAGGACTGTCGCAAGGAAGACACAATTTCGTTCTTTTGCAACAATTGCACGGATAAGGGAATCCTCAACGCCATAAGTCACCGTGACATAGCAAACTTCGCTGACTTGGCAGCCATAGTACGGAAATACTGTGCGATGGAAAGTGCCTGGAAAACCCAAACAAAATTTTGGGATAATCCGGCTCTGACACAACCCCCAGTCCGAACTAAAAGGGTGCACTCTCATAAGTCGCCCGACTCAATTACAAAGAAGCAAAAGCCCACTACAGGGCGTGGAACCATATTGGAAGGATGGCTTAACGGGCCCTGCAAAATTCATAGTACAGCGGATACCATACCAACACATAGCCATAGAGCATGTTGGGTACTCCGGCAGGTGGCCAAGAGCGGTGAGGATCTCCTCATCCAAAAAACCCCAGAGCACCTTCCCGTGGATAACAATACAGTATTGACAGTCTTCGAGACCTTTGCCTCAAATAATAGGCATAAGCGAGCACTCCGCAGCCTTGCCGAAGTCTGCCATGTGGCAACAATAAATCCATGGAGCGACACGGCTATCACCTTCAATGCCAGTGACGAACCTAAATTCCGAACAACCCAAACACCAGCCGCTTTGGTCCTCGGTCCAATTGTGGATGGCTTTCAGCTCAATAAAGTGCTCATGGACGGCGGCAGCGGACTAAACCTCATTTATGAGGACACTCGTCAAAAAATGGAAATAGACAACAACCGTATTAAGCAAAGCAGCACGACCTTCCGAGGAATTATCCCTAGTTGGGAGGCACATTGCGCTGGGAAAATCACACTAGATGTGGTATTCGGCACTCCGGAGAATTACAGGTCCGAAGAAGTCACATTCCAAGTGGCCCAGTTCAGTAGCAGATACCACGCCCTTCTAGGGCGGGAGGCATTCACGATTTTTCAAGCCATACCCCATTATGGGTACATGAAGCTAAAAATGCCCGGACCCAATGGAATCATCACTCTAGCTAGTGATCCAGACATAGCACTCCGCGCCGAGAACAAAACAGCCGCACTGGCCCTCGAGGCATTATCCGAAGCCCTTGTGGCGGAGGAGTTAACCACGCTGCGCTCCATAGTGGACAGGGACGACGTGATACTAGACAAAAGATCCAAGTCGACCTCCTTTAAACCAGTGGATGAAATAGTCAAATTCCAAGTCCATCCAACGGACCCCACAAAAATAGCATCCATCGGGGCACAGTTAAACCCTGCTGTAGACGCTGCACTACGGGAGTTCCTGCGCGAGAATTGGGACATATTCACCTGGCATCCTTCAGACATGGCAGGAATCCCACGCAGGCTGGCCGAGCATAGCCTTAACATTCTAAAACGATTCAAGTCGGTCAAGTAGACTCTTCGGCTTTTCTCCTAACCTAAGCGACTAGCCATGGGAGAGGAGCTAGCCAAAAATACTAGAGGCCGGATTCATTAGAGAAATAAAGCATCCGGACTGGCTAGCAAACCTGATGATGGTGCCAAAGAAGGACAAATCATGGCGCCTATGTGTAGACTTCAAGGACCTTAATAAGGCATGCCCAAAGGATCCCTTCCCCCTCCCTCTCATCGATCAAATTATCGACGCTACCGCATGACACGACTCATTGTGCTTCCTCGACGCATACTCCGGTTACCACCAAATTAAGATGGTGGAGTCCGATCAAGCCGCAACGGCATTCATCACTCCGTACGGCCCCTTCTGTTCTAACACAGTGCCCTTCAGGCTCAAAAATGCCAGGGCAACATATCAGCGCATGATTCAAACATGTCTGGAAAAGCAGATTGGCAAAACAGTGGAGGCATACGTCGATGATGTGGTCGTTAAAACAAGACATGTCGACTCCTTAATAGATGACTTGAGGCTCACGTTTGACAATCTCCAAACATACGACATTAAGCTCAATCCGGAAAAATTCGTTTTCAGTGTACCCGCTGGAAAGCTCCTGGGCTTTATCGTCTCCAGCAGAGGAATTGAAGCAAATTCGGGTAAGATTCGGGCTCTATCGCAGTTGGCTATCCCAACTAACCTCAAGCAAATCCAGAAGTTAACTGGATGTGTGGCGGCCTTAAGCCGCTTCATCTCCCGATTAGGAGAAAAGGCACTCCCCCTTTATCGCCTTCTTTGGCGCACCAAATACTTTGAGTGGACGGACGCAGCCACGGCCGGATTGGAAGAAATAAAAGCCATCCTGGCCACCAACCCAATCTTGGCCACGCCAAATGTCGGCGAACCAATGCTATTATATATAGCGGCAACTCACCAAGTTGTAAGCGCAGTGCTCGTCGTCGAACGAGAGACAGACAAACATAAATTCCCACTTCAAAAGCCGGTATATTATGTATCTACTGTCCTCACTCCATGCAAATCATGGTACCCACATTAAAAGATAGCATACGCATTATTCATGACATCCCGGAAATTACGACACTACTTTCAAGAGTGTTCAATTACGGTGGCCTCCGAAGTACCACTGAACGGCATAATAAACAACCGCGATGCCACGGGCCGGATTGCCAAATGGTCTATCGAGCTCCTCCCGTTCGACATAACATATAAACCGTGGCGAGCCATCAAGTCGCAAGTACTAACCGATTTAATAGCCGAATGGACAGAAGCCGGACTCCCTAAAGAGTACGGCACGTACTCCAATTGGATGCACTTCGACGGCTCTAAAATGCTGGCTGGTCTGGGGGCTGGCGTCGTCCTGACGTCCCCCACCGGAGATACAGTTCAATACATACTCCAAATACTATACACAGACTCCAATAACGTAGCCGAATATGAGGCCCTATTACACGGTCTCCGGATGGTAGTTTCCATGGGCATTCAACGCCTGGAGGTGCGTGGGCATTCAAACCTCGCAATATCCCAAATAAATGGAGATTTCGATGCCAAGGATCCGAAAACGGCGGCATATCGCAACACCGTCCTCAAAATGTCAGCTCGGTTTGAGGGGCTTGAATTCCACCATGTGGCTCGGGAAAATCATCAGGCGGTGGATATCCTCGCCCATATCGGCACTAAGCGCGAGCCTGTCCCACCTAACATCTTCCTGGAAAAACTGTTTAAGCCATCCGTGGTATGGGAAGGGGACACCGGCAATAATAGTCCGGATCCGGCCACAACACCAAATACCGAACACTCTGACACAATCAGAGGCTGTGCCATCGAAATAACACCTTCAGCCCACATAATAATGGCCATCATTGCCCCGTGGATAGAACCATTCCTAGCCTACCTAACCAGGCAGGAACTACCTGAGGACCAAAATGAGGCACGCTGCATAGTGCGGCGATCTAAATCCTACAAGGTCCACGAGGAGAGCTTTATAAGAAAAGCACTACCGGAGTCCTTCAAAGGTGCATCTCCGAAGAGGAAGGGTGGAAGCTTTTGGTAGAAATCCATGCCGGACTCGGCGGCCACCATGCCGCAGCCTGGGCCCTTGTAAGCAAGGCCTTCCGTACATGTATTTATTGGCCGACGGCCTGGGCAGATTCGCAGCATCTAGTCAAACATTGCGTCGGTTGCCAGCTTTTTTCAAACCGAAGCCATATGCCGCCTACCACTCTCCAAACAATCCCCATTACTTGGCCCTACGTGGTCTGGGGGCTTGATATGGCCGGACCCCTTAAAGGGGGAACCCATAAGAAAAATACTTACTTGTAATGGTGGATAAATTCACCAAATGGATAGAAGCCAAACCCGTCAAAACAGCTGAATCGGGACCGGTGATAGACTTCATATCTGGGGTTGTACACCGTAATGGCATCCCCCACAGCATCATCACTAACAACGGCATGAATTTTACAGTCGACAAGGTGAAACTTTGGTGCAGCAATATGGGCAACAAGCTCGATTATGCTTCTGTCTATCACCCACAAACAAACTGTCAAGTCGAGCGAGCAAATGGTCTTATCATGAGCGGCATTAAACCCAGACTAGTGCGGTCCTTAAAGGAATCAAACACGCACTGGGTAGAGGAGCTGACTCCGTACTATAGGGGCTGCGGACCACGCCGAATCGCACTACCGGATACACACCGTTCTTTATGGTGTACGGCACAGAGGCGGTTCTGCCTTGCGATATGATTCATGACTCACCTCGAGTGCGCATGTATGAAGAAAAAGAGGCCGAGCTCGATCGGCAGGACGGTTTGGACACCCTAGAGGAGGAGCGCGATGTGGCAAAGGCACGTTCCGCATTCTATCAGTAACAGGCTCGAAGGTATCAAAGTAGAGAAGTACGGGCCAAAACCTATAATGTTGGTGAACTAGTTCTACGCCTGCCAGAGAAGAAAAAGAACAAAATCAAGCCCAAATGGAAGGTCCATTCATTATCGACCAGGTTCTGATCGGTGCAGCATACCGTCTACGGGATGCATCGGATAATCGACTAGAGCCAAACCCATGGAACGCAGCCAGACTCCGAAGAATCTACGCCTAGCACCGGACTCTAGGTTCGTCTCCTTTCCTCCGTCAATTTTTTGCATATTTGTATTTTCTCTCATTCTCTCTTTTTATTTGTCATTAGGGCCCTAAAAGGCTAAACTTGTGTCTTGGTTACACAATCTTGCCGCGCTAACCGTGCTCATTATACATGGGGGCTTCTTACACAGAAGCTTAATCAAATTATTTTTCTGGGCTTTATGTCCCACACATGTGTTATTCTTCCGCATGTACCTTTTTCGCCATTATATGCATCGATATGACTTAAGTTTTGGCCAAGCTAGGTTGCTTGGCTCTTGTATTTATGCCCTACGTTCCCGTTAATTCGGCTAGGGCATAAGGGGAGCACCTCTGCGGTTGTTACTGTCGGGTCAGCCAGATGTGTACCTCAGACTGGGTGAAGCCGAAAGCTAGCGTTCTTAAGGGAATATTTGGTCGGTGAATAAAAGATAACTTTTATTTAATTTGAAACATGCCCCTAGATGTTTATAGCATGCGTCTCTTTTCGCAGTTCAGACATGCACATTAGGGCATGCATACCCAGGGATAGGAACCCTTAACGGAACTACTCTCCCTGGAAGATGTTTCTTACTACCCATGTAATATAACATAGCTAGTTGGGCACTTGTCTATTCAAGCACTTATGACCCCTACGCCTGGTTTCCATGCATACCCCGGTTTTTACATAACCGAGAGGGTATTCGGATACACTCTGAACTATCGGGTCTAGAGGTCGAAGCGAAAAGGTCCGCCATGACAAATGATTTACAATCCGGCTAGGACATTACATATGTCATTTGAAGTACACAGTCACTAAGACTGATTAAATTCTTCTTCTATACCATCCAACAGGCTGTCTAGCCTACAATCCTGTTGGGAATACTTTGCGTCTAATTCTACTTGGTCATATACTAAATTGACGGGCATCTCTTTCCCATCAGGCCCCACAGGTCCGACCTCGGCCATGTGGTTTGGGTCTGCTTTGGTATATCGTGTCTTCACCATAGCACAGGCTTCCCTTGCACCTTGTCGGCGGGCTAATATCTTCGATAATCGGAAACGCCACCGCGCTCCCTTGAGCTTCTCTATAAGCTCCCCCATGCCTGCTGGCGGGGACGCGGATGGCCACAAGGCTTGGGCAATACCCTGCATCACCTGCCGAACTTGCTCGTGAAGTTGTGAGAGCTCTGGTAGAAGATCACCCGAAGACCCGGGCATCTTTTCCGCGGGACGACTCATCAGCATACCTGCAAACATAACTCTATTAGCCGGCTTCTTTGCCGAACTCCTTTAAAAGTTCGTTCAAGCACTTACTAAAAATGCCGCACCGAAGCCGCTTATTCTCCTTACAGAGTCCGCAAACTGGGCCCGGACATCTTTCAGTTCCATGCCCAGCAGGATATTGGCGTCCTGGAGATTATTTTTCTCCTGCCTGACTCGCGTAAGCACGTGCTCGCCAGCATTTAGCTGTCGATCAGCACGTGCCGCATTAACCGCCACGGCCTCCGGATTCACTCCGGGGTCACCTGCAACAACTATTGTTAGATTTGCATACATGCCGCATACTACCTGGTACATGTATTCTTTGCAATAGAAACAAGTGTTACCAGAGGGACCCTTCTCGGACGCCTTCAACGCGGCAACAGCGGCCCCTAGCTGGGCCTTGCACTCTTCCAGCTCTTGAGACAATTGGGAATTATTCTCTGTAAGAACCTATACAAATAATGATCCTTAAATCAGTTGTGTCAACTATTTCAAGTCTCAGGGGCTACTGTTACAAATAATCGTCAGAATTACTTACCCATATATCCCTTACATACTGGTCCGTGGCTCTGGCTAGAACATTTTGAGCGGCACGGATGTACGCATCTCCAGAGTTGAAGGCATGAAATGCCTCTTGTGAGAAACAAGCATCACGGAGTATGGCCCGGCGACGCCTGTGATTCAAGGCGCTTTCCATTTTGGAATTTGTAGAGGATAGTTTGTGCGCATCATCTGTAGGAGGAGCATCCGGCGTCCGCCCCGTCTTAGCTTCCGGCTCTATGTCTGGCCCTGGAGCCCGGCTGGTGGAGGCATGATTGGCAGCCTCTCCATATATAGTCCGGAGAGCGTTTTTTCTACTAAGAAACACGAACGTCATTATATTTTAAGAAAGACGATAACCACGGAGCAAGGTTTTCTCATACCTCTGCGCCGGTGTCTCCGTCCTGACCGCCTTCCTTTTTGGCCTACCCGACTTCGGTGCCCCTTGTTGGCGAGTCGCTGCGGGTTCGGCACGGCGTCCCGAAGGCCTTCCCTGTAAAACACCATATGTGTACGGTAGGTGAATTGCGTAAAAGGGGATCCTTTTTGGAAGTTGGGACTCCAGTCTTTTCTTACATGCGACACAAGGAGTAGTCCAGGATAGTTGGCCATTATGGCCACCATGGCGTCATCGCAACTCAATTGATAGAATTTCCTGTCTATCAGCTCCACAAAATATGTCCGGATCCTCATCGAGTCTGGGGTCGAGGGCCCAGTCAGGGTCCTCCGGTTGTGGAGGTGGGTTGTTGACCTCCCTTACAGCTTTTCTCAGTTCCTGCCATGAAATGGCAAGGTGAGTATTTATAACAAAGAATATGCGAAGGTTGGGAGTAAAGAGTGACAGCTCACCCAGCTTGGGGGGTTGTACATGGAGAATCCACCCCACGGCTTAATACAGATGAACTCCTCTTCCTCTCCCTTGAACAACTCGAATAGATTTTTTGCTGAAGCAGCAGCGGAGTCCAGTCCCTTACTCCCGCAGCGAGTGGCATCATCTTCCCTGTTAAAACACCACAGGGGGTGCCCTCGATATTGAAGTGGCTGCACCCCCCGCATTATGCATATTGACATTACCTCGATTATTTGTCAATCCTGATTGAGCCAGCACTTTAATCCGGTCCATCAGGTAAAGGACTTCTCCGTTGTCTTCCTCCTGGGGGCTCCGTGGGTGCCAACTTTGGCGTTTCTTCAGAAGAGCATTCGGGAAGACCCCTACGAACAGGGTCTGGAAGAGGGACGTCCTCCATGTAAAACCACTTCGAAGGCCAGTCTTCGGACGCCTTCTTCGGGGTACCGGACAGGTAACTAGTCTCGGCGATGCGCCATATTTCGGCTCCGCCCACTTGATAAAGTGACCCCTCCTCCTGTGTACGAGGCACAAGGAAGAATAGCCTCTTCCACGGCTCGAAATGAGCCTCTTAGCCCAGAAACAGCGCACAAACGGCAACATAACCGGCGATGTGTAATATGGAAGCAGGGGTGAAATTATGCAATTGGAGGCCGTAAAACTCTAGGAGTCCGCGGAGGAACGGATGGATTGGAAATCCAAGTCCCCTTAGTAAGTAAGGGACAAGGCATACCCGCTCCCCCTTGGAGGGATTGGGGAGGCTCTCCGCTTACTCCCCGCCACTATAGGTGGCGAGCCCGGCTAGGACGGGGACCATATACGCTGGAGGGAGAAATCCCTGGGTCTGCAACTCTACTAATCGGCTGTGCAGGACGGAACACTTCTCCCAATCACCGGGCTTAGGGTTACGGTAGTAGGAGGAGGAGCTGCGATGGCCGGCCATGATGGAATGGATTCTTTCTGAGCGTGCTCTGATGGATGGTGTGGATTGGATCCAATAATCCCCATCCCTTTAAAAGATGATTTATTTACCTGGCTAGGGGGCCGAATGTAAAAACACCTTGGCTCCTCGCATTTGCTCGACACATGGAAGATAGCCCTTATTGGGCGTAGAAGCCAAGAAGTCCAACATTTATGGGAGTCGGACACTACATAGCAGATATTCAGGATTTGGAGAAGAACCCGCCTTGCAATACTGAAGACAATATTGTGCGCCGGACTCATCGCCATTGAAGCCTGGTTCAGGGGCTACTGAGGGAGTCCTGGATTAGGGGGTCTCCGGACAGCCGGACTATATCCTTTGGTCGGACTGTTGGACTATGAAGGTACAAGATTGAAGACTTCGTCTGGTGTCCGGATGGGACTCTCCTTAGCGTGGAAGGCAAGCTAGGCAATACGGGTATGTAGATCTCCTCCCTTGTAACCGACCTTGTGTAACCCTAGCCCCCTCCAGTGTATATATAAACCGGAGGGTTTAGTCCGTAGGACAACGGACAAACATACCATAGGCTAGCTTCTAGGGTTTAGCCTCTACGGTCTCATGGTAGATCAACTCTTGTAATACTGATATCATCAAGAACAATCAAGCAGGACGTAGGGTATTACCTCCAACAAGAGGGCCTGAACCTGGGTAAACATCGTGTCCCCTGCCTCCTATTACCATCCGCCTTAGATGCACAGTTCTGGACCCCCTACCCGAGATCCGCTGGTTTTGACATCGACACTAGGACTCCCTAACTAGCCCCTGAACCAGGATTCAATGATGATGAGTCCGGCGCGTAGATTGTCTTCGGCATTGCAACGCGGGTTCTTCTCCAAATCCTGAGTACCTGTCGTAATGAGTAGTGGTCGGCTTCCCATGAATGTTCCACTCCTTGGCTTTTGTGCTTTAATAATGGCTATCTTCCATGTGTCGAGTGAATGCGAGAATTCATGGCATTTTTACATTTTCCACCCTAACCATGTGAGTAGATCGTCTATTTAAAGAGTCGGGGCTCCTTAGATCCAAATCACACAATCCTCCCACAGTGAGTATCCATTGGAGCGCGCCCGGAAAAGCCCATCCCATCATGGCTGGCCATTGCAGCTCCTCCTCTCGCTCCCGTAGCACTAAGCCAGGCAATTAGGAGAAGTGCTCTGTCCCCCACAGCTAATTAGTAGAGTTACAGACCTAGGGGTTTCTACCTCCTGCGTATATGGTCCCCGTCCGAGCCGGACTAGCCACTTATAATGGCGGGGAGCAAGAGGAGAGCTTTCCCAACCCATCCATTGGGGAGCGCGTATGCCTTGTCCCTTACTTATTGTGGGGACTCGGATTTCCAATCCATCCGTTCCTCCGCGGGCTCCTAGAGTTCTACGGCCTCCAGCTGCA